>NW_028317826.1:0-600000 GCF_062004578.1 Staurois parvus
TATATACAATATATATATATATATATGTGTATATATATATATATGTGTATATATATATATATGTGTATATATATATATATGTGTATATATATATATATGTGTATATATATATATATATGTGTATATATATATATATATATGTGTATATATATATATATATATGTGTATATATATATATATGTGTATATATATATATATGTGTATATATATATATAATGTGTGTATGTGTATATATATATATGTGTGTATATATATATATATGTGTATATATATATATGTGTATATATATATGTATGTGTATATATATATGTATGTGTATATATATATGTATGTGTATATATATATGTATGTGTATATGTGTATGTGTATATATGTATGTATGTGTATATATGTATGTATGTATATGTATGTATATATATGTATATGTATGTGCAACAATCGATCTTGACCTCAGATAGATTCTAAGCTGATTGGATTGGTCTTTGTATGGTATTCCAAATCAATTCATGCCAAGGTACTTGTTGAGTTTTGAATATCCTGGCTGTAGAGAGATCATGTAGTCAATTTGCATAGCTGTTGTCACATGTTGTAGAGTTACTGATAGTTTCTTACACTGCATTTCTAGATAGCTGATTTCAATTCTGAATTTTATTATTAATAAATATATATTTTTGCACATTATTATTTTTATTTCGCAAATAAATAAATGGGATATCAGTTAATTTGTGAAAATTAGTAGGGAATCTCCTTAATTCCAAATCCCCGCCTATTTTCATAAATTGTATACGGATTATTTCCTCAGAGCTAAAGTTCTGACAAACCTTGGCACATAATATGCTAAGTCACAAGACCAAATACTTTGAAGGAATGGGCTTCCACCTACCATCATTTCTATAAAAGGCTGGGCTTCCAGCAGCCATATTGACAGTGTATATTGGAACTACTAGGGAGAACTGAAAATTCTTCGTAAGTAGAGAACTTTTTTTTTAAGAATTTTTTTATTTTGGTATTCATATGTCACTCATGCCAGTATCAGGCCTACAGATGTCCTACATGAAATAACAAGATTCGCCTGCTAACCCTCCTCATAGACTTTAATGGGGTTCACAGCAATGTATGTGAACTTTGAGCAAGCACCTAGGCATATTCATTCATCCCTATAAAACACACAAACAAAGCTTCATTTCAAATGGACTATATTTTTTAATACATCTCTTGTAGTAAATCAACCCCAAAAATGAATTTGTTACTTAGCTGAATCAAGAAAATCAAGACAGATGTACATGACTAAAGCATGCACAGAATTCATGATGTCTCTCCTCCCATTGTATTGGCCACCCAAAGATTTATCATAAGAAAAAAATAAAAATAAATTATTTGTGAAAATCTTTTTCTATCCTACTTCTATAGAAAATAATGTCTACTGGTAAAGCCTGGTTACAATTTAAGTCACAAGAAGAATGAAAGCTGAAACAATTAAGTCCATGTTTGGATGTTTCTTCTGTGCTGGAAATTTTTTCTCTTGAAAACAAGCCAGAAATATACAATTGTACATGTAGAACATCACAACTAAAAAGAATTGCTTAAAAAGAGCCAACAAAAAGCAAAAGTTATCTACAGAAGCAATACGGCACTGGAGTTTCCTGATAATAAATGGAATAAGCATGTGGGTATGTTAACTTATATAGATCAGAAGGTCACACATGCACAAAGGAGACCAGGTTAAATGATTATTATTGCAATCTTTGCAAGTTGTTTTTTTTTGTAAACATGCAGGCGCTGAATATACAATGCAATTACTATAAGCTGCATTGCAGTCGTCAGTATTGGATTGTTCGTTATATTATCATTATTCATTCTTTCTGCAAAAATTAAAAAACAGAGTTCACACGCTTTTTCCAAAGTATAAATCAGCAGATTTGTCAGTTTCATTGATGATATTGTTACTAATGTTTTCATAATTACAATGTACCAGAGCACATAACCATTCTTATGAGATTTATTACAACCTCTTTCTTTCATGCATTCCTAATGTGAGCGCAATTATAGCATCTTGCACAATCCATAACAATATAGAATACAGAATTAGTAAACGTATTAGAGACAAAGAAGCTGGATTTACAAATGATAAATGGGCTGATCACTTTGAAAGGGAATTTTCACTTTGGAAGAGAATGTTCCCTTAGAGAAAGTGGTGAAAATTCACTTTTCAATGAATACCCAATTACATACAAGGAAAACTAGGACAGTGGAGGATTTTCTTTCACTTCCTGTTTTTGCTGTGGGCCAAGAAGTGAAGGTAAATTTCCCCAATGGGATGAAAAGGCTAAAAAAAATGGCATTGATTATAACTCTCCCTTAATCTATCCAAAATAAAAACAAATAAGTTTTTAGTTCTACTTTAAAGAATGTGGTAAAATTTCACTTTACAAAAAAATACCCAATTGACTTGCAAGTAAAAAAAAAAAAATATTTGGCTTGCAAATGATTGGATAATGGAAGTCAGCAGAGCCTTAACTCATTCACTAAGCTATAGGAAAATTCACTTACAAAGCCTGTTTGCCTTTAGTAAATAAACCCCAAATTCATGAGCCAATAGGCTTCCCCCAGACTAGCAGGTCTTTCACTAATATGCATTCAGAAATCTGCCCATCTTTATCACCATCAGTAAACCCAGATCCAAATTTCTACCTGACTGAAGTGTAACTAGTGAGGTCAGAAGGGGCATCTTTTAAAGGCACCCAGGGTAAACAGAAATGAAAACAATGAATGCCACCCTCATTCATAACCTTTTTTTAAATTCTTGGTATTTCCACAATACCATAATAATGAGATGTCAATGGCCTACAGCTGATTTATTATACATTATGAAAGTTCCAGAGGGGAAGTATGACACCGTCAAATGAGTTTGCAAAGGCATACTAGTGGGGTATCTCACCACTGAAGAGATAACATCAACTTTGAAACTAGAGATGAGCGAATTATTCAAAAATTCGGTTCGGCTGATTCGCCGAATTCGCCGAATAAATTTGCTTCGATCCGAATATATTCGCTGCAAATTTAACTTATAAAAAGGGTGTTTCTAGGCTTCAGAGAGCCTTTATATTAATGCAGAACACTGTACCTTTAATTTAAATGCCCTTGGAGTCTGCTGGGGAAGAGAAATAATACTGTCAGTCAGTATGACATGCAGATGAGTGCCGTCGATCTTAGAATCACCGCACACTTCACTCATTTGGGCAGTCACGGGGCCAAAACCAGAGTGTGGAGCCACAGTGTGGCGGTGGAGGCAGCAGCAATGGGAGGCCATACAGCACCCTATGACAAAATGGAACCCACCAGCAGTGTGAGGAGACCTGAAAGTGGCACATGGCAGAGTGTGGCGATGGAGACAGCAGCAATGGGAGGCCGTATAGGGACCCATGACACACTCTGGACCTGGCAGCAGCATGAGGAGGTGGTACAGGGGCCCATGACAGATTACGGGCCTGGCAGCAGCATGAGGAGTCGGTACGGGGGCCCATGGCAGATTACGGGCCTGGCAGCAGCATGAGGAGTCGGTACGGGGGCCCATGGCAGATTACGGGCCTGGCAGCAGCATGAGGAGGCGGTACAGGGGCCCATGGCAGAGTGGCGGAGCGTAAGCAGCTAAAATTGAAGGCCATACAGAGGCCTATGTTAAAAAGTCCCCCCAGCAGCAGCGTGGGGAGACGACTATCAAGAGTCCAATGGCAGAGTGGCGGAGCGGAAGCAGCTTCAATTGAAGGCCATACACAGGCCTAGGTTAAAAAGTCCCCCCAGCAGCAGTGTGGGGAGACGACTATCAAGAGTCCAATGGCTGAGTGGCGATCCGGGAAGTCAGCGTTGTGATTGCAGATGCAATGCAGAAATTTTATGAGGTAATGCCGTGGGTGCGAAGAAGATCATATACCGTCGTACTTCCATCCATAAGATGGAACAACCTGCGAACCGGGAGCTTTATTGCCCTGACCCGCTGAGCAGCTTCTGGGATACCCAAGAGTTTGGCTTCTGTGGGGAATATGGTTGAAAACTGAAACTTAAAGGCATGTTGACGGAAGGGCACCAGTGTCAGTGCTCCGGAGGGAATATAGCTTCAAAGCTGACACTTAAAGGTATATCGACGGTCAGAGACCACAGGAAGTGGAGCTTGCGTCTTAAATCGACTGAATGTGGCAGACGTGAAACGTCTACGGGCCGTATATGAAACGGGTTGTTCCTCTTTCTGGAATAAGTGTTGGAAATGGCCACTCTTTTTGGTGTGGCGTTTTGTCTATTTAATTCCGATAACGGACTCTACTCCTCCGTGCAATCTAGTTACGAGACCCTGGGCAGGTCTGGGTCCAATTTGTGGTAGAGACTTGTTTTGTTCAGCCATGCTTGAGCGAGTAATAACAGGTCTGTGCTGCCCTTTGGTGTCTGGCTTAATGCGCACAACACTGAACACTGTGTCCCTGAGTAACGATTCTGTGTCCCTGAGTAACGATTCTGTGTCCCTGAGTAACGATTCTGTGGCCCTAAAGTCTCTGTGGCCCTAACTCTGTCCCTTAATACACACAGGTCTGTCTCTCTTGAATGACCGGAGGCTAATGGAGAATTCTAAGATGGCCGCGATTTATAGCTCCACCATTACACAGTGCTGGCTGGCTGCTGATTGGCTAATGCGATCACATGTCATGAATGCATTATGGGTCAGCGCGCCTTGTCTGCGTGCCTTCCCAGAGATCCCCGCCCCATCTTCTCTGTCCATTTTCTCCGTCGCCACACATGTCGCCGCCATTTTTGGGAAAATTCGATTCGTGCATCCGAAGTTTGCTAATCTTCGGATTCGTCACGAATAGAATTTTTCCAAATCTTCGGAACGAATTCCACTTCATCATGTTCGATTCGCTCATCTCTATTTGAAACCATCAGCATGTGGTTTAAAAGCCAGCAACCACACACAATGTAAATATTAATGTTGGATGCAGTTAGACAATGATATTGTTTTGGTTTCTTTGCTTTAGTACATATTATACAGTAGCTAGTTGCTTAGAGTGAATTAATGCTCTTTATTATTATTTAGTTTTGCATGTCTGAGCTCTGATCTACTTCCTTCCATCTGGCATGCCGTGCTATTGGCCATTGACACCACCTTTCAAATTTAGCCACCAATAAGATGACAAGCTGAGAGGTGGAAAAAGGCAGGCAAAGAATCATCCATGAAAGCTGGGATCAATATTTGCATTAGAGGATACACTGGATTTGGAGATTTGTACTATTGAGATGCTTTAGAGGGTAGCTTGCAGGGTTATTTTTTCAAAAATATTATTTTTTACTTTAGTTAAAACAGATTTTATTTAACATCAATTTAATATGGATAAATTAAATTTCAGTAGAATATACATACATAGCACTTAAAATCAATAATTAAAGAGTTTTTTTTTGGCATGACCTTCATTCCCCAAAGCCAGTATGCCAAGCTTTCATATGTGCATATTACATTTTAGCAGACATCATTGAAGATTCCTACCTAGTTCTTTTTTCTGCAGAAACTTACCCAAACAGACTTCTAAATGGCAAGGTCTGCCTGCTTTATTACACGATCAGTCCAAAAGAGAGAGACTGGCATCCTTCCAGATGTGCAGCACCCTTGAACAAACCAAAACTGAAGATGCTTGAAATCTTACCTTAAATCCTGTGTAGGCATCTGGCCAATCTCACAGAGGAAATTAGATTTATGTTCAGTACACAAATATTCCAATAGTGTGGCCATTGCTTGATTTTTCTCACCACTTCTAGAAAACCATAGCTGTCTGCAAACTGACATTTAAAGAGAAGTTTTAATAACATTAAAGTTGAGCTCTAGGCTAAATGTAAGTTTGAATATGTAAATAGGGGTTGTTTTATCTACCAAAGAATTCTTATAACATATTTCTGTCCAAGTCTTGAGATATGCACCCCCCCAAAGAGCACAATCAGATTGTTGACCTTATTTCTCTCTACTGCAGTTATGCACTATTTTCTGGGGATTTGACAATGAAGGAGCAGCATCATATTGATAAGTCATCCCTCTGCTCACTTTATTGTAATTGGCCGCTTGTGCTTTCCCCTTAAGTGCTACTGTACAGAGGATAATAGACTGTTAACAAGTAAAATGTAGCCACATTTACCAGTTGACTATAAGGGGTTTATTTACTAAAGCTGGAGAGTCCAAAATCAGACTCCCTTCTGCATAGAAACCAATCAGCTTCTAACCTCAGCTTGTTCAATGAAGCTTTGACAATGAAACCTGGAAGCTGATTGGTTTCTGTGCAGAAGGGAGTCTGATTTTGGACTCTCCAGCTTTAGTAAATAAACCCCTATATGTCATGTAATATATTTGTGCTCTCTGCCTATTATTATTATTATTATTATTATACAGTATTTATATAGCGCCAACAGTTTGCTCAGCGCTGTACATTACAATGGGAGACAATACATGTGACAATACAACAACAATACAATGCGATACACAAGGGGTTAGAGGGCCCTGCTCCTTGGAGCTTACAATTTAGGAGGGAGGGGATAGTGGTACGGGAGGAAAAGCTGTGGGGGATGGAGTGGTAGGAAGAGTGGAGGAGATCGGCAATTAGCAGAGGGCAGGGTAGGCTTCCCTGTAGAGGTGGGTTTTCAGGGTGCACCTAAAGGAGAGGAGAGTAGGTGATAGTCTGATGGATTGGGGTAGGGAGTTCCAGAGGATGGGTGATGACCTGGAGAAGTCCTGGAGGCGGGCATGGGAGGAGGAGACCTGGGAACTAGAGAGAAGGAGGTCTTGCGAGGAGCGGAGAGTGCGTTTTGGGTGGTATTTGGATCTTAGGTCTATTCTATGCTCATATAAATTGTGTTGCTCCCAGCAATCTCTTTGAACCACCTCTTTATGGAGACAAGGATAGAAAGAGGTGTTTGCAGTCAAATCAAGGAAATCCCATGTAGAAAAAAACAATCAAGAGCTGCTGGGACTTTGACATGAGTTCACACAACAGACAAGGTTGCCCTCCAGTGGGTACCCCTGCAGGTTACCAAAAAATAAAATTCACAAATAGAAGGAGCACCAGACCAAAGGATAAGAGTTCAAATTAAATAGTTTATTCTTAAAACACATCCAAAGAGAATCGGGATTCAAAGAAACTTTCCCTTTCTCAAGGCTTCAGTTAAAATAAGAACCTTGAATGGACTCAGAATAGAGCTTTTATTGTGTGAATTTGTGCAGGGAAGCTAATTGCTGGATCAAAATAGTTACTGGCCAGCAGTGTCTGCGTGACTAATCAAGATAAGAAGCCAAGGAAGTAGACTAGAATGACAAAGCTGTTTCTACAGAGATACAATATGGTCAGTGAGTGTCATCATCCTGGGACAGGAAGTGCATTACTGATGGGATCACCAACAAAAAAATTTTAATTAAAAAAAACTAAAAGGGACAATTAATGCAGCCACCAAATTTAAATTTGATATTAAATTTACATATCTATATCTGGATGATAGCACTGTAATTATTTTATTTTAAAAAATCTAAGTGCCTTTTTCCTAATTGATATATAGCTGTCATATGACCCAGATTAATAGTGACAGGAGGATCTTCTTGTCCTCTGCTGCTGGTCACATGTTCAAAATGAAAAAAAAAACAGTTTTGGGGATACAGAGTAAAAATAAAAAAAATAACATCAATAAACAGTTTTAAATTTTCATACAAAGATAGATATTTGAAATCAAAATTATTTTTTGGCAATAACATGGTGTGGATGGATTTATGACAATCACAAACTGTGTCACGCTTCTCCATCCTGTGTCTTAGAATAAGAGGTAAAGCCTCCATCAATCAAGATGTAATATCCTACTCCTATTGTGTTAGGCTGGTTAGTGGGCATGGAGGAGGAGGGAGGCAGTGGACTGTTATGTACCACTGTGTATACGTTCACATACACAGTGGTACAACAAGGTGCTCGACTGCAGGTGAATAATATACCGGATAAAAAAAAAAATCTCCGGTATATTATTCACCTGCAGTCGGGCACCTTGTTTTTCCTATGAGTGTGAGTGAAGGACTCCAATAAAATGGCCTCCGGGAGTCTGCCCTCTCATTAGGAAATCAGTAGCTGCCTTTTCTATAAATACAATAGTCACCGGTTGTCAGGGATCCCGGGTCCTCGGCGGCGCGCGCATGCGCAGACCGCCGATCCGTCCCAGCCGGCGAGCGCAGAATCCTCGGCGATCGCGGCGGCCGCGCATGCGCAGTGGCGATCGCGGCGGCCGCGCATGCGCAGTGGCGATCGCGGCCGCACCAATGGGAGAGCAGGGCGCCCTATTTAAAGCTGCCTGTGCATCTCCAAGTTGCCGCAAGGTCTCGTTCCTGTTCCTGTAAGTACGCTTCTTGTTGCCAAACTCTGCCTGTCCTGTTTATGCTGACCTTCTCCTGCTCTGACCCCGGCTCGTCCCTGACCATCCTTCTGCCTGACCTCCTGCACCGCGCTGCCCGCTACCTGCTGAACCTGGCTTGTGACCCCGACCATTCTCCGCTTACTCCCCCGTACCACGCTGCCCGCACAATACCGACCCGGCTAGTCTGACCTCGCCTACTCCTGATAGCTGCCCATCCATCCCGCTCGGATCAGGATCTGTCATCCCATCCATCCCGCTCTGATCGGGATCTGTCATCCCCTTCACAGCAGGCTCTACCCGGGCACATATACCCTCAGCGGGACCCCTCTGCCACCGCCGGGGGTGCCCAGGGACGCGACCTGGTTTCAGTCTTGCACCAAGTCCATCCCCACCATCAGGGGCCCTGGTGAAAAGGCAGACTGGGACTTAGACTCCGCGTCCTGGGAAACCCCGTGCCGTGGACCACTAGAGATCCCGTTGGGCGGAGCCTGACACCGGTGGGCGTTAACTGTGATGAAGTCACGACACACGTGACGCAACGCGTCGGTTCATCATTTCCGGTGACGCATGTCCAGATGCCGTGGCCATATTGGATTCCACATTACTATGCAAATACACCCATAGGATGTGGTAACAAAGCTTTTTTACTGGGATTGAAATGTGAGTTTATTACCTTACTGTTTTTATCTCTAAATAAATGGAATTACTACACTATGGAATGGTTTTTTGTATTCACTTATGTAATACAGTATTTGATTACTTTTATGATGTGATTTTTATGATGTGACACTTTAGGTACTGTTTAGCTGCAATATTAAAAATGTGTGTTCCAGTGTTTAAACACATTTTAATAGAGGTTTTTGCTATACAACATCTTCCTGAGTGCAACTTTAATCTACAAATCAGATTTGCATAGCAATTATATAGTTTAAATAATTGTCTCATGAAAACTGGAGTTTTCCTTTAAGGGATTTTCCATGGTATAATACTACCTATTAAGTATCTAATTATAATGGCTTTTCTTAGACAATTTTCATGCTGTAAGACTTCAAGTGCTTAAAGAGGACTTAAAAAGAAACCATTCAATAAAAAAACAAAAAAAAAAAAACAAACACATCACATGATTGCTAGAATGTTTCTGGAAGTGGTGGTCACTGATGTGTGAACACTGAAGATAAATGCATTAGAATTCTAAAAGCGCCAACACCTCCGGCTGTTTATGATCACAGCCAAGATGGTCTTTTTACATGCTTGTAAACAAAATTACACATAATTCACTTGAGAAGAGAATGGCTGGTTGGCTTGTAGTACAGGAACACCTGATATCAGGGCATACCAGAGGCTGAATCATCTCTTCTGGAGGAAGGATGTCTATGACTGCATAAATAAGCCAATCATATTCTATGGCAGTCACCTAACGCAGAGCAGAGTGGAGTTTTCAGCACGAAAAGGCAAAGTTTCTTTATGTCACAGCTACATTTTGTATTGCAGTCATTTTTCATTTAATTTTACCCAAGGGACAATTAGAGCTCTTCCACTGCTGTGCCTGGAGAAGCTCTAATTTTCAGTCTAGCAGTCATCTTACGCAGCTAGCCTAACTCCTTATGGCTGTCTATATCCTTATGTTCATTATGACCCCAAAGGCCCATTTAAATTTCCACACTTAAAAGATTTGCAATTTTATTAAACTTTTTTTTAAAAGGAAATCTACTGTGGTTTTATATATTTTTTTAATATTTAAATATTTTTCTTAACAATAATTGTACTGTACATTTTTTCTTCTCTAATGAAGTTTCTGTATTAGGATGTTTCTGTTATTCCTTTTAAAGCTCTCTTTTAGTTTTCTTTGTTCAGTTTGTGAGGAAAGACCCCATGAACTGGGAGACCAGAAATCAAAAGTGCTGAAACAAAATCAAGAAATGGTGGAACATAAGAGGGTGTGGATAGATGGCGAGTGGACCTGCAAGTAAATTATTGGATATATGATGGTAGATGCAGAGTATGGTTTTGGAAGATCACCCCTTTCTCTCTTTTTTGTTTTTTACTATGAGGACGTTGAAATCATTAAGGGGAGCTTTAGGCAGTGTTAGAGGTATAAAGCTTGTAGCAAAAGATACCCATTGACAGCATATATTGTCAGGTACTTCCTTTACACCAGGTTTTTTTCAACCTGCAGCCCATGGGCCACATGAGGCCCAAAACGGCTATGAATACTCTATTAAAAAAAAAAAAAAACTATAAAATTACCAAAAAAGTTTTTTTTTTATTATTTGTAAAAATGCATTTACACTTAGTGAACACATACAGCTGAAGAAAAATTTGACATTTCTACTGAACTTTTATACATTTTATCCTCCCAAAATTAAAATATCCCACTCTTCACAATCACACCTTATACAGGTCATCAGTGTTCGGCAGCACCTATATATGTAACTATTTTCAGAGATGAAGCACACAAAGCGTAAAATTAGAACCATAAGATCAGACAATCTGAATTCATTGAGAATGGCTACTACATCCATCAAACCAGATATTGATGTGTTAGTTTATCAAAAACAGTGTCAAACATTGCACTAGTTTTCTGTTGCCCTGTTTTACTTTTGTAATAAAAAAATAAGTGTTATTATTTAGACAGGTACATTATCTATATCAGTGATCATTAACGTGTGATGTGCCTGACCTTTTCTGCTCATCAGCTATCCTTATTGTTATGGTTGTGTGCATTAGGCACATGGAAGCTGTAGGCGACAGCCATCTTTTTAAGGTCTCAGCCATTTTTTTTTTTCATGAGCCCCCCTCCCTCCTCCCACAATCTATGGAATCCATAGCCTTAACTTTAAAAGAGTCTGTTATCTCAACTTAGGGACAGCAGACACCAGCACACAGGTCTTGGTCAAAGCTGTAAACAGCTAATTGAGTCCTAGCAGGATGCCTGTTAGTTTCTAATGACCAGAAAAACCTCTACAGATTAACACTTCCCTCTGACTTAATTTAAAACTATGACAAAATCTGTCAGTTCTCTCATGCATGGTTTGTGGGGCAATTAAAGCACCAGGAACACATAGCGTGCTATAAAATGTGTACCCAGAAAACAGCCAGGCATGGGGGAGACCTCTTTGAGACCTCTGCCCAATTCACAACTTAACAAAATCCACACACAATTCATAAAATCCAACAGGACCAAGACACATTAATATTAAGTATGTACTCGAATGGGGAATGTCAAACTTAACAAATCAAGGTCATACATGACTAAGCTAGCACATATGAAAGGGGAAAAAGCAGTCTCCTACATCCCGGGTGACAGATCCTTTTGAAATACTCTGTGTTTCCCTGGACACAAAATATAATCCTGAACAATAATCTACCAGTTTACAGAATGCAACCTGTACACAGTGGAAGATATTAATATTAGTATAAAATAATCCATATCTCTTGAAGAGTGCTACTGTATAAGACAAATCTCTAAATACTGTATATCTATCTGTAGTGACAGTGTGTACAAATGTTTTTTTCATACTTGTTCTTGCTAATTTTGTGAAGGGTTGATAGACCCAAAACTATCTGGTTCTGGCAGTTTAAGGGTAAATTGCTTAGGTAACTTAACCAAGTGACAATTGCTCTCAGGCTGGTGGCACCTAGATTGTGGTCCCGCGAGCTGGAAATTGTTATGTAAGTGACATCACGGTGTGAGTACGGCCGGTACTTTGTTGGGGAGAAGATCAGGGGTTGGGCACTGCATTCGTCACACTTACTAGTGTAATTTTCGTGTGCCCCAAGAAAATTCACCTTCTTCCAATATAGCCCAGGAAAGTCAAAACGGGGTACACACTTGTTTTAGATGATGATTTAGTAGTTTTCCTGTTCCTACAAATTTTCTTTGAATTTGACTTGGATGAACATTTAAAGATTGTTTTTTTATTTTCAATAACATGAGGAAGCATACGGATTAAAAAGGGTACACTGATGAACCAAACAACATTTCCAGAAAGCAAATCCTTGTTTGTAAAAACATCTTGTCTTTTGGTTGCATCTATTGATTGTAGAAACATGGGATGCAAATCTATTCATTTTCATTACAATTTTGTTTGGAAATTATTATTCTAATCATAAAGAGCAATTATTGTAATAAAATTTATTTTTCTCTCTCAAATTAATTTTATATGGATGAAATGTTAAAAGAAAACAACTGTTGGGTTTCATGTATATTCAATTTTCCAAATAAGAGATTGATCAACCAACTATTTGCACAAAACAGTTTTAATTTATTCACCCGATCAAAGATAAACAATGAATCTTCAGTACAGAATATGTTAAAATTTAATTAATAAAATGTTTTCATAACATCTTTATATGCATTGTTTAGATTCCTATTAATGAATGCACCAGAAGTTAACTGTTTCTAGCTAAACCTCTTTGTATGGGATAATGTGTTATTAGGTGATAACACTGGGTCTCCTAAGTAGAAGAGTCCATGGAGTGTACAGCCTTTTTATTGTGTTTCATCTTTGCTTAGAGTAGACAAAGTTTAAAACACATCAGTTTTATTTTTCCATTTGCTTCCCATTCAAGAAATGTATCTTTATCTCATTTCATGTAGACACAACAGGAAGCAAGAGTAAATCTGTCCAATGTAAGGCTAGGTTTACACATATGTGAGCTGCATTTTGAGCAGGTACAACAACCAATTCCTTTGAATGGGCTGCCTTTCCTCCTTAAACACAGGGAAAATTCCCCTGCAGCTCTTTAGGAACAGCTCACACAGGAACTGCAAGTGCAGCACGGTTCCCAGTATGAGAGACATTTCCAGTGTGTGCGGTGTGCCATTAGGATTAATTGCATCAGCATGCATGCAGCACATTTTTTCTGTTTGGGTGGTGGTGGCTGTGGGAACAGGTGCGGACCCACAGTGGGAACCACTCCACAGATGAAAACCTAGCGTAAAGTTCAAATCCCCTTTTTAGACAGTTGATACAGAAACATTTCAGCATTGGAAGATTTCCCCTTTTCCTGTTCAAGTGACAACTCCAACTTTTAGATTTTTCCCTATTTTTCAGTCCCTCTGACTGTGGTCAACAAAACATATAGAGAGGATTAATCCCCTTAGCAATCAAACACACAGCAATGAAAACCAGAGTATAGTATAGGATGCACTGGGTCATCTGTTTACATCTGATCACGTGAGTGACTTATGCAATCAGTAAAGCGAGGCTGTCCACATGCAATGCAATGTCTCCCACAAGGGTCCTGAGCGAAGTCAAAGTTATAGAAGTTACTTTACTAAAGGCCCATAGGCTGTTCACTTTGCAAGGGAATTTTCACTTTGCATTGGAATTTTCCCTTACCTTAGTGAATAAGGGGAGTGCTGCTGACTTCCATCATCCAATCACATGCAAGCAAAAATCCTTTTTTTCCCCTGCAAGTGACTAGGTATTCACCACTTTCACTAAACTAAGAAGAATTCCTCTGTAAAGTGAACTGTCTATTTGCCTTTAGTAAATCAACCTCTAAGACTTAGTGACTAATGTTTACCTTCACTACTCTAAAACTAAAAAGGTTTTGAATTGACTTTAGATACACTTCAAGTATGGATTTTGTTGATAGATGCTCCCAGGTCATACACTTGGGGGTTGACATCCGCATCTACAAAGACACCCCTAAAAAAACCTCCACTCATTCAGAAGAATATGTAATTACCATTAGAATCAACAGTAGTTAAAGGGTCAGTTTTTTATTTTAAGTTACTCTTTAACAGCAAGATTTCTGTCTGGCCCATCCCCCTCTACCTGTCTGCCTGGGAGTCTAGGGCATTCCCACCCACTTTTGAGATTTCCAACACTTTCCACTGAAAATACTTCTATTGACCAAATGGCACACACTTATCAATTATAGTTTCTCAGACTAAGGATTAGTGATGAATCTGATGTTTCTGGGTTTCATTTGATGGACATTCGCTCAACAGTTAAAGTTTAGAAATTGCATACTTTTCCTGAACCCTGCTGAAGTCTATGGGGGATGAATGCTGCAAATGTAAGACTTTTTTAAGATTAATAGGAAAAGGATTGTCAAGGTGCATAAGGGGCCTGTTTGGCAGTTTGGCAGGGAGCAGCACTTTTAAAAGCTCAAGGGGGAACAAAAAATGCACAGTTCCTTCAAATTACAAACTCTAAAACTTACTTGTGAATCAGTATGCATGTATGAATAACATTTTTTAAATGCTATTTAAATAGCAGGTAAATTATAGTTCTTGGCCACTTAATTCCCTTCAACATCTTTACCAGATCCTTATCCAGAATGAGGGTATGGCATGGGTTGCAAGGGGGACTCCACAAAAAAAAATGCATCGGACCCCTGAAAATGCATTCCTAACTCTCTGGGTCTGGTATAGATTTTGAAAGGATAACCAATGCAAAAAAAAAGTGTGGAATCCCCCCAAAATCTATACCAGACCATTATTGGAGCATGCAGCTTGACTGAAGAGGAAATAGTTGGACCAAGCATGCACCCCTCTCCTGAATCATTCCAGGAAAAATTCCTTCAACATGCAGAGTGGGGGGCCCTGGCAAGCACCTAACCCTCATATTGATGAAGAAAAGGGCTTCAGGCCCACGTACTTTCCTCCATAAAATGAGAAAAGCTAATGTCCACGTCCAACCAATGTCCACCAACGATACAAAATAGGAAAGCTGCTGCCCAGGGGGGAACCATGGAAAACCCCCTACTGGTGACAGAGGTGAGATGAGGATCTGTTCAACCTATACGAGACTTTAAGGAGGTGGATGGTCAATTGAGAGACCCAAACTGAGAAACCTCTGGTGCCCGATTAGGACCCAAGGTGCATAAGACAAGTTATGTCCCACTATAGTTTTCTCAAGGGATACCCAAAGCTTGGAGGAAGCATGAAACCTTTAGTTGAAGATCCACTGAAGTGAAACTGCTCTGTAATATTGCTATATATCAGGTATGCCCAGACTTCCTGCCCGCTTAGGCCATTTCAGTATAGTCCAGGCAAGTTGCAGTCTCTTGCCGCCCCAAACCAATGAAGTGAAAAGGCAACAAAAAAGGCAGAGAAACAGGTACCATCTGCAGGAAGAAAAGTATATAGGGAAAATGGTAATTTTTTTAAAAATTGGTACAACCTATCCAGGTAAAAGTCACCCTATCCCATGACTGTATGTCACAGCGGATCCTACCAAGTAAGGGAGCGTAAATATAGTCACAGAGGGAGTCCATGAAATCAGTGAGTTAGATGCCTAGATATGTTAAAGCAGTGTTTTTCAACCTTTTTTGTGCAAAGGCACACTTTTTTCATGAAAAAAATCACGAGGCACACCACCATTAGAAAATGTTAAAAAAATTTACCTCTGTGCCTATATTGACTATATATAAAATAATTCTCTTGAATAGGAATCAAACACAAAGAAATTATTTTATAATTACTTTATTATGAAATAATAAAGTATTTTATAATTGGACCCGGGGGCCGGACCAAGAGTAGATGAATGATGTGTATGTGTCATCCATAGTAAGTATAGTAATATTCCCCCATAGTAAGCATAGTAATTAATCCCCCATATAGTAATTCATCCACCATAGTAATTCATCCCCCATAGTAATTCATCCCCCATAGTAATTCATCCCCCATATAGTAATTCATCCCCCATATAGTAATTCAGCCCCCATATAGTAATTCATCCCCCATATAGTAATTCATCCCCCATAGTAATTCATCCCCCATAGTAATTCATCCCCCATATAGTAATTCATCCCCCATAGTAATTCATCCCCCATAGTAATTCATCCCCCATAGTAATTCATCTCCCCCATATAGTAATTCATCCCCCATAGTAATTAATCCCCCCATATAGTAATTCATCCCCCATATAGTAATTCATCCCCCATAGTAATACATCCCCCATATAGTAATTCATCCCCCATAGTAATTCATCCCCCATATAGTAATTCATCCCCCATAGTAATTCACCCCCCATATAGTAATTCATCCCCCATATAGTAATTCATCCCCCATAGTAATTCATCCCCCATAGTAATTCATCCCCCCTATAGCAATTCATCCCCCATAGTAATTCATCCCCCATATAGTAATTCATCCCCCATAGTAATTCACCCCCCATATAGTAATTCACCCCCCATATAGTAATTCATCCCCCATATAGTAATTCATCCCCCATAGTAATACATCCCCCATAGTAATACATCCCCCATAGTAATTCATCCCCCATAGTAATGCATCCCCCATATAGTAATTCATCCCCCCTATAGTAATTCATTCCCCATATTAATTCATCCCCCATATTAAGTCCCCAAGCCCCCCCTGTGTCAATTCACTTACCTTTGCGCCGCGCGTTCCTCTCGCCGTTCCGGTGTAGGTCTCCTATGAGGATCTGTCCCCCTCGACGTATCTGCGCATGTGCCAGTTTCAGGCATTAGCAGCCGATCGGCAATCTCCGGCACATGCGCAGATACGTCGAGGGGGACAGATCATCCTGACAGTATCACGCTCCGTGGGCCGGATTAAAAGGTCAGCCGGGCCGTATACGGCCCGCGGGCCGTAGTTTGCCCGTCTATTTGTGAGCCGAGGCAATTTTTCCCACGGCACACCAGACAATATCTCATGGCACACTAGTGTGCCGCGGCACAGTGGTTGAAAAACGCTGTGTTAAAGAATTCGATGTTCAGGTGAAAGAAAAAGCAAAATTCAAAGTGAAAGCAAGGTTTGGAGATATGGTGATCAGTAGGATGTCGGACTTTGCGTAATTGATCTTGAAGTTGGACACCTGGCCATAGGCATTTATTTCCTGCAGCAGGTTTGGCAGTGAAACAATGGGGTCAATAACATGTAAAAAGGATATCATCCATGTAGGCTAAGAGTTTCTGCTCCATTGAGCCTACTGGAAGTCCCTTGATGCTTGGATTACCTCGGATTTTCCTGAGTAAAGGTTCCAAGACTAGCATGAACAAGAGAGGTGAAAGTGGACACCCCCTGTTTCGGGCCATTCCTGATGGGGAGCACCATAGAAAGGGAGCCATTAACCCTAACCTGAGCATTGGGAGAAGTATAAAGCCCAGCAATCCAGCTTAACACATGGGGACTGAGGCCCAACCTCTCCAAGACAGCACTTAGAAAGCTCCAATCAATCCGACTGAACGCTTTCTTGGTGTCAGTGGCAAGAATCATATAAGGAGATAGATGGTTGTGTGTACAAGCCCAATGAACAAGCTGTATTGCCCTAATGGAGATGTCCATAGCTTCACATCCTACTATAAATCCCGTTTGGTCAGGATGAATTATAGAGGGAAGGAGATGTTTCAGCCAATTTGCGAGGATATTAGCAAAAATCTTTAAATCGGTGTTAAGCAGGGAAATTGGGCAAGAGTTCTGAAGAAGGGTGTAGTCCTTTCCTTCTTTTGGATTGCACAGAGTCCCGACCTCAACCCAACAGAACACTCTTGGGATGTATTAGAGCGGAGACTGCAAGCTAGTTCTTGTCCGAATCAGTGCCTGACCTCACAAATGTACTTCTGGAAGAATGGTCAAACATTCCCATAGACACACTACTAAACCTTGAGGACAGCCTTCCCAGAAGCAGTTATAGCTTCAAAGGGTGGGCCAACTCAATATCAAACCCTATGGACTAAGACTAAGACTGGGATGCCATTAAAGTTCATGTGTGTGTAAAGGCATTCGTCCCAATACTTATGGCAATATAGTGTGTGTGTTTTTTTTATATATATATATATGTATATATATATGTGTGTGTGTGTGTGTGTGTGTGTGTGTGTGTGTATATATATATATATATATATATATATGTGTACACACACTGTATACACATACACACACAAACACTTCCCCCCCCCCTTTCTTTATAATAAATATATATATATTTTTCAACTTTTCACTTTTTATTTGCTCTCTCCTCAGATGAGGTGATGATGTGTGCGCAGACACACCAAGGCTATTTAGGACCTGCTGCCTTCGTGCAGACGCTAAAAGCAGCATGTCTTTGCCAGTGTATGAGAACCAACAGAGAAGCATACACGCAGCATATGGGTTCAAGATGGTGGCATCAGAGCAGCACAAGGAGGATAAACTTTGGGCTGAAAGGAGGACAATACTGGACTCCATGGACGAGTATGTGTTTTTTTTTATCTGTATCTCATACAGAAACATTTACTTTGCAATAGAAATAACATAACAACTGTATAATATCTTCTTTTGTGATAGGGTATTGTTTTCAATTTTTTGCAAAAAATAATAATAATAAGTTTTAGAAAATAACAATAATATCACTAGTTTGTCATTTACAAGCAGAGCTATAGCCTAATTATATTTGTATTTAAGCAACATAGACTCTCTTGAATTTAATTTCATTAACCCAGTTTGTAAATAATTGAAAATTGTTATCAGAGTACATCAGCAATAACAATGATAATGATATGCCTAAACAACTTTTTCAAGTACAGAAATTAAAGCTGGATAGATATTTTAGTGATGACATGGAACACTGTGTACTGCTTCGGTATATAATTGTAGATTGTTTCAATGGCTCTTTTTACTTCAGTAATTATTTTTCCCCTTAAAAGAGAGAGAGCAGAAAATTCATGCAGGACTTTAAATTGGAAACGATTCAAGAGATGTATGCTGTCTTTTGATACTTTAATGTATTTATCACAAGTGTTCAGCATCATCATGTTTAGGTTGATGTCAGGTAGGACTGAAAAAGTGAAAAGGGGTCAAATGCACCCTAGTCCACTTATATTATATAGATAAAATATGGAGAAGACGTGCATAAACAAAATACTTGTTTTGTTTTGTTCGTTAATTGAAGAATTTAATTTCTTTATATTTGTCATGTTGAACAGATTCATTTTTGGATTTGTTTAATTAATTTGCCATTCATTTTGCATATTTGTTTTTATTGGAAGGATCAATATTTTTGAATCCATGTGAATTCATTGTCAAGAATAGCTGGTTGTAAAGGAATGGCCGGTCGCAGCTTTCTTAACGACCATGACTAACCATCTGTCAGTAGCATTATCCGCTGACAGAATGTAAACAAACAAGTGCCAGCATTAAATTTAAAAAAAAAACAGTGGGGTGCCCCCCAAATCCATAACATGTCATTTGGGTCTGGTTTGCTTTTTGAGAGGAATCCCATGCCAAAATTTAAAAAAAAAAATGGTGTGCCCCCCCCCCAAAAAAAAATCCATACCAGACTTATCTGATCAGCAGGCACCTTTTCCGACCCTTCAACATGGGGGGTACTTTGGAGGAGGAGGTCTCTTCCCCACAACCTTGGGTGGTGGTTGTAAGGGTCTGTCGGCAGTGGGCTTATTGGAATTTGGAAGCCCCTTTAATAAGAGGGCACACAGATACTACCTCCTTATGTGAATGAGCAATGGGGTACATAGTATCCCTACTCATTCATCAAAAAAGTTTTTACAAGCCCTTACTCTTAATATGGCAGACCAATTTTCTTTGTAAACATTATTATTATTATTATTATTATTAATATTATTCACAGGATTTTACAGCAGCAACAGTTTGTGAAGTGCTTTACAATATAAAAGGAGTACAGTTACAGGAAAAACAGAAGAGTGCCCTGCTCATGGAGAATACATAAGGGAGGAGGGAAAGGTGATAAAGTTAAAGCTGTGGGAGATGAGCTGATGGAGGATTCTCTGAATAAAATTAGTTTTCAGAGATCACCTAAAGGCAGACAGGGTAGCTGATAACCAGACAGATTGGGGTAGAAAGTCTTCGAGGATGGGAGAGGTTCTGGAGAAATCCTGTAGACAAGCATGGGAGATAGTGATGAGAGAGCTAGAGAAGAAGGTCTTTAAAAGGAGTAGAGTGGACAATTTGGAGATATAGCAAGAGGAGGTTGGTGATGAGCCGGGAGCTCATAGTGGATTGCCTTGTATGTTGTAGTTAGTATTTTGATTTTTATGCATACATAAAGGAGGAAAGTATTGAGTGTGGTGATGGACCTGGTATGATGGCTGGTAGAGAAAGCTGGATGGTGGAGATCCCATCATGAACTGTATTGATCTTGTATTTGAAATGATTTGTGATCTCCTGGACAGTTAGTAAGCTATTGGGTAGTGGCAGTGTGGGGTGAAGTAAAGAGTAAAGGGTAGAAAAATGTTGATAGAGCTAAATGTGAAGGTTTAGGATGCAATTGATGAAGTCTGTGTGTTTACCATTATGGAGGCAAGAGTTGTATTTGAGAGAGGCAGATTTGTAGATGTTGACATTTTGCAGGGATTTAGTTTTACACATTGCTTCCACCAGAACACAGCTGTGTCTCTTGAGATTTATAGTTTTGTCTGTTTGCCAGTGCTGTGGCAGATAAGGCCTGATTGTACACATAGAGATGGGAGGGTGTCCAGCGAGGATGAGAGTAAGTTGTTAAAGAAATGGCCAGATCTGGGCAAGACGGGGACAATCCTGCGGGGATTCTCAGCTTGCTTTACAACTTACCTTTTCGTGGAGCGGGTCCAGTGTCACCCCATGCGGTAGGTTTCACCCGGTGCGGCGCGCACCCCCGCTCCTGCCTTGGGATGCCACTGGAAAGGGTGCTATTTATTTCATAAAGGCAGTCAGTAGCAGTATGAAGAAGTGTGGAATTGAAGTGGAGAATGTTTCAACAGGTAACTGTTTGCTGGTTGGAGGCAAAGGGGGTTGGAAACGGACAGATTGTGATCAGAGAGAGGAAAAGAGATGTTAAAGAGATTGCAAGGAGTGCAGAGGTGGGAGAATACCAGGGTGATTATGTTGCCATTGGAGTGAGTGGTGGTGTAGGCCCATTGTGTTAACTTAAAGGAAGATGTTAGATTAAGTAGGTGAGAGGTGGCAGAGATATTAACATTTGGATGGAATGTTAAAGTTACTAAGAATGATGACTTTCCCATGTGTATCTGGATAAACTGGTGTTACCTGGGAGTCAGAGGCTCAATGTCAACTAGCCTATTTCCTGGACTGTACACATGCATGGACAGATTAAGGAGCGAGACCAAGAGCTAACCGGTCAGATATTACAGATATTTGAATCTAAAAGTTGGCTGTACATTCATCAAAGAGAACTGACTGCTGCTACTCCAAATGACAGCTCAATATCTGTTCTTGGGTCAGATGTCATATTATAGTGCTCAGGCACACAGAGGATAAATCGAGTCCAGTGTGGTGCACTGTTAATTCATGGCATAAACAGAACAGAAGGTTTGGGAGTCAATACTGGCTGAAGCAGGTGGTCCCCCAGGGGTCTTATCTATACAAAGCGCATGTTGATCTAATCAGGAGATTAACACAATTTGGCAAGAGGCTGTGTGACCTATAGTGGAGGATACATGTGGGTAAGCAGTTACCTATTGTTATTTGTCCTTTGCACCAACTGGAAGATACTGACATGGGCTATGGTCGCATTATGAACTGTTGATGGTATGAACACTTTTATTTAATCAGTATTAATTTTTAATGGACTTTATGTATGTGTATGGTGAAATTCTGATGTATGTATTCATTCTGTTATTTGCACTTGCACTTTATGGTATAGGAAAGTATCACTTATTGATAAAATTGTGAAAGTGCACCTATTCACTCAGATTTGTGGTTTATTTTGTATTCAGATAATTACCATAGATTGCTGCATCGAAGTTGTTGAGTATGCACTAAGCACAGAAACAATTTTTCTTTAGATGTCACTTAATCATGCACCTTAGATTACTGTTTGAAAGATGATTGGAATCAGCAGTTACCTGAAGGAGCAGAGTAGAGAAGCCATGATGAGAAATAAGAGGATGATGAAAGGTGTCTGTTACAAATCCCATACACTAAACTATTTGTAACACAAAAAAAAAAAATAAAAAAAATATATATATATATATATATATATATATATACACAGCTAAAAAAAAAAATAAAGGGACACGTTTTAATCAGAATATGGCATCAAGTCAATTAAACTCCTGGGATATTGATCTGGTCAGTTGAGTAGCAGAGGGGTTGTTAATAAGTTTCAGTTTCTTTGGTGTTAATGAAATTAACAAAAAGGTGTACTAGATGGGCAACAATGAGATGACCCCCAAAACAGGAATGATATTACAGGTGGAGGCCACAGACATTTTTTTCCATACTCATCTTTTCTGACTGTTTCTCACTAGTTTTCCATTTGGCTGGGGTCATTGACACTACTGGCAGCATAAGGTGACACCTGGACTCTACAGGAGGTTGCACAGGCATTCCAACTCCTCCAGGATGGCACATCAATATGTGCCATTGCCAGAAGATTTGCTGTGTCTCCCAGCACAGTCTCAAGGGCATGGAGGAAATTCCAGGAGACAGGCAGTTACTCTAGGATAGCTGGACAGAGCTGTAGAAGGTCCTTAACCCATAAGCAGCACCAGTATCTGCTCTTTTGTGCAAGGAGGAACAGGATGAGTACTGCCAGAGCCCTACAACAATGACCTCCGGCAGGCCATTGGTGTGCATGTCTCTGACCAAACAATCAGAAACAGTCCTCTAGTGAACCTTGTGCTCACTGACCAGCACCATAGAGCTTAGCACCAGAGGCATGTTTGAAAGGATGACAACACAGGAGAGCTGGGGGACAGTTGTCAACACCAAAACAGGAAGTGCCTGCACAACAGCTTTTATTGTATGATCACCAGGCAATCTTTAAGGGAAGTTGCAATTGAATCTTAAGACCGAAAACAGCTTTTGAAATGCTATTTCTATGCCAATGTCATTAATAATTGGGTTTAGTGCTATTTTAATCTTCCTGCAGTAGGGTTACGCTGCTGAACCATCCTGACTGGTGCTTCTAAATTCTTTTCTATTATTCTCTATTGCTATGTAAAAATGATTTCCTATTCTTCCTTATAAATAGGGATCTAATATGTTCCTGCTAAAGAACACTTAAAATCGACCTGTACTGTGGGAGTTGTTCCCAGGGGCGGACTGACCATTTGGGTAATGCCCAAGGGCCCGAGGTCAGTAGGGGGCCTGTGATAGGATCACTGTCCGTTGACAGCGTGGGGAGAGAAGGCAGTCTCAGAAGTAGCTCACCTGTCATTTCACCTGGTGGCAGAGTGAGTCGGGTGACTGGAGGGGAGGCTTCCAGCTGCCTTGTTGAAATCCATGCAGGGAGATCGGTGGTTACTGTCCCTCCACTGCACCGATCATCCCTAACTGTGCATCAGATTTCCATTCTGGCCCCCCCACTCCCATCCCCCGTGCTTCTTAATCAAATCCCCTCTCTCTCTCCCTCCCCTCTCCCCCTCTCTCTCCCCCTCTCTCTCCCCCTCCCCTCTCCCCCTCTCTCTCCCCCTCTCTCTCCCCCTCCCCTCTCCCCCTCTCTCTCCCCCTCCCCTCTCCCCCTCTCTCTCCCCCTCCCCTCTCCCCCTCCCCTCTCCCCCTCTCTCTCCCCCTCCCCTCTCCCCCCTCTCTCTCTCTCCCCCTCCCTTCTCCCCCTCCCCTCTCCCCCTCCCCTCTCCCCCTCCCCTCTCTCTCCCCCTCCCCTCTCCCCCTCTCTCTCCCCCTCCCCTCTCCCCCTCTCTCTCTCCCCCCCTCCCCTCTCCCCCCCTCTCTCTCTCTCTCCCCCTCCCCTCTCCCCCTCCCCCTCCCCTCTCCCCCTCCCCTCTCCCCCTCCCCTCTCTCTCCCCTCCCCTCTCCCCCCCTCCCCTCTCTCTCCCCCTCCCCTCTCCCCCCCTCCCCTCTCCCCCTTCTCTCTCTCTCTCCCCCCCTCTCTCTCCCCCTCCCACCCCCCCTCTCTCTCTCTCTCCCCCTCCCCTCTCCCCCTTCTCTCTCTCTCCCCCTCCCCTCTCTCTCCCCCTCCCCTCTCCCCCTCCCCTCTCCCTCCCCCTCCCCTCTCCCTCCCCCTCCCCTATCCCCCTCTCTCTCTCCCTCTCCCTCCCCTCTCCCTCTCTCTCCCCTATCCCCCTCTCTCCCCCTCCCCTATCCCCCTCTCTCTCCCCCTCCCCTCTCCCTCTCTCTCCCCCTCTCCCTCTCTCTCCCCCTCCCCTCTCCCTCTCTCTCCCCCTCTCCTCTCCCTCTCTCCCCCCCTCCCCTCCCCCCCTCCCCTCTCCCCCCTCCCCTCTCCCTCTCTCTCCCCCTCCCCTCTCCCCCTCCCCTCTCCCCCCCTCCCCTCTCCCCCTCCCCTCTCCCCCCCTCCCCTCTCCCCCTCCCCTCTCCCCTTCTCCCCTCTCCCCCTCCCCTCTCCCCTTCTCCCCTTCTCCCCTCTCCCCCTCCCCTCTCCCCTCTCCCCTCTCCCCTTCTCCCCTCTCCCCTCTCCCCCTCCCCTCTCCCCTTCTCCCCTCTCCCCCCCTCCCCTCTCCCCCTCCCCTCTCCCCCTCCCCTCCCCTCTCCCCCTCCCCTCTCCCCCTCTCTCTCTCCCTCCCCTCCCCCCTCTCTCTCTCCCTCTCCTCCCCCCTCTCTCTCTCCCTCTCCTCCCCCTCTCTCTCTCCCTCTCCTCCCCCTCTCTCTCTCCCTCTCCTCCCCCTCTCTCTCTCCCTCTCCCTCCCTCTCCTCCCCCCCTTCTATACAGCTGAAGTGCAATATGTAGGTAGGGTGTTGTGTGGGTGTGGCTTGAGTGTAGGCAGGGGAACAGGGGGCCCCAATATCTTACTGCCCGGGGGCCCCATGAGTTGTCAGTCCACCCCTGGTTGTGCCTAAAAATGAAAGGCAGAGTACAATGTACTAATTGCTAATATTTACTTCAGCTGATCTTTTCCAGTTACTGACTTACCATGTGTTATTCTGCACCATGTCTCTGTGAGGAGGGGAACATCCTAATAGAAGAGCAAGGCTTTGCTTCCTCATCAAAATTTCAGTAAAATGAAACTGCTTCATTCCCATGTTTGACTTGCATACCATTACATTTATTGTGGACATCTACAGGCATGCACAGATGAACAGATAAAGAAGAAACCTTGACATATTTCTATGTGTTTGCTTTTTCATTTCGGAGCTGTTCCCCTGATCGAGGGTGAAGGAATTTTCAAAAAGCAGTAGGACAGATGCCGGAATACAAGAAGCAGGGAGATCCTTGCACCGCAGTTCCTCGGGCACAGCTTCCTTTCCAGGAAAGAGACCAGTGAGAAGCACAATTGGGACATCAGGAAATCTTATGACACTAGCAGTCAGGGGCAGTAGTGCAGATCAGGACATAGGAGTGCCTAGGCACAGGAAGTGCACTGATATTTTTCAGGAGAAATTCAAGACAAAAAGGTTCAGTTTTCAGAACACTTCTTAGACCCAATTTACATGAGTTTAAGTCCACTTTAACTTTGACATTCCCTACATTTAAGTACCCATCACATCGCTTACATAATGATTACGCCATGTGATGACTGCTGAAAGCTGCTTTAAATACATATCTGGAGCTGTGAGGGAAAACTTAATACCTTGAACATAGGAAAATTAAGTGCAGGATTCTTCAAGGCTGTTAGCCCTTTAATTATGGCACTAGCAGTATATTTACCTTTGTTCATAATACATGTGTCAATATCCACTGTATTATCACCTTTGTACAACCTACAATAGCACATTAAGCAGACCTCTGTTGCTGATAATCTTTAAAATGACTTGAAATTAATACAGTTTTAACTAGAGTTGCCAGCTGTCTCATGTAAGACTCCTTTGCAAGCTTTAATTGTAGGAATAATACCACACCGCAATATATATTTGCAAATTCTGATGTATTTACACTTTAAAGTTCATACACTTACAAATAGATGTGGCACACACACGTTGCTATAAAATAATCACTTTGTTGGTCAATTGACTGCTATGGTGTGCATATCCTTTACAAGTCATTTACAGGTTTGCAGATATTTACACATCCAAAAGAAAATTAAAGTGTAATTTTCAACCTATTCTAATTTTACTACTGCTAAATTTGTGAGCATCTTATAAGTGGCAACCAGATCAAAGTGGTATATCAATGCCATCCCATGAAGACTGAGATTGAGCTCTGCAGTCACTTTTGCAGTAGTTGTTTTCTTATTCCGGGTTACAATCCTGTGCAATGTCCTTTTGTCTCTTTTGGTCAGTTGACCACGTCGACCGTGCTTATGCTTATCAGACGACGTTTTCCCAGAAACTCTATATTCTGCCAAACCTTTGATTCTGTACCTCGCAGCACTGCAAAAAGAATTGTCGAGTTCAGTCACAGAGGCACCAGCTAAGCGCCACAAACCATTTGCCCTTTTTGAAGCTCAGTAAGCTCTGACATGACTCCATATAACTAGCAATACACACAGTGAATGACAAAAGTGAGGCTTGTTGTTACTTTTACACCTGAAAATCATGTGGTGTTTCCATTTTGTTGTCCAACCCCTGTATATTTCTTTGGTAGTCTATACATTGTTCTACTATTATGAAAGAGCTGGTTGGTTGTGTTTGGCCCCAAAACCAAAGTTTCTCAGTCTTCCTGTACCCAACCTCCAGTCATTTTTTTTTAATGGTCTCCCTACATTGCTTCCATTAGTCCAGTGCCTAATCCCTAATGGCTGGTAAGGGCTGTGAAAATTGATTGGCAAACTGTATGAGTCCAGCATACCTTATATGAATACTGTTGCTTTATATATTCAATTCATAACATAACACTGCAAAGGGAAATTCGACTTTACATTGACATGTTGTTGTTTTTTTTGGAATTATTTGATTTAGTCCCTCAACAAATATCTAGATAGTTAAAATTGCCCATCATAACAGCGCCATTATTTTCCGTTGCATTATCTGTTTGCATTAGAAGCTGTTTTTCTGTGAATTCTTTAATAAATAAAGTTAATAACACATTTCAGTTAGCATGTTAGTGTTTTCAGGGTTATATGGACATCAGCAAAATGTCCACTGAAAAAGGCATTAAGAGGAGAGAGAACCATCCCCTCCATTCTCTGTGCTAACTTGGTTTCCAAAACTGAAATGAGCGTTTGTTTTTTTGCAAATCCTACCATCTCATATATTATTCATACAACAATCTGCATCTGCACTGCACTTCTTAAACTGAAATTATTGTTCAGTATCAGAATTACTATACAGACGGTCAATGATGTCCACGGCAGTTGAAAGCAATTATAATTTCTTTGAATTTTATTAAATGGAGGAAATAATAAGGTTTCTAAATAGAAGTTTAGTGGTTTTGTTCCATTAAACACAGCATTGAGGTCTGGACACATTTTAAGTCATTATACCATTTTAGTATTAGGAATTAAAATTTACATCCGTCGGAACGAGAAGCATAAATAATGTATACATTTCACTGAAGTATAATAATAATAATATGAGACAGGATGTAGATGGCCTAAAGTCATGGTCTGTTATTTTATGATCAATGCAGGATATTTCCTGGAGCATAGAAAAACTGCCCATTAGAAGACCAGCTTATACATAACACTTTATCATTGTGATGGTACAATTCAAAGGACAATCCAATGGATTGCTGCATCTGTGAAAGTTCTAGCTGACAGCTCAACCAAATGCTATTTGCAAGATGTATTACCCTTCAATGGCGAACTTTAGTACAATTATGAATTTTATGATCAGTATGCAGCATGGCCCTAGAACATTGTTATTTGAAAAACATTTTCATAATGAGCTGAAAAAAAATGGATGGTCATCTAATGTAGGTTCAATAAACTGTTAACTCTACTACAGATAGTCCTCATAACCCTATTCATTACCACTAAGTTCCCAAGATGGTTTCATAGCACATTTCTCCTATAGCATAGTGGAATGAAGGATTTGGGCATGCTAAAAAAAAGAAGTATTAGGATTATAAATAGTCATGGGCCGAACACCTCCCTGTTCGATTCACGGTCCAACATTCAAACCTAACGAAAGTTCGACTGCGAACATTGAACCGGGGCAATTCACAAAGCAGTATCTTACCGCATCCGAGTATGCAGTAAGATACCACACAGGTACTATAATAAATGCATGAGTTATATTATTAAGTCATGCGGTATTTTAGTAGTGAAAGCAGAATTCCCCGCTGACAGCAAAATGAAAAGAGAATTGCTGATTTTTTTTTTTTAAACGGCATAGGGTTCCATCCCCCCATCCAAACTAAGCACCTCGGGTCTTTATGGAAATTGAGGGGTACCCTAAAGTGAAATGAAAAAATTTCATGGGCCCCCCCAAAATTCATACCAGACCCTTATCTGAGCATGCAGCATGGCAGGTCAGGAAAGTGAGGGGGGGGGTGAGTGCCCCCCCCGAACAATATCAGACCACATGTCCTCAACATGGGGGATGATTTGGGGCAGGGGGGATTCCCCCCAAAGCACCTTGTCCCATATTGATGGGGACAAGGGCCTCTCCCCCACAACTGTGGCTGGTGGTTGTGAGGGTCTACTGGCAGGGGGCTTATTGGAATCTGGAAGCCCCCTTTGACAAGGGGGCCCTCAGATCCCACCCCCTCCACATGAATGAGTATGGGGTACATGATACCGCTACTCATTCACAAAAAAAAGTGTAGTGTAAAAAAATGACGGAAGACAGTCTTTGACAAGTCCTTTATTAAAAACAAAAATAAAGAAGTCCCCCAAAGTAGATCCAACATCAATCACAATGCCCACCACCACCGCTGGCCCCCCCAAAAAATGCTCCACTCTCAACGCTGGCTTCCACCGTCTGAAATCTGCACCTGCCTGACAGTTCTTAAATATCTAGGGAGTGGGGGGCTACCCGGTGACTCTGCCCCCTTGTGACATCATCATGCACTGTGATTGGCCAAAGCATTGCACTTGACCTGTGGTCAGGTGCATTGTTTTGGCCAATCACAATGCACTGGCAGGGCTCAGCATATTATGGGGAGCGGCGGGCTATTCGCCAGCCAAACGCACTTACAGTTTGTGTGTGCGTGCCGGACACACAAACAGCTGATGTTCAAATCCAACTTATGTTTGACTCAAACATCAAGCCCAACTTTAATTATAAATGTTTAAGCTTCATTTTTAATTTAGGCTTCTCATGTCACTCAAGAGTAGGAATGATCTTTGCCCCATGCTAATTTTTCAAGTTATGGTTTTCTTTGTTTTACGCTTATAATTTTTTGATAATGCTAAATATTTGAGTACCCATTTCAAGCATTCACTACTTTTTGTGGCAAAATAATACCTTCTAATGTGACTCTAGAACTTTAATCCTGCTAGTTTCAGGTCATGTCCTCATGTTCAATAAGAAGCTTAGCAGCAAGCTTGAATGGAAGCACTTGTAGAGAATGTATATATTTTTCCTATGCAGACCTTGATTTGAGCCAGGTTGTTTTATGATGGTCAGGTCACTGCTACGCTGCTAGTAGGAACAGAGTCACCAACAGTGCTGCTCAGGCACCTTTCCCGAGGAAGTGGCCAACCTTGCTGCAAAGCGCATGGAGATGGTGTAAAGACAAACTTTGTGTAAGACTAAAGATCCCTTTTTAATGGATATTTGACAACTTAGACTTATTCTACTGGGAATGTGTATGACACCTATTGAGTAATGATTTTATATATCTATATATGTCATTGTTTAAGAAAGAGCACTTTGATCTATTTGGGTTTAGAGGGAAGAGTTATAAACTGAGTGTTGCTGCAGGAAAAGGTCCTAAAAGAAGAAAGGTACAAGAAGAGCACATGAGGTCATGAAGTCAAGAGAAGAAGAGTTTCCCCAACATTTCAGTTAATCTTCTGTTGAAGGCCAATAAAGTGTACAGCACACAAGTATCAGAAATGTATTGGAAGGCTTCAAATGAGTTCTGTGTCAATGGCTCAAAATCAATGAAACTAAAGCATCAGTATGACTAGTAAACAACTGGAATTTTCAAAAAGAGGACACAAATGGCAGTCTTTATACTTGTATCATGACAGGTGTGTTTTAAATTGTGCCTGGAGAGATATTGGCATTAAAAAAAACCATTGTAATTTAATAGCAGCATCTTCACCTGCCTGCACATAATGTCCAAAGTCCCAAAACCTGAAGCACTGCACAATGCAAATACCAGTCAGAGCAGAAAAGGTCAGGTTCTTGCCCTATGCGCCTTATTTTTGGCATCTCCTTGTGATAGGCAACCTCTCAGATGAGGAAACCTGATAGAAGGTGACCAGTGGTTAGTCTTTCAAACCTAATACAATGCATGCACAATAGAACAACCCAAGCATTGGGGCCTCTAGTGAACTCTAGGAGAAAGCTGAAGGTAAGTGCAGGTACAGGAGGGGCCTGTTATTGCATGTAAAGGGTTCACCTTGTAAAGTCTCAATTAAATCCTGAAACCAGTTCTCTCCAACAGAACCATTGCACTCGTCTCTCCTGCAGCCTGGGTCTCCTACCTCCCCTCTGTTCCAGTGCTATAGCTTTAGACTCTTTAGCACTGGATACTTCTTATAGTGTCATTTGCCAGTTTCCTCCACCATGAGTCTTGATGTTAAGATCATTAAAGACTTACTCTAACAATGTAATGTGTTTCCAAGTTTTGTCCACCCACCAAGTTCCTGCATGATTAATCCTTCAATCCAATCAAAGTACAGTCACATTATATACTGTAGATATTAAAATCTTACACTACACAGCTATTTTATGTATGCTTGTCTAACTACAGTAAATATATTACATTTTTGAATTCCTTTCTCTGGCTGCTAGTATTCCTGAAATATACATTTGGTATTGATTTTACTTATGAGACTGATGAAAGAACGCTTTGTTCCCTGACTCACTGAATGAGAAAAGAAATACTTAATCATATAGGTTTAATTTAGAATGTAATTGAAAATTCGGAAAGTGACAAGTATTTGACTCAATGTAGTAAGATTGATATATATGAAGTTTGGGAGCAATTGGCATGAGGATAAATAGCCACAATGTCTTAATTTTCAACAAATTAATAAATCTGCAGATTCTGAAAATGTATTTTTAGGTAAAGCATGTAACTTTTGTTATAGAGCATGGTTATCTATTAAACACCATTCCAGTGTTATTTTGCTACCACTGTCAAATTTCTTGGAAAAGTTATACTTAACTGGTTACCACAAACACATTTGATATTGTAGGCAAATGAGAATAGCATTTTTAATCAATCTGGTCGCATTATGGAGGTGTAGTCACTTAATTAAAAGTTTTTGTCTAAGGCAAAACTCCAGACAGAAATTTTATTTTATCTTTAGATAGAGAAGTCAAGAGTTAGAACATTTGTCAAGTTTGTTTTCCTGTTCCCTTTGGAAGATGTTCCCTTATATTTTTGTGTAATTTCTGGGACTGAAAGTGACTTAGTCTTTAAAAAAAAAACAAGAACAACAAAAAGCATAAAGATGTTAAATTCCATCTCTGCTCTCTGAAAACAATTATGGAGTCTAATTTTAAACAATTCCTGTTTGTTATAAGTCAACTACAGACAAAATGAATGCTTTGTGTATATATTTGATTACCAAATTTATACAGTGCTGACACATTAGTTAAAAGAACGCATAAAACAACTCTGTTTCTACACTGCCCCAAAGGAGCTTATACTTTAGTGTCCTTACAATGGAACATACACAATATAGTGTTAACTTGCTTAGATATCACAAATGGGGAGATACTGTAAATAGCAAGAGATCCATTCCAAGCTACAAATCAAAACAATATATATTTATTACAGGTACTTATATAGCACCATCCATTTATGCAATGATATACATATACATAATCACACACACACTGCTCAAAAAAATTAGAGGAACACTTTGAAAACACATCGAATCTCAATGGGGAAAAATATTGTGCTGGGTATCTATACTGATATGGACTGGGTAATGTGTTAGGAATGTAAGGATGCCCCATCATTTGATGGAAATGAAAATTATCAACCTACAGAGGACTGAATTCAAAGACACCTTGAAAATCAGTGTAAAAATTATGCAGCAGGCTAGTCCATTTTGCTAAAATTTCATTGCAGCAACTCATAATGGTACTCAGTAGTTTTTATGGCCCCCACGTGCTTGTATGCATGCCTAACAATGTTGGAGCATGCTCCCAATGGTGCAATGGATGGTATCCTGGGGTATTTCCTCCCAGATCATGGACCAGGGCATCACTGAGCTCCTGGACAGTCTGAGGTGCAACCTGGCAATGTAGTATGGACCAAAACATGATATCCCAGAGGTGTTCTATTGGATTTAGGTCAGGTGAGCGTGGGGGCCATTCAATGGTATCAATTCCTTCATCCTCCAGGAACTGCCTGCATACTCTCGCCACATGAGGCCGGGCATTGTCATGCACCAGGAGGAACTCAGGACCCACTGCACCAGTGTAGGGTCTGACAATGGGTCCAACAATTTAATCCTGATACCTAATGACAGGGTGCCATCGTCTAGCCTGTAAAGTCTGTGTGGCTCTCCATGAATATGCCTCTCCAGACTATCACTGACCCACCACCAAAATGGTCATACTGAATGATGTTACATGCAGCATAACGCTCTTCACGGCTTCTCCAGACCCTTTCACATGTGCTCATGGTGATCCTGCTCATCTGTGAAAAGCACAGGGTGCCAGTGGTGGACCTGCCACGTCTGGTGTTCAATGGCAATTGAGCTCTATGGTGCCAGGCAGTGAGCACAGGGCCCACTGTCAGGCCCTCAAGCCACCCTCATGAAGTCTGTTTCTGATTTTTTGGTCAGAGACATTCACACCAGTGGCCTGCTGGAGGTCATTTTTTTGTGCTCTGGCAGTGCTCATCCTGTTCCTCCTTGCACAAAGGAGCAGATACCATCCTGATGGGTTAAGGACCTTCTATGGCCCTGTCCAGCTACCCTAGAGTAACTGCCTGTCTCCTGGAATTTCCTCCATGCTCTTGAGACTGTGCTGGGAGACACACAGAAAACCTTCTGGTAATGGCACATATTTATGTGCCATCCTGGAGGAGTTGGACTGCCTGTGCAACCTCTGTAGGATCCAGCTATTGCCTCATGCTTCCAGTGGTGACAATGACCCTAGCCAAATGCAAAACTAGTGAAAACAATCAGAAAAGATGAGTAGAGAAAATGTCAGTGGCCTCCATCTGTAAAACCATTCCTGTTTTGGGAGTCGTCTCGTTGTTGCCCATCTAGTGCACCTGTTCATTTCATTAACGCCAAAGCATCTGAAACTGATTAATAACCCCCTCTGCTACTTAACTGATCAGATAAAAATCCCAGGAGTTTAATTGACTTGATGCTATACTTTGATTAACCACATGCCGCCCAGCCACTGTAGAAATACATTGGTAGGGCGGCATGGCTGGGCAAAACCAAGTTTTAAAACGTGTGTTTGCAAAACAGGTAGGGGCACGCGTGAGGCGCGCCACCGCCCTACCTGTCCCGCTGATCACGGCCACGGATGTCAGTCACCGGGTCACAGCCGGTCGTTACCGGCTGTGTCCCGCTGATTAGCGGCAACCACTGACAGAGAGCAGTGCTGCAGTAGCTCTGCTTTCTGTCAGTTCCCTGTCAGCTCCTGACATATTGAGCCAGAGAGAAGAGTTTATCTCTCCCGATCAGCATGTCCCCCATGCAGTACACCCCCTGTTCCCTAGTAAAACACTCCGCTCACACAGTTAACCCTTTCAGTAAATAAAAAGTTAACACCCTTTCCCCCCCAGTGCCATTAGTACAGTGTCAGTAGGGTTTTTTTGCACTGATCACTGTATTGGTGTCATTAGGGATGTCAGTGACCCCAAGTCAGTTCCCCCCCAGTGTCAGAATGTCCGCCGCAGTCCCGCCATAAGTCGCTGATCGCCGCCATAAGTCGCTGATCGCCGCCATTATTAGTATAAAAAAAATTAAAATCCCCAGTATCTTTCCCTCCATTTGTAAACGCTATAACTTTCACGTAAACCAATTAATTTACACGTATTGGTTTTTTTTTTTAGCAAAGACATGTCGCAGAATGCATTTTGGCCGAAATTTATGACAAAATTTGATTTTTACATTTTTTTTACTGGACATGTTTTAGCAAAAAATCCAAAATATTGTTTAGTTTTCTCAAAATTGTCAGCCTTTTTTTTTTTTTATAGCGCAAAAAATAAAAAACGCACAGGCAATCACATACCACTCAAAAGAAAGCTCTATTTGTGTGAAAAAAAGAACATAAATTTAATTTATGTACCGTATTGCATGACCGCACAATTGTCCGTTAAACTAGCGCAGCGCTGTATAGCAAAACGTCGTAAATTGCAGTATCTATACCATAGTTTGTAGACGCTATAACTTTCACACAAAGCAATCAATATACACTTATTGGGATTTTTTTTACCAAAAACATGTAGCAGAATACATTTTGGCCTAAATTTATAACTAACTTTGAGTTAGCAGGCGATTTGGACGATGTCCGCAGATGAGGTTGGTGATGTAGCTAGGGGCAGTGTTGTGGGTGGCTTTGTATGCTGTGCTTAGTATTTTGGTTTTTTTTACGTTGGGTTAGTGGAAGCCAGTGGAGGGATTGGCAGAGAGGGGCAGCAGTCACTGATCGGTTGGTAAGCTTTGTGTGTGTGTGTGTGTGTGTGTGTGTGTGTGTGTGTGTGTATATATATATGTATATATATAATATTGTATATTCGCATCAGTCCCTGACCCTCAAGGAGCATACAATCTAAGGTCCCTAACGCACATTCATACATACACAGGTCAGTTTAGACAGGAACCACTTGAACTACCGACATGTCTTTGGAGGGTGGGAGAAAACCAGAGTACCTGGAGGAAACCCACACAGGTACAGGGAGAACATGCAAACTCCAGGCAGGTAGTGCCATGGTTGATATTCAAACCAACAACCCTAGTACTGCCAGGCAAAAATGCTAACCATTTAGCCATCATGCTGCCCTAAAGAGCTTCAGGTGTCCTCTGGTCCAATAAATAAACAAAATAATGATCACATATCAGAAAATACATTTTGTTACATGAGCATTATTTTTTGCCTTTTGGTTGTTTATTTATTGGACTGGAGTACACCTGTAGCTATTTATATATTGTTTACTTAGAGCAACATCTACACTATAGTACTCATGAATTTCTTACCCCATTCACCTTGGCACTTTTTCTCCTTAAGACTTGCTTTAACTTTCTACATCTCTGCTCTGGAACACAGTCATAGGATAGTACAGCAATGGGCAAACTACGCCCTGGCAGACCTTTTAATCCGGCCCGTGGAGCGTGATACTGTCAGGATGGCTGTCAGGATGTGTGTAGGCAGGGCAGCGTGACGAATGTGAGGGGAGCTAGGCTCCTCTCACAGTCCGCCCTGAAGACCGGAACGGTGCGGGAACACGGCGAGAGGAACACGCGGAGCAAAGGTAAGTGAATTGACACAGGGGGGACTTGGCTTACTACTTGGGGGGAATAGTACTATGGGGGGATGAAATACTATATAGGGGATGCATTAATATGGGGGATGAATTAATATGGGGAATGAATTACTATATGGGGGATGAATTAATATGGGGAATGAATTACTATAGGGGGAATTAATTACTATAGGGGGGATGAATTACTATAGGGGGATGAATTACTATAGGGGGATGAATTACTATATGGGGGATGAATTACTATGGGGGATGAATTACTATATGGGGGATGAATTACTATGGGGGATGAATTACTATATGGGGGATTAATTACTATGGGGGATGAATTACTATATGGGGGATTAATTACTATGCTTACTATGGGGGAATATTACTATACTTACTATGGATGACACATACACATCATTCATCTACTCTTGGTCCGGCCCCCGGGTCCAATATATGAACCCATTGCGGCCCTCAAGTCAAAAAGTTTGCCCACCCCTGGGATAGTAGTTAAATGTAGCTATGACTTAAAGTAGAACTGTGCAATGCTATGGGAATTCATATATTTACATATTCTAAACATGCAGCAAATAAGCTTTAAGACAGACACCTGTGCAATACATTATGCTGTCCCTTAACTGTAAAAAAACAACACAGCATGGCTAAAACCCTTTTTTGCAGATGCAGTGTGCTGTAACACATAACTGTGTATTATTGTGCATTGTGCCGCATAGCAATAGCACAATGCAAACTAATGAATGATACTTCACAATACAATGCAATTTTGGTCTAGAAAAAAAAACCCTCACTGGCCTCTGGGACTGCAAGCACTGTGAATTAATTTGTCCTCATAATACATGGTATAAATACTATCACTTTCATTTCAGCAGCTAAGCTCCCCCTGCTCCCTCTTCCCAACAGAGTTTTGGAAGCTGGTTAGTCTTATAATTTCTAAAGTATACACAGAGCAGGCACACGGAGGGGAGAGAAGAGTCACAAGACCTGACTTGAAAGAGTTTCAGCATTTCTCTTGCAAAATTTGAATTGCTCCACTGTGTCTGCAGCTACAGATGTCAGAGAGGGTTTGTTTTGAAGTTAATTTAATAATTTTAAGTTGATGGCTGAAAAAAGACAAAAGTTCATTCAGTTCAAGCAAAAAAAAGTTATAATCCTATACCCACAATTGATCCATCTTGTTAAGAGAATGTAAATATTTGAAATGCCATAGCCTGGCCACAGTTGGTTTTATATCATTGTATTCTCTTCAGCGATGCATTGTTAAACAAATTGGATTGCTACTTATAGGCATGCCCATATCTTGTCTGTCGTGTGCCTTCAGAAGCAATGATCCCCCAAGTTGAGGTCAGAGGAGTGATTTACTTTATGCCCCTTAAAGGTAGAATGAGCAGCTTGGCCAATGTTAAGCTGACTTGAGGCTCTCTGACATGTCTGCTCACTGCCTTCTTTTAGCTGCCTCTCTCCAAACTGCTAAATTCCAGGCTGAGGGTCTCAGATCACTTCCAAAAAGTTGCCAAAACGTTCTACAGTAAGCATCACTTAGTAAATTACAGCCAATTACTACATGGGAATTTGTAGCCTTTTCCAAACTAGAAAAGGCTACACAATTCCACACAATTCCAAATATTTAATTACATATGTAGTCCCGCTGTTTAGTTAATTCAGAATTATCAAGTATAATAACATAAGAAAATATGGGATTTTTAGGGTGCCAAAAATAATATATTGAACAAGATAAAATATATAATTTTAGTCAAAAGGTTCAATAAAATAGCATCCAATCCGGGACTCAATGTAGACACATGTTGGATGACCTTGTCCTGCTGATTCTTGCAGATCTTCAAATATATTACATTTCTCAATTTTTCTGGTGGTAAAATGTCTGCAAATGTTATTTACTTATAACTGCATGCAAATTTAATGTAATCCATCATATTCTAATTGTATTGTTTGTATTTTGGTACAGTTTGTAAGTTGTAGTTCAAAATCTCCTGATGTAGACAAATCTAAGGTGAAACATATTGAGTTGACTACATCAAACAACCATGACTGTATAGATAAAATGACTGGTCATGTGATTGAGGAGACTCGCATGGTTTTAGATATTTTACTTATTGAACTTTATTTTATGAAACTTTGTGAATAAAATTGTATATTTTATCTTGTTCAATAAATAATTTTTTTGGCACCTTAAAAATCTCATCTTTTCTATGGCTTTATACAAGGGGTGTTCAAGTCAAACTGGGGCTTTTCATTTTACAGGTATAAAAAGGGATGCTTGCGTGGTGGTACTGCACGCAGTAGTAAATGGCCTATTACTGATAGGTGGTGTCAGGAATGGACTTGCCAATGGTGGCGGGACTCACCTGCCTTGTGGGCTGCAGTACCAATGCTGGCCAGCGAGTGCTCTCAGCAGCCAGAATCTCACTCCTGCAATCAGGCCATCACCTGAAGCTGATTGCAGGAGGTGTATTTAAGCAGGACCAGGCCTGTGATCAGTGCCTTGGTGTATGTTTCCCATGAGCCCCTGTACCTTGTATCCTGTTCCTCTGCTGATATGATTTGTTGCCAACCCTGCCTGATCCTGACCTCTGCTGACTTCTCCTGTTTGATCCCTGGCTCGTTTGACTACTCTTCTGGACATCCCTAATCTGATCTGTACTCCTGTTACCGACCCCGGCGAGTGACCTGACTACTCTTCTGCCTGCTGCTTAGTACCACGCTGACCTTCTGTTACTGACCCGGCCCGTCTGACCACGCTAACTACTCATCCATCCATCCTGCACGGATCCAGTCATCCCTGCTCACACCTTCTGCCTCTTCACATCAGGCTTCCTACCTGCATATACCTCTGGCAGATCCCTCTACCACGAGCAGGTGTACTCAGGGGCTGCGACCTGGTTCCTGTCTGCTTCAAGTCCATCCCCACCATCAGGGGCCCTGGTGAATAAGCAGACTGGGACTTAGACTCCGCGCCCTGGGGAATCCTGTCCCGAGGACTGCTAGAGGTACCACCAGACGGTCGTTAACAGAACCATATGGCCGGCCTGACCATTCCACCTCTCCAGCCCTGACTACGCCTGTGTTCCTGCACATACTAAGATTAGTAGAAGGTTGGTTTGTTTACTGTGTGTTGTATATTTGGGTGGCTAATAATAAGTATATTGTTATTATATCATTCCTGAAGCCTGCTACTTCCCTGTGTCAGTCCACACACCTCTGGTCACACCCGGATCCTTGACAGGTGGTGCACATGTCGCAGGCCAGTCCAGAGACCAATAATCAAGATGGCAGACAACAGTGTTAGTGCGTGCATGGAACAGCATGTGGTGATGAAGTTTCTTGTAAATAAAGGCGTAAAACCCAAGGTTATCTACAGAAGACTTCAAGCACAATACGGTGATGAGATGTTCAGCCACAGTAAGAGATTAGAATGGTGTAACCATTTCAAAGATGGTCCGATCTCAGTCATGGTGGTTCCCAGCTCACAGCCGTCATTCCTGTGAGCATTCAGTGCGTGGAGCGCCTGATCCTGGATTATCGACGCATAGCTTGTTGTGAAATTGCACAAGAGATAAATCTTTCTGTGGGAAGGGTGAACACAATGATCACAAAGTGAAGCTGGCTGCCCTAGGATGGTTTAGGCATGCTGACAAATCTGTCTATTCCAAAGCTTTCCAAGCATTAGTTAAATGCTAGGATAAATGTATAAATGTAACAGGGGAGTATGTTGAAAAATAAATGCAGTTTCCACTCCTTGAAATGTGTTTTTTTTATTACAGTATATAAACTCCAAAACTCCCAGTTTGTCTTGAATACCCCTTGCACTTGATTATGCACAGGGATATTGATCTTTCCTCTGGCCTATGTACATAGTCCTAAATGTATCATTTTCCACAACCTCTCAATGGAAAGACATAAGCATTGGAAAGATACAGTATAGGCATTCCAAACAATGCCTAATTTTTGTATTCACTGATTGAAACAAGGTCATTCTGCAAACCTGTGCTTCCCATTCCTAATTTGAAGCCCTTTATCAGTTTGTACAGAGCATATCTGACAAAATGAGCCAACATTTTGCAAATTTGTTATTCTGTTCTTAAAGAATAATCATAATTTCACATCCTTGCAATGCTCATGGTTCTGTTATCACTGCATTCCTGGTGTAGTTTTAATTGAGTTTGTTCATTAAATCAAATTTAGAGCTTGTTATTATACTGCATTATTGCTCTGTATTATAATTGCAGAGATGGCCACATGGTGCTAAGTTGTATTTTAATCATTACATACTTTGACATAAATAAAGAAAATTAGGCAACATTATCACTTTCACTATAGCCTAATTGTGTGTGTTCTTTAAATGCTTTGGGAAGTTTAAAATTGATTGTGCAGAGGACAAAGCTGAAGAATACAAGCCACGGGAGCTGTTCTTTTCCATTAAACTTTTGTGCTGTTTATATTCAAATCAACATAGATGGTTTTTGAAAGAAATGGCAATTTATATTTGCTTATTAATTCTCAGTCCATGAGTGCTGTTTATTTTTTACTTTAGATATAGGACAAGCAGGAAGTTATTAAAGGGAATATGATTTTGCAAATCCAAATCTTTTTTAGGTTATAAAAGGAGACAAAAGGGCATGTGTTTTATGACAGCTCACAGTCTTTCCCTGCCATGACAGGTTAATGGCCAAGGGGATCATAAGGACCATTACCATTAGTATTAAAACCCATTCTGTGCAACTCCCCTGTCCCCAATCGCTCCTTGTGCTGCTATTCAAGCTCCCAGTCTTAGCTTGGCTGTACGGGGGCTGCAAGAGGCTGATATCAAGTCAAATTCAGGTACTTACATTGTTTGAATGGAAAAATGAATACCAAGCTGCAATAATTTGTGTCTTTGATAAATAACTGTAAAATAATAATGATAAATAACTTGGCATCAGCTGGAGTTGGGGGGATCTGCTGCTTGCATTGTGGAATGCTGGATCCTGGGACCACTGACTGTACCAGCTCTGTACTGAGCATTTAAACCCCAGCCCAGGTGATCTATTCGGATCAGAGGAGGGAAGTCTTAGACCAGACCTGTTTACTCACAACCCATTAGAGGGACCTTCTGAGGGACATCATTACCACCTAATACCAGGCTGTATCTTCCCGAGACCTCCGTCTGTTTGGATTTCTATACACGCATAAAGATTGCGCTTTCGGTGAGTGGGCAATCTTACCATTTCTTTCACCGGATACCCTATTGGAGTTCATACTGGGATAACAGAGCTGTCACATTTTCATCACATTTTCATCTATTTTGGACTCACCAGCACTCTCCATATAAATAGAGGGTCTTGTTATCACATGATTTTATTATACAGGATTTTACATAACATATGGTTTCATTCTTTGTGTTTTATAAGTGTATTGGTACGTTATTTGTTCTAGAGCTGCAGTATTTTTTCTATTTGCTTGATAAATAACTGTAGTTCAGCTTTAAAGATGAACTCTAAGCAGTTCTAAAAGACAGACTCTACGCAGCTCTAAAAGACACAATGCATATTTTTAAACATTATTACATCAATAATCGTGTTTTAATTCAAGCAGTGTAGACACCGGACTTTGCTTTAGTACCAGCCTCCTGTAATCCTTATACTGCAGAGCTCAGAGAGGGGGAGGGGAAAGCAGCCCAAGTAGCCAATTAGGTGTGCTGTGGTGCAAAAAGTATGCCAATGGAATAAAAGAGCAAATTGAAGGAGAAATTTGCTTATCAGTGTGCTGCTTCTGATTCTGCTGTCCAGTTACAGTTTGGATTGTTGAGGAGACCTGCAAGTAAAAATTAAATTGTAGTAGACAATGTGTAGAGATGCCTAAATTTCAAAACAGGATACAAATGAAATACAAATCCTTTGGCAGGCTCCCATTTATGTATTTTTACCCATGTGTCCTGCTGTTTGCCCTTAAGTTCAGCTTAAAGTTGAACTCAAGAAATTCAGCCACTTTATAAAACATGTCATATCTCTATGGGTTGAGTCCAACAAAGGTTCATGCCACCTTATGGACTTCCCTTTTTAACCACTTGCCTACTGGGCACTTATACCCCCTTCCTGTCCAGGCCAATTTTCAGCTTTAAGTGCGGTCACACTTTGAATGACAATTGCGCGATCATGCGACACTGTACCCATATGAAATTTGTATTATTTTTTTACACACACATAGAGCTTTCCTTTGGTGGTATTTAATCATCACTGGATTTTTTTTATTTTTTACACTGTAAACAAAAAAAGAGCAAAAAAAAATTAAAAAAAAAAGTTTCTCTTTGTTTCTATTACAAAATTTTGCAAACAGGTCATTTTTCTCCTTCACTAATGTGCATTGATGAGGCTGCACTGATGGGCACTGATGAGTTGGCATGGATAGGCTGCAATGATGGGCATTAATGAGGTGACACTGATGGGCATTAATGAGGAGGCACTGATGATGCTGCACTGATATGCAGCAATGATGGTCACTGATAGGCGGTACTGTTGGGCACTAATAGGCGCCACTGACGTGCTGTGCTGACTGACGGCACTGATGGGTGGCACTGCTGGGCACTGGTGGGAGGCACTAATGAGCGCTGGTAGGAGGCACAGATGGGTACGGGTGGGTGGCACTGCTGGGCGGCACTGCAGGGCACTGATCATCACTGATCCTCTGTGACAGTTGTCAGTTATTGGCAGTACGTTTCTGTGACGTTGTTGATATACTCCTGGCAGGTCTCAGGTCCTGCAGTTGCATATTTGTAATCAACCACTCTGACTACCCATGCCTTCCTCATGCCCAATTAGAGAAAATACAAAGTCTTCTGTGAATGGACAATGGAGGGGAGGGGTGAACAGAGCTGCTGCTGTGTGAGCAAGCAGCATCTCTGCTGTCAGAGCACCGGGAGTATAGTGGTAGCTGTACTCCTGGTGCTCAGTAACTCTGTTAGCATATTTTACAAAGTGGCTAAATTCCTGGAGTTCAGCTTTAAAAAAAAAACACAGATTTTCCTTGCATATAATTAAATGATTAAAGTGACTAAAACTTTGTGTTGCTTACCAAGTGGGCATTTACTATGCTAACTAAAGAATTTCCATTCCTTTGAAAGAAACCTCTTTGCATTGGGTTTATTTAGCTAAAGCATATTCTGACTGAGGCTAAGAAAAGATTCCCTGAGATGCACTTATCTTTCTTTAAAATAACAGAGGTGCCAGCTTTCCAGTCATTTCCAAACAGCACACAGCTAACCCTTTTGATCGCCCCAAATGTTAACCCCTTCCTGCCCAGTGTCATTAGTACAGTGGCAGTGCTTTTCATTAGCACTGATCACTGTATTGGTGTTACTGGGGATGTCAGTGACAGTTCCCCACAGTGTCAGACTGCCCACCGCAATCCCACTATAAGTCACTCATCACCGCCATTACTAGTATTAAAAAAAAAAAATCCAGTATATATTCCGCCATTTGTAGACACTATAACTTTCATGTAAACCAATTAATTTACACGTAGCAGAATACATTTTGGCCTAAATTTATGATGAAATTTTATTTTTTACTGAACATGTTTAATAGCAAAAAGTCAAAAATATTGTTTTTTTTCTCAAATCCTTTTTTTTTGTGTAGCGGAAAAAAAAAACGCACAGCAAGAAAATACCAGCAAAAGAAAGCTCAATTTGTGGGGAAAAAAAAGGAAGTAAATTTCATTTGCGCTGTTAATGAAGCGCTGCATGACCACGCAATGGTCAGTTAAAGTAATGCAGCTCCGTAATGCAAAAAATGGCCTGGTCAGAAAGGGGGGGGGGGGTAAATCCTCAACAGGGCAAGTGGTAATAGCAAAAAGTCAAAAATATTGTTTATTTTTCAAAAATGTCCACTTTTTTTGTTTATAGTGCAAAAAATAACATATAGCCAATCAAATACCCCAGAAATAAAGCTTCATTTGTGAGAGAAAAAAAAGAAATACATTTCATTTGGGTGCAGTGTTGCATGACCGCGCAAATGTCAGTTAAAGTAACACAGCTGCCGTATCACAAAAAATGGCCTGGTCAGGAAGAAGGGTAAATCATCTGGAGGGCAAGTGGCTAGGTTACCTTCATACATTGGACTATAGGTTATAAGAAGTCAAAATGCTCATCTCCCCTCCTTTCGGAGTTCAGTGGAGCCCTCCCACTGGTCCTGGATCTCCCCTCGCTTCCACTGCTTAATAGAGGTATTTGTAAAGATTCACTGTATCACTGCATTTACTCTGTAGGGTGAACTCAAAGCAACATGGAATTCACCATAGTGTAGTATATTCAAAACCACAATTTGTTTTATTAAAATTACACTCACATTTCCCACAGAATGAGGTGAAGAGGTGGGGTGGTCCCGTCACCCTCCACCTCATCCAATCAGAGAATGCTTTGCATTTATTAAAAGAATGCAAAGCATTTTAAGAATGGCACTTGTGCAGAGTGGACAACCTCTTGTGTTCAGTAAGCAGCAGGACTGAGAAGCTAGTGGATACCATTGGAGTAGTGGTGCCTACTACAGTGATTTCCAGCTTCCATGGGGATCTAACACACATAGTACATACAGGTACATACTTTGGTACAAGCTGGACCATCATAATAAATAAATATATCAGCACCAAAACTCCCTATACCAATAATTACTACACCCTAAAAGAAAAGTCAAACACTTTCACCCTTGAAAGCTAACATGAATATAAACCTTTTCTCATAAATGAACATACCCAAACAGGGGCGGACTGACAACTCATGGGGCCCCCGAGCAATAGAGGATCATGGGGCCCGTGTCCTTACCCACACTCAAACCACACCCAAAAAAGCCTATGAACGGTTCCAGGGACATCTCATGGGGCCCCCTACTGACCTCGGGCAGTGCCAGAGTTCCCCAATGGTCAGTCCGCCCCTGTACCCAAATCATAAGTGTTCCAAATGTCCTCAATCACAATAAATTCCCAAAGAAAATTATATTAAAAATCAATCTCCATATAATAAAGTCTTTTCTTCCTCCAAAATAAATGTCTTTTCTTTCCTTTAGTCACCGTGATGTATCCAGATTTTCTTGTACCTCAAAAAAATATACTCAAAATAGTGTATTACCCTTTATAAATAATTTACGTGCCACTAATCGTGAATCATGCAAAAAACTGCAGGACATGTGCAAAACACACGTGAAGGGAAGAGGAAAGAGAGGAAGAAAAAAAAAATATATATATATATATATACACACTCTATATACAAAAAAATATTCCGTATAAATAAAAATTATATAATATCATCAGTATAAAATAAATTGTGAATATACTCCAATTGTGAACACTCCAACTGCAAACAATAAACAGTGATTCACTCCAATCTAGTGTGAAACAGGGGCAGACTGACAACTCATGGGGCCCCCGGGCAATAGGGGATCATGGGGCCCCTGTGTTCTTGCCCAAACTCAAAAAAGCCTATGAAAAAGGTACCAGGGGCATCTCATGGGGCCCCCTACTGACCCCGGGCCCTCGGGCAGTGCCTGAGTTTCCAAATGGTCAGTCTGCCCCTGGTGTGAAACCACACTTAATAACAAAAAGTGTTCCAACTACCAAACCAAACTCTATCCAAAACGTTCCTTACTTATTTGTGCAAGCAAAGATATAGATTAAATAAAGTGTTCCACTCCAACTGGTGTAAAAGTGAATAATTACCCTATATAAGTAACAAAAGGGCATTTCTCACATAAAGGATGAAAACATTCTCCAGGGTCCAAATTATTCCTGTAGTTTCTCCTCATGGAATAAATCAGGGATTTAGAGATGATGATGTAAAGATTTTATAACATTTATTTAGCAACTTACATTAAAATCTGGAGATAACAGCTCCCAATGACAGAGACAGCCCAAATGTTTGTATTAGCATGGAAACAGCCACATGTTCCCACTTTCAAAATGGCCGCAATCGCACTCCCGGTTCAGCGTGGGTGCGTCAGACGTCACGTGTCAGCGCTTTTCGTCACTTCCTGGACTTTTTTTCAAGGGATTGTTTTCAATATGATTTGGGTATGCTCATTTATGAGAAAAGGTTTATATTCATGGACCATCATAATGTTGCAGAAATATCCGTACCTAGAATTCTTTAAGAATAGGCAAAAATCTAACAGACTGTCAATTTCAGTAATTAATCAGTAATGTCATTCCAGGACACTGAATCTCTTTGTGTTTTGAATATTTTGTTTGCTGTGAATTAATTTTCTAATACAACAAAATACAAATATCATAAACACCCAGCAGTATGACAATTAAAAATCACAGTGTACAGAACCGTAAGTTCCCATTACCATATGGTAATTATAGTATATTAAAAAGACAGCAACAGAGAGAGAAATACTAATTTGATTTTTTTTTTCCTATTTGGTTTGTTTTGCAGCCTTATTTTTTTTTCAAATATTGTAATAAAAAGATCTGCAGAGTCCCATGCATTCATTGTGCTGCAGCATAAAGGTTCATGCACACTGGTTTATTTGAAATGCAACACATGTTTTAAAATGTGTTTTAATTTATTCTGGCCATTGAAATGAATAAACACTCAAGCACTAAACTTGCCTAGCACGTAAGCGGGTTTACATGCGTATAGTGTTTTTTATGCCCTTCCTGAGGCTCCATGCACACTACTTAACCTCCCTAGTGGTCTGATTATGTCCATATTTCTGTGCTCAAAGCGGTACATTTTTTTGCATGGAAATATGTATTTTTTTTATTGTAGGCCTGTAATTTTTAGGAATAACTGAAATCTGTCCGAAAAAGAGTCTAGTAAACATCCCGGGTATGATAAAATCCTTGAAAGGTAACTCTAAAATTGGAAGGAAACTTTTTAATCTTAGGTCTCTAAAGAAGACATGTGGCCACACCGTGAAGTTAAATGAGAAACTGTTAATTCTTAGACTGCATGAGGGGCTCTTTACTGTTAGAGCGATAAGGATGTAGAAACTTCCTTCCACATTGGTGGCATCAGCGGAGAGTGAGTGAGAGGTAGCCTCCCTAGCGGTCTGATTATGTCCATATTTCTGTGCTCAAAGTGGTACATTTTTTTGCATGGAAATATTAATTTTTTTTATTGTAGGCCTGTAATTTTTAGGAATAACTCACTGAAATCTGTCCGAACAAGAGTCTAGTAAACATCCCGGGTAGGATAAAATTTGAAATGCGAAATCATAAATGATAATTTAATAAATAATCATAAAAAATAATATAATAAATTGAATTCAATAATATAATCAACCCAAAAATACTGAAATTTGAAATAGAGCGCCAAGTTTGCACATCACTGAGCAAAGTCGCAAAATCGTTTTCAGTGTCTGATGACGAATTTCCCCACGAATCATCACTCAATTCTGCAAGTGGTTCTGATTTACTATCGCTGTTCTCTAGCTGGTCTAAAACCGGTTTTGACCTAAAGGGACATTTTTTGGACGCCATGGACGTTTCTCAATTTCCAGGCAGAAAGAATGGTACAAATGCAGGCAGGGCACAGGACAAAGCACTCGGTTCAAAATGTATGCGAAATGGTTTGATACAGGAATGTTATACTATGTGATTTTAGTGTATTGAGTGAATGTCACTTTTTGTCATTTTCAAATTTCCCGCCGTTCCGTCCCCTGTACATCCCGACGCTCGCAGGGGACAGAACCCAGATGACAGATGCCGGCATTCACCGGATTACATTGCCGGGGACACTGCAGGAGGGACATCGCGGGAGCGCAGGACAAGGTAAGTGAGGAACAGATCCCGGAGCAGCGCCGCATGGTAAGCCCGAGTGTAGCTTGGGGTTACCGCTTGTGGTACTGAAACTTTACCCCGAGCTACACTCGGGAATACCACCAGGGAGACTAAAAAAAAAAAAGCAATAGCTTTTGAGGGTTTTTTTCCTGCCAGTAAATAGTGTTGTCCATGACTACTATTTTAGTCTAGGTGCGTTTTTTAAGCTTCAGCATTTAGGAGCAGAAAAAAAAACCTCTTGTTTGCGTTTTTGGGAGCAATTTGCCAGTAGAAAAAAAAAACCCGCTGAACACTCCTAAATGCTGCTAAGCACCAGTTTCCAGAGTGTTTTTTCTTTTCTTAACCGATGAATAGCTAGTTGTCAAGGGTGAGGCCAGCAAACCGGCCTCTGCGTCCTTAACGAATGAATCATCAGCTGTCAGCAGGGTTGCCAGCTGAATGTAAGTAAACAAAATAATTGCTGGCAGTTAAAACTAAACAAAAAAGAAAAACAGTGTGCCCCCCCCCCCCCCCCCCCCGATCCTTACCAGGCCCTTCGGGGATATGAGTGCAATGTACAAATATATGAAAGGTGACTTTAGTAACTGTGATAATTATGTTTATGCTAAGGTCCCTGAAGAGGACACATGGCCGCAATTTAAGTTAGAAGAAAAGAGGTTTCAACATAGAGGAAAGAGGTCTTTATTGTTAGAGCAGTACAAATGTGGAACTCCCTCCTCCAGGCAATGGCACTAGCTGAGAGTGAAACACGTGAAAAACATTTAGATGTCTTCCTCAGGAAGCAGAGTATGCAGGACTATGGGAATTTTTAGAGTATAAAAAGACCCACACATGCATAGGCACAACTGGATGGATTGTGTTTTTTGTAACTATAACTGTAGCACTACCCTTGTGAGGGCCGCTATGTTTTAGGGTCCCTCTAAGCTTCGCACAGCCAGGCAACACACATTTTCCACACTTGTATCCAGTGGTGTATTTAGGTTTTGTGCTGCCATAGGCAACACAAAAATCGTCTGCCCCCACAGACACCGACCAACACCCCTTCCCCCCACCTGGGTGAGTCTTCCACTACCCCCCCCGGCGATAGAGAGAAAGACACTCATCTTCACAGCTTCAGACATCCCCAGGAACGAGAGTCAGGCTTTACATACACCATCAAGCAGCCCACAGCCTCGCTCAGATCCCACCTGATTCTCATGGTGGGTGTATCCCTTCTTTTATCCCTTCTTCTGGGGGGAGGTGCTGCCCCCCTGAAAAATGCCACCCTGGGCAAGTGCCTTGTTTGCCTTGTGGTAAATACAACCCTGCTTGTATCCACAGTCAGTGAACATTCCTTGAGCTTGGTGTTTTTTGTTATTTTAGTAGAAGAAATAACTTGAAGTTACAGGGATTATGTGCTGCCCAACTTGACTGAATCAATGCATAGGGACAACTTCCTTCCTATTTACAGAAAAAGATCCTGGACTGTTCTTCTCCTTGAATGCTGTCAGTCATTACGGATCAGTAGCAAAGTAGTAGCTCCTTACAGGCTATGGACTCTCAGCCCCTCTGAAAGCTAGCACATATTGTTGAAAACTACATGCAGAGATGTCTCCTCTCCCCTGTAGAACTGCTCCCAGCTCCACAGCATACAGACACTACCAGCCCTCCTGGCTGCTCTGAAGATCTCTCAGGACAAGGATAAAAGATTAAGCACAGTTCTGTCTGTTGAAAGCTTGCTACATGTGGCAGTCTCTCTTCTTGTAAATTCCTGGGTGCACTGATGTACTCACTCTATCCACCTTACTCCCACTGCTCCCAGGTTTTGATCCTGCTCATACCGTGATGCTGAATGGATTTTCCTGAGCCAGCTCAAACCCAGCCTTGCGGCCAAGCCCCCCTAGACCTAGCGGACCTCTCCCAAGCCACATCTTCCACCAGACTCCCTTGCTAGCATGGCTCTCTCATATTCATGGGTCAACCTTACCACACTACCAGGGCCTCCAAGCCTGGGATTGGCCAAACTTCCATAAACATACAGATTTAGGTCTCCACCCCTCCCACCCACTGGCTTCTGGAAACTTTCATGGTCTTCCAGAACCAGACGGAAGCGATAGAGTCCCAACCTGTTGACTCACCCAGTGTGACCTGCAGTGACCCAACCTAATTACAGACTCACACAGTTACCATGAGTCCTACCATAATAAAATTTACCTACATTAACGCTAGTAGCACACTAGAAGGTGCTACATAACTATCCAAAATAAGGATCTAGAGCTAGGCATAAACCCAAATGCAAATTTATAGATGTGATGGCTTCATTAGTTTTTTCTTTTTAGGGTTTACCTTTATTTTCATCTGGTGATCTGGCCAATAAGGGCTCTGAGAAAGAGGCAAGTACTTGAAACGCATTAGCCTGTTGGAAGTCCAAGGTTCCTATTGCGGATAGACACGCAGTGCGGATTGGACAGAGCTGTTCTTTTATGATGTGCCTTTGACATTATTGTAGTTTGTGAGTAGAATACCTACTTTTATTGCTTTAATAAATGTTTTTTAAGGTAATGCACTAAATGCTGCAATGGGAAAATATCGGTTTCTTGACAATTAAATCAGTATTAACCACAAGCCTACAGGGCACTTATACCCCCTTCCTGCCACCCTCTGTATTCTTTCAATCTGGCCAATAAGTCTGTTGTTTTTCAAACAAACCATTTAACACTGTCAGGGGTGCTTACAATGATCAGCTTTTATTTATATAAAACCTTTATTCCAAAAGGATAAAACATTATTGATGTAACTGCATTAAAGAGTGTTAGCTGGAGTTTGGCTTTTATTTGTTAGTGTATCAAAATCTGCTAGTACACCTAACACTCCCCTCCCCCAAGACTGACAATGCAGCTGTGAGTCTCTTTGCTGTGTCATCCAAAGTGGGGGCACTCTAATACAGGAGGTTTGTAACTGACTAGATCAGCAGGTGAAAACAGAGAGAAAAAAAGCCCCAAAAAGAAAATGAATGCAGCAACTACATCTAATAATTGGTAATTCCTGAGGACAGCCCAATTTTTCTTAATAATTCTAGTAACTTCTCTGAATTGGATGGAGAAATCCGTGATAAAAGGACAGAATCTATCAGGTTTTACTCTTTTCTCCATAGTAAGCAAATCCTCCCTATCCAATAAACCAATCTCATTAGCAGTTTGATCCAGAGTATGAGAGTCATATCCTTTCTCCACGAATCTGGCTTTAAGTAACTCTGATTGGTTATGATAATCAGGCAAATTAGTACAATTCCTCCTAAGCCTGAGGAATTGTCCCCTAGGGATATTATTTAGCCAGGTCGGATGACGACAGCTATCAGTGGGTATATACCCATTTCTGTCCGTACTTTTAAAATACGTCCTGGTCACAACCTTAGTACCACTATTAATTAAAACCAAATCTAAAAAGTTGATTTCTTTAAAATCATATTCGTATGATAACTTAATATTAAGATCATTGTTATTTAAAGTAGTAAAAAAATTCCTTAATGAAAACTCATCCCCCTGCCATAAAAGGAACAGGTCATCAATGTAGCGTCAATAAAATATAAGGGGAGGCCAGTCACGTGAATAAACTAAATCTTCCTCCCACCTGGCCATAAACAAGTTGGCCAGGCTGGGGGCAAACTTAGCCCCCATCGCAACACCAGTGCCTTGTAGGTAAAAAGTATGATTAAACCAGAAAAAAAATTTTTGCATAGAAAAGTCCAGAAGCTCAAGAATGAACTCCTTTTGCTGTCTGGGAATATCCGAAACAGTGTCTAGATAGAACTGGACCGCCTCCATTCCATCTTTGTGCTTTATGTTACTATATAAAGCAGAAACATCCGCAGTAACTAAATATGTTTTCTCATTGATATTAAAGTCTTTTAGATCCATTAGTATTTGCTTCGTGTCCCGCAAATATGCGGGTGTGGATCTAACCAAAGGTTGAAGAAAAACATCAACATATTCCCCTATACGGGAATTCAATGACCCTATGCCACTAATGATGGGTCTTCCAGGGGGGCAGCGTGAATTTTTATGTATTTTTGGAAGGCAGTACATTATAGGAAGTCGCGGGGCTGATGGGCATAAATATGCTTTTTCTTTTTTAGTTATTATATTATTTTCAAAACCCCGTTTGATAATAGCTTTCAATTCCTTTTTATAGAAAAACGTTGGGTTCTTAGGTAACACTTGATATGTCTCCCTATCATCCAACAATAGATATACCTGTGTCATATAGTCTGCCTTATCCATAATAACCACACCTCCCCCCTTATCAGCAGGTCTGACCACTAAATCCTTATTGGCCAGCAGAGATTTAATACTATCGTTAATCTTATGTTGATTCCGTAGGTTCTTAACTTTAATACTCTCCAAATCTTTTAAAACCATACTTTTAAAAGTATTAATATGTGACTGTGCTGGTGGATTAAAAAGTGAAGCATTCCGTAGATTGGAATGTTTAACATCATTATTCCCATTACCGGAAGAATTGTGTACAGAAGGCGTATTTAAAAAATATCTTTTTATAGATAATCTACGTGTAAATTTGTGGATGTCCACGTATGTGCTAAATTTATCTAGTTTTTTCTTGGGTGCAAATTTCAAACCTTTATTTAGTAAATTGAGTTCATCTTTAATAAGAATTACCTTACTTAAGTTAAAGATACCTTTTGGCTATCACATTTTCCTCTTTTTGTGGTCTATTAACTCTTTTTCCTCCTCGTTTTCCTCTGTACGCGTGCTTCTTTTCCGCATTGTACTTCCCCCTAAAAAATGATTGTATTGGGGGTTGCGAGGAGCAGGTCCCATATTAGACTGGGGGGTAGGATTTCGTATATTTTGATTACCCTTCCTATTATGAGATGGATTATATGAATTCTGATTACCATAATTGGTCCATCCCCTGTTATTAGGATTCATAAAGGGACCACCACGGTTCCTTGGTTCAGGGGGCCTCCAATATGGTTGATTATTCCCCCTATTATTACTTCTATTATAATCTGGATTATAATACACGTCCTGTGAGTCCCTCTTTTTACCTACAAGTCACTGGTGTTGCGATGGGGGCTAAGTTTGCCCCCAGCCTGGCCAACTTGTTTATGGCCAGGTGGGAGGAAGATTTAGTTTATTCACGTGACTGGCCTCCCCTTATATTTTATTGACGCTACATTGATGACCTGTTCCTTTTATGGCAGGGGGATGAGTTTTCATTAAGGAATTTTTTTACTACTTTAAATAACAATGATCTTAATATTAAGTTATCATACGAATATGATTTTAAAGAAATCAACTTTTTAGATTTGGTTTTAATTAATAGTGGTACTAAGGTTGTGACCAGGACGTATTTTAAAAGTACGGACAGAAATGGGTATATACCCACTGATAGCTGTCGTCATCCGACCTGGCTAAATAATATCCCTAGGGGACAATTCCTCAGGCTTAGGAGGAATTGTACTAATTTGCCTGATTATCATAACCAATCAGAGTTACTTAAAGCCAGATTCGTGGAGAAAGGATATGACTCTCATACTCTGGATCAAACTGCTAATGAGATTGGTTTATTGGATAGGGAGGATTTGCTTACTATGGAGAAAAGAGTAAAACCTGATAGATTCTGTCCTTTTATCACGGATTTCTCCATCCAATTCAGAGAAGTTACTAGAATTATTAAGAAGAATTGGGCTGTCCTCAGGAATGACCCTATTTTGGGTGACTCTCTACCCGAATTCCCGGAGATTACTTTTAGAAAGGCAGCTCCACTTAGACTCCTGGTGGCCCCTAACGTAGTTGAACAGCCAAGGAGTATGACTTTACCATTCGGCCTTAAAGGGTTCTTCCCGTGCAATATATATATTGCCTGTAGATATAATGGGGTACATAAGACTAAAGTTAGGGACTTTGGATCTAGTATTACGGGAAAGAGGTATACCATACATCAGACAATAACATGCAATACTACGCATACTGTATACCTTCTGCAATGTCCCTGTAACCTCCAATATGTAGGTAGGACCACAAGACGCCTGAGGGATCGCCTCAGGGAACATTACAATAATATAAAAAAGGGTTTTGAGTACCACTCATTATCCAAGCATTATAAGGACTATCATGCTAAAGACCCCTCAACTCTAAAATTCACAGCTATTGATGTGATTGACCAGCATTGGAGGGAGGGGCATACGAGGAGAGCAGTGTCCCGTCTTGAGACTAAGTGGATAGTGGAACTCAAGTCTCTTCAACCCAAAGGCCTGAATGTTGACTTGGACATCAACTGTTTTATTGATAATAGTTGATTTCTCCTTTTTTATCAGGTTTTATTGTTTTTACAGTTATGGCTTTTCTATTATTATAGGTTTTATCTGTCCACTGTGCTATTTATACTATAGTTTGATTTAATTTTATTTACAATTAATTTGGTAAATTTGTTTTACCATATTTCAATCTTGGGTGTATTTACTACATGGTTTCATCATTTAGGGTTGGAACGTCGTCACTGGGTTTAAATTCATATTTATTTATAAGCTGGCCAATAATTTCTGTTTCAGCTATATACATGCGTTTTCATTTATGATTTTATTCATAGATAGTTTGTATCCCTCTGTTACATAAATAGGTTCATTTTAAATAGGGAGATCTAGAATATTGTGTAGGATGATTGTTTTCCTCAATTGTGAGCGGTTTTGCTCTATTTTACCAATTTTGCTAGTTGAAATATGACAATCCTTTTAAATTATCATAATTATCTTATATGACATTATATGATTATTATTATTGATTTGACCACCTGTTATTTGTACATGATATCTATATATAAGTTATTGAAATGAGTCATGATCTTATTGTTAGAATAACGTTTTACGCACTATATGTTTTAACCCGAGGTGCATTAACTGATGGATCATTGTAAGGATTATAAAGAAATGAGATCCAGAAGTTTATATATTTATATTATTGAACATATGCTGTTCTTTTAAAAATCATGTCATTATTATGTTTTCAGATGTATTTTATGGTTTTGATATATTTCCCTGATGGTCTAGTGTATCTAGACTGGATTACAGTATTGTAGATGCTGCTCTGGCCTCCGCTTTAATGGAGGAACGAGCAGCCGTTTAGACCCGCTCTAAGCCTGCCTATGTGTGGGCAGATATGGCTATCTGGCTTCAGCGTCCATGCTGATGATGCGCTCGCGCATGCGCAGTAGTTACATGGCAGCGTGTGACGTCATTTGCGAATGCTCGGTATCTCGGAGCGGCGCGTGGCGCGTAATGCGCATGCGCGACCGCGGCTATTTTAAACTGGCGTCTGAGGGCAGGATTTACCCCTTTGAAAACGAGCTTTTGCTCGAAACATGTTAGGGGATCCACCCTACTGACGCCTTTATTACCAGGGAACCACTAGTCACCAGGGAATCTCTTCACCAGACCTGGATGAGTATTGTTGTTACCACAAATTTTTGAGATTTATGCCTTTATGCTGATGATACCACTAGCCACCAGGGACTTATCTACTAGACCTGGATGTGTATGTTTTGCATGCTGTTTGAACCAATAACCACCAGGGAGCCTTTGTATTGGGCCTGGATGTATACTTATATCGATGTGAGTTCTTGCTTTTAGCTCATTTCTTATGCTCTTAATAAATGTGCTTCACTATTAGTACCTTCTTGCTTCCAGGCTCGTTTTTTTGATGAGCTTTGCAAGGTGGCAATCTGGATTTGAGAGCTATAGGGGGCCTGGACAGCGTTGGACCTGTTGACCCAGATGTCCTCATATGACCAGATGTTGCCCATGCTGCTGACCAGACCGTGACGCCCGGTTGCTGTTTATTTGCATACAATGCTCACATTGTGTGTACTTGTGGTAAGCGCACACCCTTACTAATTTGTCTCTTTCCGTTGAATGGGATTTGGAGTATCATTGGATCATACCCAGCTTTCTTCTTGCTACATTATATGAACTATTTGTTTGCTACTATATATGGTGGCACCCTCGTTTGTTATCTGTTCTTTAGCGCTGCATAACCCATTGACAATTTATATTTTAAGGTATTCAGGATTACCCTGTATGTTAGCTGCTTACCTGATCTGTTTGCGCTCACTTACCCATCCCCTACATTTATAATAATTGGTAAGCTGCAATATATTACATTTTTGGTTTTAACCACCTCCCGCCCCCCATATAGTAATATGACGGATGCAAGGTGGGTCTCTCGTTCTGGGAGGACGTCATACGACGTCCTCACATTCTCACTGTGCATGCACAGTTCAGGGAGCGTGCAGTGATCGGCGGTGCCATGAATCAGTGCTGCCTTTCAGTGCCCATCAGTGATGCCTGTCAATGCCGATCAGTGCCTCCTCATCAGTGCAGCCTATCAGTGCCCATCACTGCAGCCTCATTAGCGCACATCAGTGAAGGAGAAAAATTACTTATTTACAAAATTCTATAACAAAAACTTAGAAAAAACTACTTTTCCAAAATTTTCAGTGGTTTTTGGTTTAAGAAAAAATAAGAGGTGATTAAATACCACCAAAATAAATCTCTGTCACAAAAATAAAAAGATAAAAATTTCATATGGGTACAGTGTTGCATGACTGCGTAATTGTCACTCAAAGTGCGACAGCGCTGAAAGCTAGAAATTGGCCTGGGCAGGAAGGGGGTATAAGTGCCCTGTAGGCTTGTGGTTAATACCGATTTAATCATCAAAAAACTGATGTTTTCCCATTGTAGCATCTTTTGACAATTTTTTAGCTGAATGAAGTCCAGCATACTCTTTTAGGCCCCATGTACATGGGACACTTCTGAATGATGGAAACTGACTGCTGGAAAATGTAGGTTAAAAAAGTCTGTTTAGCTGCATTTGCATAACGCATTTATGTGCGTTTGCTTTTAGAAGCGTTTTTTAAAGATAAGCACAGGAGAACATCCCAAATGCCCAGAATGCACTGAAAAATGGTACATTATTAACTATTTCAGACTGTTTCAGAGGAATACAGAGAGTAGAAGCAGAGACCGTAGTATGTGTTGAAATTATCTTAGGTTTGAGTTGCTTCTTAACATTTCTTTTGTTTCCAAGGGTGGGAAAGGTGTCTGGTGGAGTGAGTCATTATGGCCACCTGGCAGGGGGTCTTCATGAGGAATTTGAGGTGTGAATGGTCTTTAACATATCTTTTGTTTCCAAGAGTGGAAGAGGTCTGAGGTGTCAATCGGTCTTTCAAATGTGTGACAAGCTTGGTAGGAACATCCTGTGTTCAGTGTTTTGTCCATCTGAGTACCTTGAAAACTCTTTGCATGCATTTTTCATGATGAAAAAAGGCTCTGGACAGCATCGGGAACTGGAAGAGTTAAAAAAAAATTTCAGACGCAAACGCTTATAAACACGATTTCCCGCATTTACAAGCGTCTTGCGTTTCAAACACTGATAAAATCGACTGCTGAACGCAAGTTTTGTGTGTTAAAAAAAAATGACTGTAAACTCAAGTGCCTGTAAACGAAGATGTGTACATGGACACATAGGAAAACATTAGGGAGAGTTAAGGGGCTGCTGAAAAAAAAAATGCTGAAGAGCTCCTAAACGTGAGTTTATCAGCTGCTGTGTACATGAGCCATTACTCAAGTAAACTCTCCTCTTCTGTGTCATAACACTCAGCATTCAAAGGTGCTATTCATCACACCAGTTGTTTTGAGCACTTAATTGAGCAATGTAGTTGATTGGTTTGACAGCGATGCAAGTATTTTCTAGCAAATTGTTTTTAGCCACAGGACTGTCACTCACTGAATTGTATTTTTTTTGTCTTTTTTTAATTGGACTTTTTTGCAATCACTAGATTGGAAGTGCACAAAAATCTGGAATACTTTTTTTAGGACTATCAGGCTGGTGCTGCTAGTTCTTGGCAAACAACTTTTGGATGCATGAATACAAATGTTACAAATATTTGCCTTAAATGTCTTTGACTCTTGGGCTTTACTTTAGGTTTAAAATGTATCTATGGTCAAAATGTGAAATCATATATTCATTTTCACATGGTATTTCCATTATTTCTAGCCTACTCCTAGTTTGTAAACGAAGGATGGCCATACATTGTAAAAAATTCCTTCTACAATTTTCCTCCAGATTTGCCAAAAACCACATGATATGAGGTCGAACCTAAACTACACTTTCAATTTGTATCTATATAGGCGGGCCCTTGCACTACATAGTTTAAGGAAAATTTATACAGAAATTGTAAGACAAATTGTATCATGTAAAGCCAGCTTTACTTTGTGACAATCCCCACACAGTTACTTCCTTGAATTCTGTGACATGTATACACTACACTCACTAGCCACTTTATTATTTATTAGGCATATCTTGCTAGTGCCAAGAAAATATCCCCCACACCATTACACCATCAGCCTGAACTGTTGATACGAGGCAGGATGGATCCATGCTTTCATGCTGTTTATGCCAAATTCTGACCCTACCATCTGAATGTCACAGCAACCAGTCTGCCCATTCTCCTCTGATGTCAACAAGGCATTTTCCTCCACACAACTGCCACTTACTGGATATTTTCTAATTTTCGGACCATTCTCTGTAAACCCAGCTGTTTTTGAAATACTCAGACCAGCTCGTCTGGCATCAACAACCATGCTACATTCAAAGTCAGTTAAATCCCCTTTCTTCCCCATTCTGATGCTGGTTTTGAACTTTAGCAGTCATCTTCACCACGTCTAGATGCCTAAATGCATTGAGTTGTTACCATGTGATTGGCTGATTAGCAATTTGTGTTACCAAGCAGCTGAACAGGTGTACCTAATAAAGTGGCTGGTGAATATCACTACAGAGGTGCTGAGAAGAGGAGTTTCAGGAGGCAGAGTCAGTACACGAATCACTACTTACAGGCAGCAAGGTACCATGGGATATGTAGTCCTTAGAAATTAAACAGCTGAGGAAAAGCTGCAAAGCATGCATGGAATTCAGGAAGATATGGAAAAAGATGGCCATCAGAGAGGCAGAATGCACAACACGTAAGAACATTTTTCAAGTAAGCTTATATTGGATTGAAAAAACATTTGTGATGCTTATGTTCTAAAAAAGAAAGTATGCTGTGACCATAGATCTTCTTTAACATGATCCTGATTCTTGACCTATACTCATCCAACCCTTGAAACCTAGCACCTTTAGCATTTGACCTCCACCTTAACTTCCTTGCATGGGCAAAACACTTGTTTGCAATAATATAATCTTAAACTGTGATATTTAATCTGACCTCATCAATTAACCCTAAATCAGGCCCTAACACTAATCCCTGACTTTTACCTTTTAAAGTGACTCTGTAGACCCTGAAAATTAGAGACCCTATCTAGAAGAGCTAATGGGGCTTTAAGAGGCACCACACCAAAGGAAGATATAATACTCAAAATGTAAAAGATTACAACTTTATTGAACAGCTAAAACCACAGTTGTGGTGATGGTTTTGAGCAATCACATAGCTCATATTAAAAAGCTTTTGTAGCTTGTAACAAATAGGCTTATTACATGACATTATGACATTGCAGAGCATATCCTTGGCTAACATAAGAACCATAGTTGACATAATTGCTCCAAAATTGTACATCAATCCTTTCTCAGACGGGTTTTGCAGGAAAATAGCCCACTTCCTCAGGGAGATATATATGATTCAGATGGCATCAAGAGGTTACTAAAGAGGCTATGCCACTGGAAAATATTCTTATTTTCTTCTATATCCAACATATTTACCTAAATTGGAACCATTTGTCTGGGAATCACTTTTGGTCATGCTTTAAGTATGGATATGCGGTCTTGTCCACTTGGCTTATCTATGCACCTTTGATGGAGGGACCCTCCCTTCTTGGATCCAATGCTCATGGTTCCCACTGGCTCTTTATTAACCTCTTGATGCCATCATCTGAATCATATGTACAATTTTGGAGGAATTATGTCAACTATGGTTCTTATGTTAGCCAAGGATAAGCCTATTTATTACAAGCTACACATGATTTTTAATTTGAGCTATGGGATTGCTCCAAAACATCACCATAACTGTGGTTTTAACTCTGCTCAATAAAGTTGTAATCTTTTATATTTTGAGTATTATATATTTATTTTGGTGTGGTGCCTCTTAAAGCACCATTAGTTCTTTTAGTTAGAGTCTCTATTTTTCAGTGTCTTGTTAATAATGGGTGGTGTGCCACCAGTAAAATCCACTAAGAAGGGGTGAGACCTCTACTATAGGCCTCCCTCTCCCCCTTCTTCTATTAATGCTTTGACTCTGTAGACCATTTAAACATGTCAAAGAAAGTCCAATATACAGTAAGTTCCAAATAAAGGGTTAATTCCCAGTCTGCATGCTGTAGTTCCTTCCTCTGAAGCTGGAGGAAGGAATCACTGAGTGCAGCACCTGGAAGTTTTCTGGGTACTGGAGAAGTTTCAGCCAGCAGAGCTCCTGCCTGCAAACAATGGGTATCAACAATAAGAGCATTAGGAGGGGTATATTTTTTAAACTTACAACTATGGCACTCACCATGCTCATCTAACTATGCTGACTAGATATAATATTGCGAGTCTATAGAAATATCTTTAGTCTGAGCTGGATTGAAATAAGATTATACAAACAGACAAGCTAATTCCTTTTTGTCTTTGAAATAATGTTTTGGTGTCTCCGCTATTCCCAGTGATAGTGCAAATGATTAATACAAATGATTAACACCAAAAAAAAACCTGACTGCAGCCAGCACTGGTATGCGTTCCCTCCGCACGAATGATAACATTATTCCTTGAAAGTGCACCGCATTGCGCATCATGATGCACTTTCAAGGAATATTATCCTTTTTCCCTTTATTACTTTCTAAAGATTTTTTTGTCACTCTGAGTGGTTCTCATGACTTCATTAAAACTACCAAAAAATTAAAACGAGAATGAGAACTGGGCTTGACTTTCCGTACATCTACCAGGCAGATTTCTATCAATGTGACATAAATCCACCCAGTTTTGGGAATTATTTCAAAAAGTGTTAAAGTGATATTAAAGGCAATTTAAAAATTAAATATGTTATACTTACCTGCTCTGTACAATGCTTTTGCATAGAGCAGCCCTGATCCTCTTCTTCTTGGGTCCCCCGCTGGAGCTCCTGTCCCCTCTCTCCTGCCCAAGTGCCAATAGAGCAAACAGCTCGCTGGAGAAGAGGCGCGTGGGCAGGCTTACCCCCTCTCTCTCCTCATTGACGCACTTGCTATGATTGACAGCAGCAAGGCCAATGGCTGCCTCAGCTAATGAGGAGGGAGAGTCCCCAAAGAGCCAAGGCTCTCGTGCACATTGCTGAATTGTGATGGGGCTCAGATAAGTATTAGGGGGGGCTGGGGAGGCTGCTGCACACAGAAGGTTTTTTAGCATCATGCATAGAATGCATCAAGGTTAGAAAAAAAAAAACAGCTTTAACCCCTTGGCGCTGGCGCCTCCCAGCCCTTTAAGGGGTTTGTGACACCAGGAGGCAGGGCAGGGTTTAGGGTCATGTGACCACTGTGATGTACCCAATATCTCATATGTAGTTAATGACCTAAATTGTAATTGTTCACTGGAATGGGTATATGCCTTGAAAAATGACAATTTGAAATCCTTTGTCATCTTGGAACATTTGGATATTACATAGATTGTATGTAGGATAAGATAATTCACTAATGGATCAATAGGAGTACTATGTTCTTTAGGGATTTTTGGCTATATTTAAATGAATGTCATACTTGATATGGAATTTGTGATAGCTTGTTTGGTGCCAGTAATGGGACTCGCATGTAATATCTCTTTTTGTGACATAATCTCAGGTTGTTTTGCTTCTTTTTTGCTTTTTACTGTAATGTTGTCTGTTTTTGAAACTTTCAATAAAAATACTGAAACTAAACATGTTTTTGTCTTCCAAAACTCTTGATCCAGTCATGACAATCAGGTTTTTACTATTTCTACTAAACCATGTTGGCCAAGCCAGTTAATTTATTTTGTTTGAAAGACTTCATTCTTTTGCTAACACTTTTTATTGGTTAGTTTTTTTATATAGTAGCCCATGAAGCTTGTATTTCTGTCTAATTGTCCAAATATGGTCAATGACAGCACAGGGAAGTCCATCCTCACAGTTGTCTGACCATATAAATTGTGCCCAGCATGGGAAATTTGACAGAACTCAAATAGAGTTTGAATATTAATCTTGGCTGCAATGGTCAACACGTCCTCTTTGCACATTATAAAATTATAAACAATGACTGTTGTATCACACTGATTGCTTGTTTATGGAACTATGGGGTTGATTTACTAAAGACAAATAGACTGTGCACTCTACAAGTGCAGTTGCTCCAGAGCTTAGTAAATGAGCAGAAGCTCTGATGACTTCCATCATCCAATAATGTGCAAGTAAAATAACTTTTTTTCTTTTCCTTGCATGTGATTGGGTATTCTTTGCAAAGTACAAAGTCTATTTGCCTTTAGTAAATCAACCCCTATGTATGGTGTGCATGATAGACCTGGGCTCTGGATAACATTATCATTTTGTTACTTGTTTCTGTTTTCCTTGTTAGTTTGTTACTAATATATTGTCATGACGTCAGATGGTCCTTTCAATCAGTATGGCCTTCTGAGAATCCATTTTGGATATGATTATGATTATATGATGTGTAACGGTATGGTGTATTTCTCTTCTGTATATTAACCTCCCTAGCGGTCTGATTATGCCAATATTTCTGTGCTCAACATTGTTTTGCATGGAAATATGTAGTTTTTTTTTATTGTAGACCTGTAGTTTTTTTAGGAATAACTCACTGAAATCTGTCCGAACAAGAGTCTAGTAAACATCCCGGTTATGATAAAATTTGAAACAAGAAATCATAAATTATAATAAAATAAATAATACAATATTAATACATTTAATTCAATCATATAATAAAACCAAAAACACTGAAGTTTGAAAAAGAGCGCCAAGTTTGCACATCACTGAGCTCAGTCGCAAAATTGTTTTCAGTGTCTGATGACGAATTTCCCCACGAATCATTATCACTCAATTCTGCAAGTGGTTCTGATTTACTATCGCTGTTCTCTAGCTGGTCTAAAACCACTTTTGACCTAAAGGGAAGCTTTCTGGATGCCATGGACGTTTCTCAGTTTCCAGGCAGAAAGAACAGTAAAAATGCAGGCAGGGCACAGGACAAAGCACTTGGGACAAAATGTATGTGAAATGGTTTGATACAGTAATGTTATACTATGTGATTTTAGTGTATTTAGTGAATGTAACTTTTTAACATTTTTAAATTTAGCGCGGTTCTGTCCCCCGTACGTCCCGACGCTTGCAGGGAATGGAACTCAGAAGACAGATGCCGGCATCAGCAGGAGGAGATGGCCAGGGATGCTGCAGGGGGGACATCGCGGGAGCGCAGGACAAGGTAAGTGCAGAACAGATCCCGGAGCAGCGCTGCAGGGTATTCCCGAGCTTAGCTCGGGGTTACCGCTTTTGGTACTGAAAGTTAACCCCGAGCTACACTCGGATATACAGCCAGGGAGGTTAATATGTATGAAATTAAAAAAGAAATACGTTTTAACAGAGAGGAAGTAGGACTATTCTCCTTCTTGACACCTGCTGATGCTGGATCTGATGCCTAGAATATTTTTTGGATGCTGCTGGAACCTGCAAAGGTAAGTATTAGATAAAATAGAACAATATAATATGTTTGTGTGTGTTTAAGTATCTACATGCACTGGTGAATTGTTTAGCAGTGCCCAATGTCCATCAATATCAGACATTATTGATTTGGGAGGGTGATCCCTTTTTTTTAGGGAAATCCTTTCAAAGCATCACCCAGTACTAAAGGTACAGTATGTCAGCTGCTATCAGCTTAACTGGATGCTCACAAATCTCTTGCTATGGGGATACCAGCTTTCATGTATGACATGTTGGGCTGGTTAGTTTGGGAAGTAGGGAGAGGAAATAATTTTCATTAGAAAATGTAACCATATACCCTGCGCCCCCACCTAAGAATTGGAAAATGTAAGGGTGTTGACAGTTGCTGCCATAATGAGCATACTGGATGTACCTACAGTTGTTTAGTAAACGAATGCTCTGGTACACTTAGACCCAAGATAAGGCTCATACTCTACACCAGACCTTCAAAGAGATGCATGGGTACATATATGTAGGTTAAGCTCTAAAATGCTTACTCTGGAATCTATCCAATACCTGTAATTTTGTGCTCTAATGTTTAAAGTGGTTCTAAATGCTGAAGGTTTTTCATTACCTTCAGTGTGCAGCTCCCCCTTCAGCCTGCCTCTCCTTATGCTCACCTAAGCCTGATCCCAATCCGTGGATGTGCACGAGAGCAGAGGTTCTCCTGGGCCTCTCTCTCCTCATTGGCCAAGACACAAAAGTAGGAGCCATTGGCTTCCACTACTGTCAATCACAGCCAGTGAGGAGGGATCTAGGGGGGGGGGCCGAGCCTCTGTGTGTGTTATAGACATACAGAGGTGTTTCAGGAGCACAAGCAGCTTAATCTGGGGGAACGGAGCCTGGAGCACTAGCAGGGGACATGAGAAGAGGGGGATCGGATCTGCTCTGTGCAAAACCATTGCACAGAGCAGGTAAGTATGACATGTTTGTTCTTTAAAAAAAATAGAAAAAATTTAAACTTTACAATCGCTTTAACTGCAACTGTATAAGACCCAGTTGCACAGTTACCTGTATTTTCTAGACCAATCAGGTTCTAAACTTTTGAATAAAAAAAAATTAAATAACGTAACCCTCATAGTACTAAAACTGCGTATAAACAAAGTTTTAGCACCAGAAAGAGATAATACCAACAGATTAAGGACATAATGTCTTTTTACCAAGATTCGCCCAAACAGTTGCCCAGTAATTTAACCAGACAGTTAAAAATAATGTCTTCTCTACTTTCAACATTCACATGAGCTGCAACAATACAAGATTTGACCAAATTACCTTTGTTTAAACCAACTAAATGCATTATAGGAGCATCCTAATAAAAGCTGTGCAACATTTGCTTTCTTTGGAAAGAAGCCACATCTTGAATAGAAAAGCCTGTCCCCTGCCAGCATGCTGCAGTGAAGGACACATGGTGGGAGATTTACTAAAACTGGTGCATTTGGAATATGGTGCAGTTTTGCATGATAGCCAATAAGCTTCTAACTCAACTGTGGGCACCACGCTGCGCAGCCTGATTTGTCCGGCAGTCTTCTGGGACCTGTGAAAGTTCCCAGGAGACTGCGGGAGGAAGGAGGGGGCCGAACTTCTGGCTCACTTCGCCGTGGCAAACTGAGCTGGAAGTGGGAGATGGTATCGGTCAAAACCAGGTACCTGCTCCCCCCCCAAAAAGGTGCCAAATATGGCAGTGGAGAGTCTTTGTAGTATGCTGGCAGGGGACATGTTTTTCTGCTTATGCTGTTGCTGCTTTCTATAAAAACAAACAGTAAGACTTTTTGTTTGTATGTCCCTGGAATGTATTTAGCTGCTCTAACCACTTTCCCACCACTCTATAGCAGATATACTGCTACAGGGTGGCAGGAGAGCGAAACGTGTATATATACGTGATTTTACATTGCTGGGTAGGGGGCGTGCATGAGCCGCGCCCGCTCTGCTATTCCCGGACTGGCTGTCAATCACCTGGTCCCAGCTGGTGATTACCCGCAGGCACTCAGTGATCGAGGAGCATTACTGATGGAGGGAGAGAACTGTAAGTAAACAATACAGTTCTCACCCTCTCAGCTCCTGCACACTGCTATGCATGGCTTTGCATAGCAGAGCCATGTAAAGCAGTGTGCTTACAGTAAAACACACACAAAGTTAACCCTTTAATTGCCACCCATGTTAACCCCTTCCTGCCCAATGCCATTAGTACAGTATCAGTGCTTTTTATTAGCACTGAACACTGTATTGGTGTCACTGGGGATGTCAGTGACACCAAGTTCCCCTCAGTGTCAGAATGCCTGCTGCAGTCCCTCTATAAGTTGCTAATTACTGCCATTACTAGTAAAAATAAAGAAAAAACTACCAGTATATATACCGCCATTTGTAAACACTATAACTTTCATGTAAGCCAATTAATTTACACATATTGAAATTTTTTTTTAGCAAAGACATGTAGCAGAATACATTTTGACCTAAATCTATGACAATCTGATTTTTTTTTTTTTTTTTCCTGGACATGTTTAATGGCAAAAAGTCAAAAATATAGTTTTTTTTTCTCAAAATAGTTTTTCTTTTATAGAGCAAAAAATAAAAAATGCAGAGGTGATCAAATACCACAGAAATAATCTCTATTTGTTGGGAAAAAAGGACGTAAATTTAATTTGGGTGCATCGTTGCATGACCGCGTAATTGTCAGTTAAATTAACTCAAAAAAAATGGCCTGGTCAGGAAGAGGGGGGGGGGGGGGGCAAGTGGTTAAACTAAAAAACTTTAGCTTAAAGCTGCATTGCACCCTATAAACAAACACTGTGTCCAGGAGTGGACTGACAACTCATGGGGCCCCCGGGCAATAGGGGATCATGGGGCCCCTGTGTCCTTACCCAAATTAAAAAAAGCCTATGAAAAAGGTACCAGGGGCATCTCATGGGGCCCCCTACTGACCCCAGGCCCTCGGGCAGTGCCTGAGTTTCCAAATGGTCAGTCCGCCCCTGACCGTGTCCATGCACATATTTATTTCTGAATGTTGTTACCTTCTTTCCTGCAGTAATCATGTGCTTCAATTTAAAAATTTAGGTCATAAGGACAATAGATGCATTTCAGCAGAATATAATTAATAGAGAATAAAATAGTTAACACACAGGCATTCTGTATACATTATACAGGTCAATATTTCAAGGTGCAGAGTGAAAAAAAATACGACTTACGTAATATCTTTGAGAGGCATATTAATTGCCTAATTGCATGTTATCTGCAAAATAAAAACATGATGTCCACACTATTTAGCGTAGGAGTGAGGAATAAGTCAGTAATTAAATGCACTGACTTGCTCCTACTGTTATGTGATAATATTGTTCAGGAGCATCAGAACTCAGTTAGGGTTGCAGTGATTTTCATTATTGAAAGATTTATTTTATCTTGAAACACTGACAGAGTTGCATTAAAGTAAAATGGACTTTGCTTGCCGACACATTAATCACACTGTACTGTGTCTGCGGGAAGTATCATCGTGCTATTGATATGCAAGTCTTGATAAACTGGCACAATATTCCTTCAGCAGCAATTACCGCTCTTTCCAGATTTAATTCTCATCTAAAGCTTGCAGCTGAATAAAATTATGACCGGCAAGGAGGCCTTGTAGCTCTGGGATTCCAGGATTGCTTCTAAGTTCCATTCAGGTAAGAGGTAACAGAAACATAAATATAAACGAATCGGAACAGATATACATATTGCATATCAACACAATTATATTACTAGAAGTACATTGTAATATGTACCTAAAGATACCCAGTTGCCTTGCCTATGCTGGGCAAAGTGATATCGTCTCTGGAAGGGGCCCCCCGACCCTTATGCTCACCTTATTAGTGCTTCTTCGCCACTCCTTCCACGTTCATGACAGTACACAATACCCAATATGAAGGACCATGTGTCCTGATCCCCATGACAGTGATTATGGCCAACAGCCAATCACTAGGTCCAAGTACTGACCTATGACTGTGGAAGTAATGTTGCTGCTCACCCAGGTTGTTGGTAACAGTCATTTGAGTGCTGGCTAGGGAGGAGGAAGACTGGTAGGGTGGTAAGGTGAGTATAGAGGTTTGGTGGGGGTCCTTTCCAGAGTCTCTGGATATGCCTTATATATGACCAATGTGACAGTGTCTCTTTAACCATTTAACCAATTTGCAATCACGCTATAGCCGAAAGACGGTCCAGTCCTGGGAGTGTGTCATATGATGTCCTCCCAAAACGTGCCCCCCACAGTGCGCACCCAGCGTTGTCAGTAATTGCTGTGTCCTATGGACACTGCTAATCACATGACTAGGTAAAAGGCCAATCACAGCGGCCTTTTACCACATTATCAGCTGTGTCCAATGACACAACTGATCACAAAGTGAATACAGTTGCAGGTTATTGGTAGCACTTTCCTCACGCTGTCACAGTGTGAGGAAAGTACTGCTGATAACTGGGAAATATCACAAAGCAGATCTGCACTGAATCAGGGCACTAATTATCAGTAACGCCCAGCAGTGCTCATCATCAGTGCCTCCTCATCAATGCCCACCAATGCCATGTCAACAGGGCTCATCAGTGCTGCCTATCAGTGCAGCCTCATCAACGCACCTCAGTGAAGGAGAAAAATTACCTGTTTGCAAAATTTTATAATAGAAGCAAAGAAAAACGTTTTTTCCAAATTTTTTGCTTTTTTTTTGTTTATAGTGCAAAAAAATAAATCCCCAGTGATGATTAAATACCACCAAAAGAAAGCTCTATTTTGTGTGAAAAAAATTATAAAAATTTAATATGCATGGCTGTGCAACTGTCATTCAAAGTGCGACAGCGCTGAAAGCTGAAAATTGGCCTAGGCAGTAAGGGGGTATAAGTACCTGGTAGGCAGGTGGTTATAGTGCTCCTAAACCCACAGCAGTAAAATCAGTCTGTATATGCAGTAAAGCAGGCTTGTTATACTCACTGTGGAACCTAAGGGGTCAATCCTCTGCATTGTGTAAAAACTCTGTTTGATCCTGACTTCTCTGATCCTCCCCTTCTTTCAGTGTCCCCCTCATATCTCCTGATAAGATATATTGTGTGGAGTTACTCTTCACATGCTCAGTTTGGGGTGTATTGCTAGAGTTTTTTTTTTCTTGGGAGAGTGCATGTGATCAACACAGGATCAATCAGCACTGTCCAGACAGAGGTCAGGGGTTCTGCATCCTCCTACAGTAGAATGAAAACTCCTACTACAAGCTTTAAGGTGCTCGGCTGGACACTGATAGAAGTCATATGACTGCTATAACTGCTGATGAGAAAAGGTAGTGTTTATATTTACTAAAATAATTGCATTTCCATGTTCTGTGTACTGTGGGAGACCAGATATATTGAAAGCAGGGTCCTGGGTTTAGTAACACTTTAAAGAGAAAGATGCCACGGCTTCCTAGGGGCTCTCCTGTGCTTTTTTTTTGTATGTTAATATTCTAATTTTCTAATCAAATACACAAGAAAAGAACTGTAAGCATACAACAGAGGAAAAACAATGGTGCGCTGCTAAAATACAGAGAATTTTGAGCTGTACTCTGATAAATTTGGCAAATCTCCACTCAATGGCTAACAAAATGAATGAACTACTATTCCTCAACAACACAAATACGAACTTTTCAAGATCTGCTGCTCTGTGCTTCACCAAAACTATTTCAGTGATTCTATTCAAGAAACCATGCTACATCTACTGAGCTTCCAAGTCCTATAAGCAAGAGAAGGTGAAATACACTTTTACATAAAGATGTAACCTATCGAAGTTTCCTCCTTTATCCTCCTAGGTATTTATATGCCACCTCAAACCTGCATCAGGGAGGTATTACAATATTTGACTGAACAGATAATCAGTATAGAAAAGACCTTTCCAGATTCCCTGGAAGCAAAGCAAATCCTAACCATGAACATAAAGACAACACATGATTCACCATGGACATAAATGCACTGGACCATTGCTACACTGCAAAAACTTGGGTCTTTCTGACCACTGTATGCTTCATCTCTTTCCAACCTACAAGCAAATATTAAAATCTAAAAAGCCTATACTTAAGACTGCAAAAGAGATTGACAAAGGAAGCAAAGCTAGACCTATAGGCATGCTTTGTTTCATGGCCATGGGTCAAGCTCAGAGACCAGTAGCTGTAGCCTTAGAGAGGCTTCCACTGACCAGCAGAATAAGTACACAAGCAGGTCACCTTTTGGGATGGTGCAGGGCTACCCTAAGCATGGGGTCTAAGCACTAACCTGTATTCAGCAGAGCTCTTTATGGTGGAGTTGGGTTTTCTGCATGTTAGTACTAGGTCGTGATTCTCAGGATTGCTCCACCAGGAGATGAGCAAGCCAGGGTCCAGTAGCAGATATAGCAGGTAGGGATCAAGCAGAAGCATAGTCAGTAACAAGCCAAAAGGTCAGTAACAAATGGTTGCAGGTTGGGATCAACCAAAAGTGTAGTTGAAGAACAAGCTAAAGATAATATATGGAAGTGAAGATAAGGACAGCTGCAGGTACTCAAAGGAGCAAGATATTGGCTGGAGACGGCACAGCAATCTGACAAACAGGATGTGTAAAGGCATAGATTAAATAGGAAAACTTTGGGAGGAGCAAAGAGTTCAAGGTTCACAAGAAACAGCATACGAGGCAAACTTGTCTAAGGGATCAGAGAGGGAGCTGTCCAGCATCTCAGGTGGCTCAACAAGAAGAGTTACTGTTGAGCGCAGCAGAGGTCCTTGGTTCGGATCCAGGCCATGACACTTTGACTGTACCAGCTGGAGTGTGTTTGATGAACTTTGTGAAAATGTGACATCATATATAAGTTTTTGTGAGGACGTGCATGACCCCCACTATGTCTTTTTGAACATTCAACAATAAGAAGATCTGATTTGGAGCAAAACTAAAATGTTTACACTAAAATGTCTACGGAGCCACTCCTTAAGTGGGGCAGAAATCTGTACAACTAGCCGGAAACGTGCTGACAAAAGAGTTAAGAATAGCAAAAACAGTTAATCTGATAAACTGAAACTGTGTATGATGGGTATGTCCCATCATACAGTAAGTATGGAGAGGTCTGCAGGACATTACCAACAGGAAATCATCTACCCACACTACAGAGAATTGTCAACTAACAAACTAAATGTGTTTTATTGCAAGTTCGATACTTCCACATTTACCTCTCCTACCAACTCCGGCTCAGGCATCACATCTCTTACCATACCCCTGAAAAACTTCACCCTATCCCTGCTGTTTCCTTTCCATTGAAGGTCTGGGAAAAGCATGTGTTTCAGATCTTCCAGAGGCAAACAATATGGAAAGTACCAGGATCAGACAGAAAAAAAAAAATGTCCTGTCCAGGGGCGGACTGACCATTTGGAAACTCGGGCACTGCCCGAGGACCTGGGGTCAGTAGGGGGCCCCATGAGATGCCCCTGGTACCTTTTTCATAGCCTTTTTTTGGTTAAGGCAAGGACACAGGGGCCCCATGATCCCCTATTGCCCGGGGGCCCCATGAGTTGTCAGTCCGCCCCTGGTCCCGTCTGAAGGTCTCTGCTAATCAGCTGGCACCAAAATGCAGATCTACAGATCACTGGAACAATGTGAAGTCCTCTCCTGCTTCAATTGCTCATTCATCCTCACTGTCCCTTAGAAACCTACCATCAGATGAATAAATGACTACAGGGCTGTTGCACTAATGTTGGTAGTCAAAAAGTCCTTTGAGAGATTAGTGTTGACCCACCTAAAGAATATGATAAACCCTCTGCTGGAACCCCTGCAGTTCGCCTACAGAGTAGACAAAGCAGTGGAGGATGCTGTCAACACTATCACTCTAGAAATCCTTAACTCCAAAGTCAGTGTGTCTGCCTCTACCTACCAGTGGATTACCAACTTCTTGACTGAGAAGATGCTGCAGGTAAGGCTGAGGTAAATCATATTCAGCATTCAAACAATCACTGCTAGTAATCCCCAAGGATGAGTGCTTTCCCTACTACTTCCCTGTATACCAATGACTACACATCAGAGAATTGTCTGCTGATGTGTTAAAATATGCCGATGACACAACCTTCATTGTTCTCACCTGAGATGGCGACAAGGCAGCAAGTCCTTATGCTATTCCTTTGTTGCAGTTGTAACAACATTGAGTTTAATATGCTCCAATCCATGGAAATGATAGTGGATTTCAAGAGAGGCCCACCACCACACACTGTCCCTTCTCGCTATACTCAAAGGTTCTGTGTCATCTGTGGAGACCTTCAGCTTCCTTGGATCTATAAATGTCCAGGACCTAAAGTGGACATCCAGAATTCTTGGTTTATAAAGCTGATTGTGATTTGAATTAAGAATTTTAAATGTCGGAGATACACACTAAATAACATCAGCAATGTTTCTAGGTCATAACTCTGACGTTTAGATCCAGGGGCAGACTGACAACTCATGGGGCCCCCAGGCAAAAGGAGATCATGGGGCCCCTGTGTCCTGGCCCACACTCAAACCACACCCAAAAAGGCCTATAAAAGGTATCAAGGGCATCTCATGGGGCCCCTTACTGACCTCAGGCGGTGCCCGAGTTTCTGAATGGTCAGTCCGCCCTGTTTAGCTCCTTTCCTCATCGCTGCTCCCCTGTTGCTATTTTTGGCAATAACAGGCTGTAAAAATGCAGCCACTCCTGTGTAAAAGCAAATTTCTGTTTATTCCAAATACCGAGTCATGAACAAATGAAATCAAGAATTAGCTTTTCATATGAAAAGATAATTGACATGAATATTAGCATGAGGATTCTCAACCTTTTTATTGAATCAACCTTGTTGTATGGGCTTTTGGGAGATGTAGCTTTGGGTGGTGAGCCTATGTCTATAGGAACTGACAAACGGAACTCCAACAGCTGCCTCTGCAATCATTTTTCAAGCTTGCTTAAGATGTTGCCAAGATTTTTTAAAAGCTATTCGAACAAAAGAAACAATGCTGGGATATTCTCTAGATTTGTAGATGCAAGTTTAAGAATAAATTTAGATGATGCTTGTACATACGCTTTAATATGGAAATCAGCGTAGTGTGTGGCTACACAGTTGCTTTTTCTATGGTGCTTTTTCTCAGTGCTCCTCCCCCCTGTCCAAGCATCCCCCCTCCTCAGTCCCCAGGCTCACCTGCCTCTCATAGGAGCCCTGGACAGAAAAATTACACATCCGGATGGTAACATCCATTTTTCCATCTCTCCTGTGAAGTGTGAACCCAGAAATACTCAGCTCTGGGCTAGTAGAGCCAGGTGAAGCAGCTGATCAAGGATGATGTATCCTTGATAAGAGTTGCCTGCATTTAGGGAAGGCATTAGAAGTCCATAAAACCCCTGATATCTCCATAAAGAGTACTTGCCACTCAAAAAATGCACATAGTGGGGTTATCAGCCTCCTTGTGATATCAGTAATGTTAAGAGAAAAAAGTAAAAAAATTATATAAATGTCCCAAACACACACAAACAGGCATGTGTGATGTTACATAGTTAGTCTGGCTGAAAAAAGACAAAAAGTCCATCCAGTTCAACCATAGAAAAAAAATTATAATTCTACACCCACAGTTGATCCAAAGGAAGGCATACATGTGTGATGTACACATGTATGAAAACGATGATTGCAAAACACATCTTGAATATTAGCATGCACTCTGGAGTAGGAGAAATAATTCTAGGGCCATCATTTATAGTTAACTTTAAGTAACTGACCTATTAAAGCTTTTAAAGCATCTCCTATAGACAAATTTGGGTATTGTAGTTTGTCGCTATGATCCTGGTGCACACACTTTTGAGTCTTGACATATTTGGTATCCGTTTACTTGACTCTGTCTCATCTTTTATATTTTATCAAAAATATTGAGATTCTATTGTGTTTGTATTTTGTACTAAAAATAATAGTTTATCAAAAGTAGCTCAACTTTTGCGTGACATAAAAAAAAAAGAAACTGACACCATTTTATTCTACAGATTCTCTGCTTTTAAAAATTATATAATGTTTTTAGGGGTTTTAAGTAATCATCAGGCCTAAACTATGCATTTTTACCATGTGTGCAAACAGTGAAAGGGTTAAGCTGATAAACTTCTGTGGTGAGGTAGGGATAGCTATTCTTAGTGAAAGAATTCTGAGATTTTATTTGACTGAGAACAGACAGGGAGAGGATGGTAAAGAGGTTCTACAGGAAACAGAATAGTCATTTGTCTAGAATCCGTTTTACATACTTATCCTGGTTTGCTGCTAGAGTCATTTTAAAGGAGTCTATCATGCCTTTTAAGAAGAGGTGTCTGCTGTCACCCTTTCATCTAAAGTCCAAAAGTATCCAGGGCATCTTTCTGGAAGGCAGGGTGGAATCTCCACTGGATTTGGAAGCCCTGTTGTAGCTGTGGTAAGAGGTGGGAGATTAAAGACCTCTAAGCGCCTGAGATTTCAAATATTTGAAATGAGTTTCTGTCTAAGAGGAGGAGGAGGTAAGCAACTGAAGGCAATGGAAGATGCACATGTATATCTACCTGCTTATAAACCTTTTTTTACCAGTGTACCTTATATGACCAGCATCAGAGATAAGCTCAGTGGCTCATTTATCTTGTTCTTAAGTCCTACGTGAAGTGCACTGAATCAAGGGCAGGGTAGAAGGGAACAGAGGAGCATGACAGTTTGCTGTGAGGGGGCCTTCCACACCCCTTCCCCACCAGAAACCTGAACTCTAGTCTTTGGTTTCTAAAGGAAGGTAACCACTGTGATTGAGGTGTGGAAGTTTGGAGTCAATCCACATCCAGCCAGTCAGAGACATCCACAAGTGGGATAACCAAGAAGCTCAAGAGGTCCAGTAGCTGAGTAGGAGAGTGCAGAGTAATAGAGGCACCATTCTTGAGGGTTGACGGGTGAAAGGGATAACCCAAAGAATAAGTAGTGCCAATTGGCTTGTTATGTTCAGTAAGGGTTTGAAGAGGCTTTTCACCTGGAGTGTATGGAAGGACAGATCTGGGAGGATGGTGATCTCTACTCCATCAAAATCAATCCATTTTGTGTTCCACTCCAGACCCTTAAGATATCCCAAGCTTTATTGGTAAAGAAATGTACTCTACACAAGATGTCTCCAGGGGACATGCAGTTCCTTCTGTTGTTTGAATTAACCCAATGCACTCTTTCCAAAGAGGTTGTAGATGCTATATCTAGTAATGTATTTAGTATTCCAGTGATCATCGCTGTCAGGATATGTTGGTGCACGGCTTCAAATCTCAAAGTTTTCAAGTTATAGCTGCATTTGTATCTTCCTTTTTCAGCATTTTGCTTGGGATATCACAAGGTTTGCCACTCCGTGCCCCAGGTGCAAGTGTGATATATCTTATGAGATGACCTTGTCTGTCAGTGCTTGCACCTCGTGTCAATCTCTGTGAGGTCTTTAGGAATACTCATTTAATTTGTGCCACAAATTCAGCAAGCATATCCTGGGTTGGGAGGGATTACAAGATCCTGGAGACCTCTGCTGCTGTTAAGGTGTGCTGTGGTTCTGAGGAGTTGTCCCACGGTTAAAGGACACATGAGGGAATCCAGGGCTTGTGGGTTTAAAGCTTGGAGGATGGGCATTCAAGGCTTGTCTAGAGGTTGGATCAAAACTCTTCACTGGTGTGGAAGGGGAAGGAGAGCCTATTTGTTGAGTGCTGGGCTTGCATAGGCCATGGATTTCTGGGCCTTGAGTCAGAGGCAGGTTGCAATCTGAAGAAGTAGTCTATAGCCAAGCCATAGGAACCCAGATCTGTTTGTAAGTTGTTTCCTATACGTGGACATGTTGGCTAGCCTGAAATAGTCTACTGAGGTTTGGCAGAGGCAGTAAGTTAGTGCAGACCTTGCTTCTCCAAATTGCCAGTACCAATCCATGCTCTACAAATGTGCTTTTTTACTATGAATATACAGCTTTAGTGAATAAACATTTAAGATATGACAAAGGCTTCCCAGTGCATTATGGTTTTTCTAAAGAGATTACGCTTTAGAAACCTCCTTTCAGACATATGTGATCACTTTAATTAAAACATCAGATGGAGGTGTTTAATGAAAAAGGTAGAGAGAGGGGAGGAATCACTGTTTTGGAATGATTCACTTGTGTATAAATTTCAGCTTGATGTGCAGAACTCTCTAAACAATAGATCTGTAAGAAACAAAGAAGATAATTAAGGGCAATGTTTTTTTAAATAGATCATCCCCCACTCAGTGACAGTCATCTTTACCGGGCTCCCCCACCTTTCCATTCATCTGAGTAAGCTCTGTGTCATTCTGTACCAGAGTTTATATTGGGTTGCCATAAAAGGGAAAAGTGACAGATTAAATAGAAGTTATATTATTTTTTAATACCAAGTTCACAAACCGTATACTGCATATTTATGTATTTTTTTTTATCTACCGTATGTGTTTTCTGACCAGCATAGAAAACCCATCACCAACCCTTTATATAGATTACTCAGACAGGTGCTTTCTCTACTAGCAGGGGTAGAGAATGGAGCAGGTCTCTCCTTTAATTCATTCAGGCTATTTACATTACATCAGTAAACCAGCTTTCTGAAACTTGCCTCACTATCTTATAGTTATATATGGATAAATTATCAAAATTAATAGGTCATTTTGCATATTTGCCAGGTTAAAAAAAAGATATGTAGAAATTCTAAATGTGATTTTTCATAAACATAAAACACAAATTAAGAAAATGCTTGAAAAAAAACATTTTAAATACAATACATTAAGAAATTCAAACAGCTTTACCCTTGAAAACTGTAGGCGTGTGTGATTAGACCCAAGTTCTGCTTTAATATTTCAGTCACTTCTTGGCTCAACTTCTGCACTTTCATTATGACTTTTTTTCTTAAACCTTTCTCTCTGTACTAGAGGGAGCTGTGCATTTGCTATGATTTATGTAGTGGAAAAAAACCTCTAGTGTGAAAAATGTAAGTGTCTTCTCTTTGGTCTAAAGAGTTTTTAAAAGCATTATAAATTTATATCGCTGGTGATGCATGAAAGCATATTTTGTTACCGATCACATTGTTGTCCAGACCTCTTTCTTTAGTAGATCATTTGTTTGTTCAGCCCAATTATATAAGAACAGTACACATAGGTGTAAAAATGGACTTTTGGAAAGTGTTCACAATAGCACCCTCCCCCCCAAATTTGTCACATTATATCCATTTTTGAATGTTTTATTTCCTAGCGTGACAATTCTGGAAAACAAAAATACAGCAGTTACAATGAAAATCTCTGTAAGCAGACTATATGAAAGATGGTGCAAAAATTTGTATATATATCCTATATTGTCCCAATTATGACAATCTGGTAAGACCTAAAAGATCAACCGTTTCAGGAGACACTTAGTGCAGCTGCTGCACATCTCTGATGTAGGAACATGAGAATTCGTGTGAAGTATCAACAGGGAGAAAAAAAAAGAGGGAGGGTGCATACTATATGAAAGATGGTGCAAAAATGAGTATATATCCTATATTGTCCCAATTGTGACAATCTGGTAAGTCCTAGAAGATCAATAGTTATAAGAGACGCTTAGTGCAGCTGCTGCACATCTTTGATGTAGGAATTTGAATATTCCTGTAAAGTATCAACAGGGAGAAAAAAAGAGAAAGAGGGCACAAACTTCTAAGTGTAGTTTATTAGTGTTACATTAAAAACATATGCATATATACATTCACTGTGTGACATAAGTAACTGGCATGTAAGGTTATATGGGTCCAGTATATCCACCCTGGGATGAATGTTGTGCTGGAGAAGAAGGAACCAATATCTGACTGCAGAGTTTGGCAGGGATGCCACTGGGCCAAGCACAGCAGAGCAAAGAGGCGGCTGTAAAGATCAAAAGCAGTGTGCTCGGTCTCCTATGGCTGTCACAGACAGAGAAATGCAGGGAACTATCCTGATGTAACGTACCTGGATAGTGAGTCTGACGTGAGAAGGCAGGCCTCCCGTACAACTCCGGCTCAAGGACCGCTGATGGTGGGACAGCAGCCGCAGGGGCATGGTGGGGTATGAGTGCCTGTGATCAGTCCCGTAGTAGTGGGTAGGCAGGTGAGCTGCAGGGCAGACTGAAGGCTGGGAGCAGGATCCGGATGCAGCCATGAGGTAGTGGTCGGGCAGATCAGGCATAAATGGCAGGAGGAAGAGTAGTCGGGTCACAGGCCAGGTCAGCAGCAGCAGATCAATCAGACAGGAGCAGAGACAGAAGGGTAATCCAAGGCAAGCCAGAGGTCAGGGCAGGTAATGGTCAAGCGGAGGTCAGGAACAAGCTGGTTCGGTATCAGAAGTCAATCACAGGAATCAGGGATAAGAGCAAACGGCAATGAGACATTTACTGCAGCCAGTTTAAAAAGCCCTTTTGGCACCAGCAATGGTGACAAGCACGTGCCTGGATGTGCGAGTGCGCATGCCTATGCCCAAGCACCCGCACATCTGCCCAGCTCATAATAACTCTTTGCATGCGCATATTTGTGCGCCGTGGATCTTTGCCTGCACAATGGGCAGGCCTTTCCTGACACCTGCAGTCCATGGCAACTAGTGACATCGCATGCAACATGTGTGGGGGTGTGGCTACATGTTTTGGGGGCAGTACTGCCCCTTTGTCAAGCCTACTATTTCCTTGAGGGAAAAGATATTTATTGTGTGTGGCCACTGCCATGGAAACAATGGCAGGAGATATAACTAAGTGGCACAGCATGCCTGGATGGAAATGAATGACTGCTTACACATTTTAAGTTAATATGCAGTAAAAATAAAGAAAATAGAATTAAAAAAGGATGGAATACAATTAATATATATATATATACACACACACATATATGTGGGCGAAAACGTTACTGCTGAACTACATGGCTCAGCTTATCAAGATATAAAAACAAGGATGGTCTACTCAAGGTGGACAAATATGCAAATGCATTCTCAATAAAATACCAATTCATAAATACAATGCAATGTTGTTGTTTAATGAAAATAAAAATTATTTGATAAAAGATAAAATACATATTTGATAAAATAAAAATTTAATGAGATAAATGAATAGCTAAAATGAATAGACACTTAAGGACATTGTATGTGTAGATTTTAGCTTCAAACTATTCAAATTAGCAAATCCATTAGCTAATAAATTACCACATTTTTTTTAATCACGGTGTTTAACTCTAGTTCTTCATTAAGACCCCCAGGGGTTAGTGTATTGAGCAGGAAAATCCAATATATTTCTTGTTGGCAAAATTTAAACTGCTCAGCTTTGGAACTGTTATGTATAATCCACACTTTTAGCCCATCTGTAGATTTTCCATGTTTTTCTTTAAAGTGATTGAGGACACTGTAGTTGGTACCATCTTGTTCAATTGCCCATTGATGTCCCCATGTCCGTCATCCCTGTCAAGTTAATGTATTTGGGACCCTAGTAGATATGTTTCAATGTTGAAAACACAAATGTCTCACATGCAGCCTTGTATGGCCAAACATTTTTTACCTGGAACTGTAAAGTTTTTCCCAGTTCCAGCCTTTTCAATTGTTTTGTAGAATTTTTTACATACTGTTAGTGTAAGTGCCCACTTATAGTTTTACTTTCACAACTAGGAGCACCATTACGTGCTCTTAAAAGGACAGCTACAAAAAAAAAAAAAAATCAGACAGCATCTGCTCTTAAAGGGGCAGATACAAAACATATTGCAATGCGGTGGTGTAGGTGTACATAAGGTTTCACAATATTTTGGATTTATTTTACTTTTGGTATTATGTAAATGGAATGTTGGTTTTGCACAGGTAGTAATTTAGTTTGGTTTGAGGAAAGGCGCCATATCTTTTTTAATAAAATAACAATAACAGCAATTAGTACCAAATAAAACTAAATTAAAACTATATTCTAATAAACCATCTATCCTATTAAAATACTACATAGAATGAATAACACAGAATAACAGAAAATCTAACTACCAAAATGCAAATATTACACCACTTTCTCTAGCATTACCTAGAATCATAATTAACCTAATACCAACATACTATACAAACTACATACAAATTCAGATCATAACCCAGATTAAATTCTTACAATCAGCAATAAAGTTCTTACAGCAGCCTTCATGCACATGTTCTGCGGGGAACCTTAGTCCTGTCATTCATGTGGATGTTACCTGACACATACCACCTACATAAATATTTGCTGACCAAGTCCACCCCTTCCTGGAAATGGTATTCCCTGATGGATGTGACCTCTTTTGGGAGGGTAATGTGACCTGTCACACTGCAGAAATGGTTCAAGAATGGTTTGAGGAACACAACAAGATGTTTTAAGTGTTGACTTGGCCTCCAAAGTTTCCAGATCTCAATTCAAACTAACCTCTGTGGAATGAGCTGCAATAACAAGTCAGATCCATGGAGGTCCCACCTCACAACCTACAGGACTTAAAGAATACTCTACTAATGGCTTGATGCCAGATGTAATGATAATGCAAACTGGGCACCCCAAAACTGTATGAAGACTCAGGACAGCCAAGTTGCTTGAACTTGAACATAAGTCAGCCATGGCATTTTTTAGAAGATGGAGTGCCTCTCCATAACCTTTTAACTTGAGTGAATATTTCTACAATGGTCTGTAAACTTCAAAACAAAGGCTATTTCAACTCAGGAATGGCTATTTACCATTCTGCTATATCATTACTTAGCAAATAACTAATAAACAGGAATTTGCTAAAGCTGTAAATAACTAATTGAATGCTTTAGCATGGGGATCTGGAGTAGAACACTGCAGTATGTCAGGAGTCATTTTAATGTCTGTTAGCTGTAAATGTGTAGAAAAGTAATCAGCGCTTCTCATTGAGGGCATTGGTATCAGGCATTGTAAAACTGTAAAAAATGTAAGTTCTGCCATGCCATGGACCTCAGCACTTCTCATTGAGGGCATTGGTATCAGGCATTGTAAAACATTTAAGTTCTCCTATGCCATGGACCTCAGCACATCTCATTGAGGGCATTGGTATCAGGCATTTGCAAAACTGTAAAAAATGTATGTTCTGCCATGCCATGGACCTCAGCACTTCTCATTGAGGGCATTGGTATCAGGCATTGTGAAACTGTAAAAAATGTAAGTTCTGCCATGGCATGGACCTCAGCACTTCTCATTGAGGGCATTGGTAACAGGCATCATAAAACTGTAAAACATTTCAATTCTGCAATGCCATGGACCTCAAGGTAATTAAACCCATTAGGAGTACATGGCATGCAATACAATGTCTTTCCTGAGGCTACGTGATATTGTAAAAGCTATTTAGATCCGATCCCTACTGATAGCTATCCTTCTTGATCCCCAAAAGACCTCTCCAACAGCTCACAGTTTTAAAACCTATATATAATTCATAAAATTAGATATGTAAAAAGCTACATTACTACTGATTATACCACAGCATACCTTTAGCAGTCCAGTGGCAGCCATGCCTCGATGGGTCACTGCTGTTTTGATGGTAAGGGGCTGTTTTGGTGGCAAAAGGGGGACGTACTTATTAGGTGAGTGGTCATAAAGTTAAGGCTGATCTGTGTTTAGTTCCAAAGCTAACATGATTTATAGTCAAAGAACACCAACATTATTATGCTTTTAAGTTTACAGTATATGGAGCCATTCAGTCCCAGCTCCATACAAGGACTCACAATCTAGTGTCCTTACCCCACTCATACACACTCTAGAGTCAGTTATCAGAATTTACTTACTGGTTTATTTTTTCAAGGAAACCAGTGTACTTAAAGGACAGTCGTGAAAAAAATTTACAAACTTCATGCCCATAGTGTCCTTATGGAGATTTAAATGCAGGCCATCATACCACACAATGTAATGTGATCTATGCCACTTCCATGTCATTGGGTACATCTGGCATATGTTTGATTATTGCAAACATTCAATTAAAAGGAACTAAAAAATAAAAAAAACTCTTCTGAGCCTATTTGGATGTTTATAAAAATACTTTTTTGCTGGGCCTCTATAAAAAAAACACTTCCTTAGTGATGAATCTAACCCAGTTATAAACCGCTCTTTTATATAAATGAAATACATAGTTGAAGCCTTTTGTCCCTTTAAAATATGGTACAATCTTATGTTGAAATAAAAAGGTTTAACACAGAACAAATTTGTACCTGCCACTTAGGCGAAGGTATACTAAGGGACTTTTCATTTATTATACATCGAGAAGACATTTGGCACTCATCTGTTAAATAATCCATCATTGAAATAATCATACTTCTGGAATTATTGTGATCATTCAATGTTATCTTCAAGCATTCTTAAATTAACATGGCCTTTTATCCTCAAGTGTCTTCAAAGAAATGGTCTTCTTTGGGTCACAACTAATAATACCAAAGTTGAAAAATACAGGGACGTTCAGGAAATAAGGAGAAACGTGTGTTAAACTTTAATGTCTATGCAAAAATTCAAATGCAGTTTAAAAGGATACTGATAAAATGCTTGATGCAAACCTATAAAAGTTTTTAGGCTTTTTAAAGAAAAAAAAAAAGTCCTACTGAAGAGCAAATACTTAATACATTTTTTAACATTTCAACTTTTAGGTACCCCTTGTGACCATGCAAGGTCCTGTCACTATGTAAAGTTAATGAACTGACAAAGATTTGACACAGGACTCTCAAAAATTCAGTCTGAGAGTATCAAGGTCCTACCTTTCCTCAGGGCTTGTGCTGCTCCATGTGCTGGCATCCATCTTAGGTCTGCAAAGCATTGTGGGATCCTTTATGCTTTCAGCCCTCTGCGGCTCCTCCCAGGAGGTGGCGGCTTATCACATTTAAGTCTGCTGTTTGCAGCTGTCCATTGTATTTGTGTCCTGTCTGTTGCACAGCAGCAAGCTCCTGTTTAGTTAACTCTGCTCTCTTGGATACTGACTCGGCTTTGGCTAAGACTCCTCCTGGCTTCTGACCCCGGCTCTGGTGACCATTCTTCCTGGCTTCTGACCCCGGCTCTGGCGACCATTCTTCCTGGCTTCTGACCCCGGCTTTGGCTACGATTCCCGCTGGTTCTCTACTTGATTATCCTGGAAGACTGCCTCGGCAGGAGAACTTCTGTCCTACCAAGTCATCCGCTGTTGCTGTCGGACTTGCATAGACTCTTGCTTTGTTTCTGTGTAAATAAACCTACCTTTAATTGCACCTCCTTGTGTGTCTGGCCCCTCGCTCCCTGACAGAGAAGCTCCAGCAGGTGTTGTGTGAGCAGGTGTTGTGTCTTGAGTTTTCTCTGCACTTGGTAGTTCCAGATCCGGGCCTGGAGTTTGAGGGTTCCAAAGAGTCTTAGATGGGATGGAACCTTCAGCCCTGTGTCCAGGCTTTGCTTGACTCCTGTAGCTTGCGTGAGTGCACAGGTGTGCAGGCTCATTATAAGCCCAGTTTGAGGATAGTTGGATAGCCAGTTTGAGGACAGTTTGTCAGAAAATGCAGCGCTATATATAAAAAAGGTATCAGCTGAAATAAACAGACAATAATATGTCAGGTAATCATAAACATGCACTGTGGAGCGCTAACATAGTATCAAATGTGCAACGTCTATAATGGTGACATTTAAATGTGCAAAAGAGTGACATATAGCAAGTATAATATCACATCCCGCAAAGTGATGATATACCGTCTAATATTGAAATCAAGGTGAAATATAGTAACTCCTGTGATGTTGAATCGATATATAATGCACTAACCAGATAGCACAAACATGTGCGCCTTTGAGTTGTCAGACCACTCCTGGTCATCAGGAACTGGAAAGGTAAGAATCAGGATATCATCTGGCAAACCAGCAGCACGACAGGTGATCAGCGTGTCATCTCTCTCCAAATGATGTTACTCATCCATCCACCAGGGGTCATATTCTAAGTATCATGTATAATCAGCCATCCAGCATGGAAACCTCACCGTGGTAGGTATGGAGCACCAGAACAGGAATCCACCTTGAAAGGAGGGCTCGTGATAAAACGAGCCCAAGCAGAGATCTATCTCCTCACAGGTTCCGAACCCCTCCCTCAGACTTCTCCAGACGGTATATCATTACTTCGTGGGATGTGGTATTATACTTGCTATATGTCACTCTTTTGCACTTTTGAACGTCACCATTATAGACATTGCACATTTGATATTATGTTAGCGATCCACAGCGCATGTTTATGATTACCTGACATATTATTGTCTGTTTATTTCAGCTTATACCTTTTATATATATATAGCGCTGCATTTTCTGACAGATTTATTTCAAAGGTTGAGAGGTTGCACCTTCATGCTAGCTGCTCACATTTTATACTAGCGCTCATATAAACCCCCCCCCCCCCCTTTTATTATACACATCAGTTTGAGGACAGTTGTTGCAGTTGCTGTCCTATGAAGGCCAAACCCTGTCAGCAGGTTGAATGCTCCTGCCAGAGACTGCATTCCTTGAAGGGGGGACTTCTTACCCAAGGACTGTTTGGGATTACCTGGAGGAGGTAGCAAACCCAGGAGGGGCTGGAGAACCCTCTTTGGAGGCCAAGAGTGTGCCCGTGCAGCTAGATACTGCAAACCAAGGCTGAGTAAGCCTTAATAGCCAGTTGCTTGGTTCTTTTATTTCATTATTTGTATTTTCTGGAGAAGAACCCCTGTGTGGGTAATCCACATGTGTTGGACTGTTACTTTTGATTTTCTTTTTAATAAAATTTGGCTACCAAGCCCTGAACTATAGTTCAGACTGACATTACTTTGCTTTAAAAATTCAGCTACCACGAGAGCAAAACATCCTCCAGATTACACCCTCCAAAAGTGTTTTTTTGCAATTTACTTCATTGATTTCTAAAGAGCTTACAACAAACAGTTGCATAGAATTGCGAAATAACAATCACAAGTCAATGAGAGAACAAGAAATAGGCTCATTGATGAAAGGCAGATAGATACATACAATGTCAGTGCATAATAGTGAATTAGCCAGCATATGTAGACAATTGAGTAGACAAATCGGAAACAGAAAGGTCCCACAGTCCCCAAACTGCTTCAAAGATGGGGACAGAGTTAGCATGCATAGCAGTGAGGTGCTCCATTATTCTAATCTCTGCAATAACCTTCACCAATTCTGATCGTGTAGGAAGTGTAGTAGAAAGGCAATGCATAGGAATGATTCTCCTGGCCGCTGTTAAAACATGAGGATCATTTCCTGGCAATTTTGGAGAGGCCTGGAAAAGATAGGCCCATCAAAAAATGTAGGGGCTCAACTGAAATACGAGCGTGTAAAAGTAGCTGGTAAAGGTTAAGGACCCTCCCTCCATAAAGAAGAAATGGGTTGGCAAATCCAGAAAATGTGAACAAGGGTGCCAGTTGCCTCACCACATCGCCAGCCTACAGGAGAAACACTCGGATTGCAAGCATGGAGAACCACAGGGGTCTTATACCAAAACATCAATATTTTATAAATTTTTTTTATATACTATACACATAGAAGATCTGGAGGCAGACTCCCAAATCCTACTCCATTGATCTAAGGCAATATCACGTTGAAGGATGTGGGGCCATTTGCACATGTAGAGGTGTGTATCAGTAGACAGGGTACAGGCATCTTGAAGCAACTGATAGGTAGAGGAAATTATGCGTTGGTATGAATGCATCTGAATGCAGATAAGTTCAAAGAGAGTAGGCTTCGCAAGGGTTAGTGAAGGGGACTTGGGGGAAAAAAAAATGACGTTTCTGTAGGTAAACATAAAACTGGTGAGGTGACATAAGAGTAGTTTTTTGAATCTCAGAAAAGGGTGTAAGCTTGCGAGTCACTGGCTTGACCAAGTATAGCAATTGAAATAGATTGGCCTTAGCCCAGGGACTCATGTGGGCCAGAGCCAGACTATCTGGGAGACTGGGATTAAATAGGACATTGATCAGGGGGGACCACAAAGAAGACAAGGCAAATCTATTTCTACACCGCCTCCATATAGACAACATAAATTGCATGGGCCCAAGCAGGAGGTTTATGAGAGGCGATTTCACTGTTGGTCATAGACCAGAGTAGAGAACAAGGGTGTATCGGACGCAACTGTAGCCATTCAATCTCTGCCCATTTACTAGGGGGGCACTGGGAGGACCACAAGACAAGAGTGCGGAGCTGAGTTGCCAAATAATACGAAACAAGGTCTGGGGCCCCCAGACCTCCCCTAGATCGAGGTGAGAGAAGGACAGTATGGGCAATTTGGTGAGATTTATTATGCCAGATGAAGATGAGGAAGGATTTCTGAAGAGAACGCAACTTAGACATTGGGATAGGAACGGGAAGTGTCTCAAATAGATATAAAAGTTTGGGCAGTATGGCCATTTTTAACACATTAATCCTTCCAAGGAAGGAGATGGCAAGGTTGCCCCAAGATTTTAAGGATTGAGAGCATGAAACAGGGGGGAAAATTAGCTTCATAGGGGGAGTTGTAAGAGGAGGTAAGGTTGGTATCTAAATACCTCAAGGCATGGGGGCACCAGCGATAGGAATAATTCAACTGAAGAGAAGATAAAATGGTAGATGGTATGTGGAGCGGTAATGCTTCGGTTTTAGACGTGTTAGCCCTATAACCCGACAAGTCACCAAAACTCTGGGTACGATGCAAGACAGGCAGAGTAATGTGGGGCTCCATAAATGTCAGTAATATATCATCAGTGAACAAAAACAGTTTTAAGACATTATTGTGGACTGTCAATTATTCCAAGCGCAGTAAAGAGCCATCCATATGTGGTTAAAAAAGTATATGAGACATAAATCCTCACTGCTGCTGTAATTACCACTTGTGTAGTGAATCCAAGAACCTCAAAAGAATCAGCGCTGTGAGAGTAAATAGTGTATAGACCTTGTTTGGAGGTGTACCTTTATTGTATAAAAGGATCACAATGGATGATCACAATGGATGGGTGGCTTGGGCAAGGTGGATGGCCTGTTCGCTCCAATGTTGTGATTAGAGATGAGCGAATCGAACTAGGCGAACCGGAATTCGAGTCGAATTTCAGGAAATATTCGATTCGTGTCGAAACCGAAATTTTGCCTACTTCGGGTGCGCGAATCGAACATTTCCCGATCAGCCGGCAAAAGTGTCCCTGCAGTGAGCTCCGCTATTTCTGACAGTTCTCTGACAGAAGGAACACATGTTTAGCGGTTGAAACATTGTATCTATTAGTTTACATTTAGGATACAGATGTTTCAACCACTGTACATGTGAAGAAGTTGTGAGAGAACTGTCAGAAATAGAGGAACTCTGCACATACACTTTTTGCCGGCTTGGAATTATTCTTCTTTTCATCCTACTTCTTCTTCTTCTTCATCCTCAGAAGAAGAGGATGAGGATGAGGATGAAGAAGAAGAAGAAGAAGAAGAAGAAGAAGAAGAAGAAGTAGGATGAAAAGAAGAATAATTCCAAGCCGGCAAAAAGTGTATGTGCAGAGTTCCTCTATTTCTGACAGTTCTCTCACAGCTTCTTCACATGTACAGCGGTTGAAACATCTGTATCCTAAATGGAAACTAATAGATACAATTTGTATCTATTAGTTTCCATTTAGGATACAGATATTTCAACCGCTGTACATGTGAAGAAGCTGTGAGAGAACTGTCAGAAATAGAGGAACTCTGCACATACACTTTTTGCCGGCTTGGAATTATTCTTCTTTTCATTCTTCTTCTTCTTCCTCATCCTCATCCTCATCCTCATCCTCTTCTTCTGAGGATGAGGATGAAGAAGAAGAAGAAGAAGAAGTAGGATGAAAAGAAGAATAATTCCAAGCCGGCAAAAAGTGTATGTGCAGAGTTCCTCTATTCTGCAGATACACTTAGAGGAGCTCTGCAGATACACTTAGAGGAGCTCTGCACATACACTTTTTGCCGGCTTGGAATTAATCTTATTTTCATCCTACTTCTTCTTCTTCTTCTTCTTCTTCTTCATCCTCATCCTCAGAAGAAGAAGAGGATGAGGATGAGGATGAAGAAGAAGAAGAAGAAGTAGGATGAAAATAAGAATAATTCCAAACCGGAAAAAAGTGTATGTGCAGAGCTCCTCTAAGTGTATCTGCAGAATAGAGGAACTCTGCACATACACTTTTTGCCGGAAACCGCTGTATGGAGTGAATGTCCCAGAACTGTCAGAAATAGACTATTTATGACAGTTCTGGGACATTCACTGCATACAGCTGTTTTAACCGCTGTATGGAGGGAATGTCATGGAACTGTCAGAAATAGACTATTAATGACAGTTCTGGGACTGTCCTTCAATGCAGCGGTTGAAACATTGTATGTATTTGTTTCCATAAATGGATCCATTTATGGAAACAAATACATACAATGTTTCAACCGCTGCATGGAAGGACAGTCCCAGAACTGTCATTAATAGTCTATTTCTGACAGTTCCATGACATTCCCTCCATACAGCGGTTAAAACAGCTGTATGGAGTGAATGTCCCAGATCTATCAGAAATAGACTATTTATGACAGTTCTGGGACATTCACTGCATACAGCTGTTTTAACCGCTGTATGGAGGGAATGTCATGGAACTGTCAGAAATAGACTATTAATGACAGTTCTGGGACTGTCCTTCAATGCAGCGGTTGAAACATTGTATGTATTTGTTTCCATAAATGGATCCATTTATGGAAACAAATACATACAATGTTTCAACCGCTGCATGGAAGGACAGTCCCAGAACTGTCATAAATAGTCTATTTCTGATAGATCTGGGACATTCACTGCATACAGCTGTTTTAACCGCTGTATGGAGGGAATGTCATGATACAATTTGTATCTATTAGTTTCCATTTAGGATACAGATATTTCAACCGCTGTACATGTGAAGAAGCTGTGAGAGAACTGTCAGAAATAGAGGAACTCTGCACATACACTTTTTGCCGGCTTGGAATTATTCTTCTTTTCATTCTTCTTCTTCTTCCTCATCCTCATCCTCATCCTCATCCTCTTCTTCTGAGGATGAGGATGAAGAAGAAGAAGAAGAAGAAGTAGGATGAAAAGAAGAATAATTCCAAGCCGGCAAAAAGTGTATGTGCAGAGTTCCTCTATTCTGCAGATACACTTAGAGGAGCTCTGCAGATACACTTAGAGGAGCTCTGCACATACACTTTTTGCCGGCTTGGAATTAATCTTATTTTCATCCTACTTCTTCTTCTTCTTCTTCTTCTTCTTCATCCTCATCCTCAGAAGAAGAAGAGGATGAGGATGAGGATGAAGAAGAAGAAGAAGAAGTAGGATGAAAATAAGAATAATTCCAAACCGGAAAAAAGTGTATGTGCAGAGCTCCTCTAAGTGTATCTGCAGAGCTCCTCTAAGTGTATCTGCAGAATAGAGGAACTCTGCACATACACTTTTTGCCGGAAACCGCTGTATGGAGTGAATGTCCCAGAACTGTCAGAAATAGACTATTTATGACAGTTCTGGGACATTCACTGCATACAGCTGTTTTAACCGCTGTATGGAGGGAATGTCATGGAACTGTCAGAAATAGACTATTAATGACAGTTCTGGGACTGTCCTTCAATGCAGCGGTTGAAACATTGTATGTATTTGTTTCCATAAATGGATCCATTTATGGAAACAAATACATACAATGTTTCAACCGCTGCATGGAAGGACAGTCCCAGAACTGTCATTAATAGTCTATTTCTGACAGTTCCATGACATTCCCTCCATACAGCGGTTAAAACAGCTGTATGGAGTGAATGTCCCAGATCTATCAGAAATAGACTATTTATGACAGTTCTGGGACATTCACTGCATACAGCTGTTTTAACCGCTGTATGGAGGGAATGTCATGGAACTGTCAGAAATAGACTATTAATGACAGTTCTGGGACTGTCCTTCAATGCAGCGGTTGAAACATTGTATGTATTTGTTTCCATAAATGGATCCATTTATGGAAACAAATACATACAATGTTTCAACCGCTGCATGGAAGGACAGTCCCAGAACTGTCATTAATAGTCTATTTCTGACAGTTCCATGACATTCCCTCCATACAGCGGTTAAAACAGCTGTATGCAGTGAATGTCCCAGATCTATCAGAAATAGACTATTTATGACAGTTCTGGGACATTCACTGCATACAGCTGTTTTAACCGCTGTATGGAGGGAATGTCATGGAACTGTCAGAAATAGACTATTAATGACAGTTCTGGGACTGTCCTTCAATGCAGCGGTTGAAACATTGTATGTATTTGTTTCCATAAATGGATCCATTTATGGAAACAAATACATACAATGTTTCAACCGCTGTATGGAAGGACAGTCCCACAACTGTCATTAATAGTCTATTTCTGACAGTTCCATGACATTCCCTCCATACAGCGGTTAAAACAGCTGTATGGAGTGAATGTCCCAGATCTATCAGAAATAGACTATTTATGACAGTTCTGGGACATTCACTGCATACAGCTGTTTTAACCGCTGTATGGAGGGAATGTCATGGAACTGTCAGAAATAGACTATTAATGACAGTTCTGGGACTGTCCTTCAATGCAGCGGTTGAAACATTGTATGTATTTGTTTCCATAAATGGATCCATTTATGGAAACAAATACATACAATGTTTCAACCGCTGCATGGAAGGACAGTCCCAGAACTGTCATTAATAGTCTATTTCTGACAGTTCCATGACATTCCCTCCATACAGCGGTTAAAACAGCTGTATGGAGTGAATGTCCCAGATCTATCAGAAATAGACTATTTATGACAGTTCTGGGACATTCACTGCATACAGCTGTTTTAACCGCTGTATGGAGGGAATGTCATGGAACTGTCAGAAATAGACTATTAATGACAGTTCTGGGACTGTCCTTCCATGCAGCGGTTGAAACATTGTATGTATTTGTTTCCATAAATGGATCCATTTATGGAAACAAATACATACAATGTTTCAACCGCTGCATGGAAGGACAGTCCCAGAACTGTCATTAATAGTCTATTTCTGACAGTTCCATGACATTCCCTCCATACAGCGGTTAAAACAGCTGTATGGAGTGAATGTCCCAGATCTATCAGAAATAGACTATTTATGACAGTTCTGGGACATTCACTGCATACAGCTGTTTTAACCGCTGTATGGAGGGAATGTCATGGAACTGTCAGAAATAGACTATTAATGACAGTTCTGGGACTGTCCTTCCATGCAGCGGTTGAAACATTGTATGTATTTGTTTCCATAAATGGATCCATTTATGGAAACAAATACATACAATGTTTCAACCGCTGCATGGAAGGACAGTCCCAGAACTGTCATTAATAGTCTATTTCTGACAGTTCTATGACATTCCCTCCATACAGCGGTTGAAACCGCTGTATGGAGTGAATGTCCCAGAACTGTCAGAAATAGACAGAAACTGTCACAGAACTGTCCTTCTTCTCATCCTTCTCCTTCTTCTCATCCTTCTTCTCATCCTTCTTCTCATCCTTCTCCTTCTTCTCATCCTTCTCCTTCTTCTCATCCTTCTCCTTCTGCTCATCCTTCTTCTCATCCTTCTCCTTCTTCTCATCCTTCTCCTTCTCCTTCTTCTCATCCTTCTCCTTCTCCTTCTTCTCATCCTTCTCCTTCTCATCCTTCTCCTTCTCCTTCTCATCCTTCTCCTTCTTCTCATCCTTCTCCTTCTTCTCATCCTTCTCCTTCTCCTTCTTCTCATCCTTCTCCTTCTCCTTCTCATCCTTCTCCTTCTTCTCATCCTTCTCCTTCTCCTCATCCTTTTTCTTCTCATCCTTCTCCTTCTCCTTCTTCTCATCCTTCTCCTTCTTCTCATCCTTCTCCTTCTTCTCATCCTTCTCCTTCTTCTCATCCTTCTCCTTCTTCTCCTTCTTCTCATCATTCTCCTTCTTCTCATCCTTCTCCTTCTTCTCATCCTTCTCATCCTTCTTCTCATCCTTCTTCTTCTCATCCTTCTCCTTCTTCTCATCCTTCTCCTTCTCCTTCTTCTCATCCTTCTCCTTCTTCTCATCCTTCTCCTTCTTCTCATCCTTCTCCTTCTCATCCTTCTCCTTCTCCTTCTTCTCTTCCTTCTCCTTCTTCTCATCCTTCTCCTTCTTCTCATCCTTCTTCTTCTCATCCTTCTCCTCCTTCTTCTCATCCTTCTTCTCATCCTTCTTCTTCTCATCCTTCTCCTTCTTCTCATCCTTCTCCTTCTCCTTCTTCTCATCCTTCTCCTTCTTCTCATCCTTCTCCTTCTTCTCATCCTTCTCCTTCTTCTCATCCTTCTCCTTCTTCTCATCCTTCTCCTTCTCCTTCTTCTCTTCCTTCTCCTTCTTATCATCCTTCTCCTTCTTCTCATCATTCTCCTTCTTCTCATCCTTCTCCTTCTTCTCATCCTTCTTCTTCTCATCCTTTTCCTTCTTCTCATCCTTCTTCTTCTCATCCTTCTTCTTCTCATCCTTCTCCTTCTCATCCTTCTCTTTCTTCTCATCCTTCTCCTTCTCCTTCTTCTCATCCTTCTCCTTCTTCTCATCCTTCTCCTTCTCCTTCTTCTCATCCTTCTCCTTATTCTCAGCCTTCTTCTTCTCATCCTTCTCCTTCTCATCCTTCTCCTTCTCATCCTTCTCCTTCTTCTCATCCTTCTCCTTCTTCTCATCCTTCTCCTTCTCCTTCTTCTCATCCTTCTCCTTCTCCTTCTTCTCATCCTTCTCCTTCTCCTTCTTCTCATCCTTCTCCTTCTTCTCATCCTTCTCCTTCTTCTCATCCTTCTCCTTCTCCTTCTTCTCATCCTTCTCCTTCTCCTCATCCTTTTTCTTCTCATCCTTCTCCTTCTCCTTCTTCTCATCCTTCTCCTTCTTCTCATCCTTCTCCTTCTTCTCATCCTTCTCCTTCTTCTCATCCTTCTCCTTCTTCTCATCCTTCTCCTTCTCCTTCTTCTCTTCCTTCTCCTTCTTATCATCCTTCTCCTTCTTCTCATCATTCTCCTTCTTCTCATCCTTCTTCTTCTTCTCATCCTTCTTCTTCTCATCCTTTTCCTTCTTCTCATCCTTCTTCTTCTCATCCTTCTTCTTCTCATCCTTCTCCTTCTCATCCTTCTCTTTCTTCTCATCCTTCTCCTTCTCCTTCTTCTCATCCTTCTCCTTCTTCTCATCCTTCTCCTTCTTCTCATCCTTCTCCTTATTCTCAGCCTTCTTCTTCTCATCCTTCTCCTTCTCATCCTTCTCCTTCTCATCCTTCTCCTTCTTCTCATCCTTCTCCTTCTTCTCATCCTTCTCCTTCTCCTTCTTCTCATCCTTCTCCTTCTCCTTCTTCTCATCCTTCTCCTTCTTCTCATCCTTCTCCTTCTTCTCATCCTTCTCCTTCTCCTTCTTCTCATCCTTCTCCTTCTCCTCATCCTTTTTCTTCTCATCCTTCTCCTTCTCCTTCTTCTCATCCTTCTCCTTCTTCTCATCCTTCTCCTTCTTCTCATCCTTCTCCTTCTTCTCATCCTTCTCCTTCTTCTCCTTCTTCTCATCATTCTCCTTCTTCTCATCCTTCTCCTTCTTCTCATCCTTCTCATCCTTCTTCTCATCCTTCTTCTTCTCATCCTTCTCCTTCTTCTCATCCTTCTCCTTCTCCTTCTTCTCATCCTTCTCCTTCTTCTCATCCTTCTCCTTCTCATCCTTCTCCTTCTCCTTCTTCTCTTCCTTCTCCTTCTTCTCTTCCTTCTCCTTCTTCTCATCCTTCTTCTTCTCATCCTTCTCCTCCTTCTTCTCATCCTTCTTCTCATCCTTCTCCTTCTCCTTCTTCTCTTCCTTGTCCTTCTTCTCATCCTTCTCCTTCTCCTTCTTCTCATCCTTCTCCTTCTTCTCATCCTTCTCCTTCTTCTCATCATTCTCCTTCTTCTCATCCTTCTCCTTCTTCTCATCCTTCTTCTTCTCATCCTTTTCCTTCTTCTCATCCTTCTTCTTCTCATCCTTCTTCTTCTCATCCTTCTCCTTCTCATCCTTCTCTTTCTTCTCATCCTTCTCCTTCTCCTTCTTCTCATCCTTCTCCTTCTTCTCATCCTTCTCCTTCTCCTTCTTCTCATCCTTCTCCTTATTCTCAGCCTTCTTCTTCTCATCCTTCTCCTTCTCATCCTTCTCCTTCTCATCCTTCTCCTTCTTCTCATCCTTCTCCTTCTTCTCATCCTTCTCCTTCTCCTTCTTCTCATCCTTCTCCTTCTCCTTCTTCTCATCCTTCTCCTTCTCCTTCTTCTCATCCTTCTCCTTCTCCTTCTTCTCATCCTTCTCCTTCTTCTCATCCTTCTCCTTCTTCTCATCCTTCTCCTTCTTCTCACCCTTCTCCTTCTCCTTCTTCTCATCCTTCTCCTTCTCCTTCTTCTCATCCTTCTCCTTCTCCTTCTCCTTCCTCATCTCCAAGGGCATTTAAATTAAAGGTACAGTGTTCTGCACTAATTTAAAGGCTCTCTGAAGCCTAGAAACCCTTTAAATAAGTCATCTTCGTAGCGGAGAAATTCGCATCGAATCGAATTTCACACTGGAATTCGCCGAATCAGCCGAATCGAATTTTTCATTTCTTCGCTCATCTCTAGTTGTGATGATGTAGGGCAGAGAAAGCTCCTATACCCTGAGACACAAGACCATGGAACTGACATCACCGTGGTCTTCAGAGAAATCGGAAGGGAGGATCCTGCCTTGGAATGCAAGCCGATGGCTGTGGCCAGTAACCTAGACAACATGTTTCACGTGTATGCGCCTCATCAAGTCTCACTGTGGGTGCATATCCTATTAAATCTGGGTTCAATCTAATAGCAATAGCCAGGGGATCCAGACAGAGAATAAACAACAAGGGGGAGAGCGGGCATCCCTGGCGCTTAACATTGGACATCTGAAAAGAAGGGGATAAGAACGACACTAATTTGACCTGGGAAGAGGGAGTGGAGTAAAGGGCTCTCAAAGCAGCTACAAATGAACAGCTAAACCCAAATCTCTCCAAAATCAGAAACATGTATGTTCAACTTAAGCGGTTGAATGCTTTTTGGGTATCCAAGCTCAACAAGAGAGTAGGATTCGGGGACTTGACAAGATCAATCAGGTCAATGGTCCTCCTGGTGTTATCTGCAGCGTGTCTATCTGGGACAAAGCCCACCTGATCTCTGTGTATAAGCTTGGAGATACATTTGGCCAGTCTGTTAGCTAATATTTTTGTAAAAATCTTGTAATCAGAATTTAATAGGGCTATAGGACGATAATTACCTGGAAGGGAATGATCTTTATCCGGCTTGGGGATCACAAAAGATGTATGCCCATGTGAAATCATCATGTGGGTGTGACCCCTTCAGGAGATCCCGAAACAAAGTCAGAAGATGGGGGACAAGGATGCCAATAAAGACTTATAATATGAGTAAGAGAGACCGTCCAGACCTGGAGACTTGTGAGTAGGAAGGTGTTTGACAACATCCAAAAATTCCTCAATGGAAATGTCAGCGTTCAGAGCAGTAACATTGGAAGGTGAAAAACACGGCAAATGTTAGGAGTCACAAAAAGCATCAAAAGCTGCCATCTGTAGGGGAGGGTGAACATCAGGGGCTAGGCAATTTATAGAGCTTCTCATAATACTCCCCAAATATTGTGACCATAACATGCGGGTCATATGTGGGTTTGCCGTCAATCCGGAGTAGATGGCCCAGCAGTGAAGGGGAAGTTTGAGATTTGTCTTTTCACAAGCATACAATGTGGTTTATTAAAAAACTCATAAAACTTCTGCCTAGCCCAGGTGAGAGACTTAGCAGCTTTATGTACATCAAGTGTCCGAATTTGATCCTGTATATAGGAAACTTTCTGGAGCTGAGGTATAGAGAGGTTATCTAGTATTCAACACTCAGCTAATGATAATTGATGTAAGAGGGATTGTCTGGCCCAAACAGAGGCCTTCTTTAAATGAGCTCCCATGGAAACACAGAGGACTCTGAATATGGCCTTATGAGCCTCCCAGATGGTTGAGGATGAGAATACTGAGCCAATATTATGGTGAAAGTAATCATCCAGACCCCGAGAGAGCTCCTCCCGAAGTAGTTCCGAGCGCAGAAAACTCTCAATGAAGCTCCAGTGGCAGACCTTAGGGGAGGCTTGAGGAAGAAGGAGATCTAGTGACAGTGAGTCTGACAAAGTCAATGGGTTGATCTCTAAGGAAACCAAAGAGGGGAGCAGGGGGCAGTGACAAAAAATGATCCAATAGAGAGAATATACGATGTGGAGTAGAGAAAAATGTGAATTGCCTATGGAGATGTTGGATCCACCAGGCATCAAAGAGACTATGCTCCCGAATCAGTTTGCGGAAGGCCGTCGAGGAGGAGCATAGCCTCTTCGACGAAGTGGCAGCAAAGTGCACCTTCTTATCCTTATGGGGAGACATAAATAGGTTAAAATCCCCCTCAACAATCATGCATGGAGTAGATAGGGAACATAACATCTAAAGATTGAGATAGAAATAACAGCTGACCAGAACTGGGTGCATACAAATTCAAAAGTACAAATGGAGAGCCCTTGTACAGACATTCCAACAAGACATAAATGACCAAGTGGATTAACCCGAGGAGGAGGAGACCCTCAGGGAGCAGTTTTTCCGGATCAAAATAGCTACTCCAGATTTCTCGGAGGGATCAAAAGCAGAATAGGATTGTGGAAAGCTCTTGGAGGCAAAGCGAAAAGAGAAATCCTGTTTGAAATGGGTTTCTGGAATAAATATAATATCTGCTCCTGAGGATCTGAGCTCCTTTAGAGCCATCCACTGCTTCTGGACTGAATTAAGACATTATATGACAACAGCCTTAAAGCCATCATGATATAGTAAAGGATATAGCAGCTGTGCAGCCTGAGCATACATACAAATTATCATCGATGAGACAAAACAGAAATGGAGAACTAGGTGGTTAGCATGGCAACAGGCCTAGTACAAACAAATGTATCACATAGAACAGAGACCGTAGAGGTTACGGTTGGAAACAAAGATATCATCAAAGATATGTACCCAGGATATTGGGGGTATCCCAAGTCGCCAGGGCTGAAAGCCTGATGTACAAGGGGGAAACAAGGCATCTAACCCTAATTGTCTGAAGGTGAGCTCCGACGATACTCAGCATTTACAGATCTCCCGCTCCCCCCCCAGGTCAGGACATCCTCAGGTACACACCATGGGATGCTGTGTATGCGCCCCCTCCAAAAGTGGTTTTAGCGTTTCACTTAGGGTTGGAGTTCCCTGGTCTCAGATATAAACATACCTACTAACATCACAGAATGTTTTGGATTGGAGATTATTTGTATATTTGTAGGGACCTCCATCACTCTAGCTGACATTGCCTGTTCCAGGCTGTATGGGGGTAACTTGATTGACTAGGATGGATTTTTCCATGTGTCCACTCTAGCTTCACTTAAGGCAGGCTGGCTTAACTTTGCTTCCCTTGCTTCACACACAAGGCAAAAAAAATGTTTGGGTTTTTTTTGGTGAAAAAAATTATTTGTAAGTGAGTTCATACGTTCACAGCTGACCACCATGTGATGCTTGGAGGCAAATTAAGACCTGGCCTTACTCCATTTCTGTGTCAGATGAAAGGCCCATTGGGAGAGACATTGTCCCAAAACCAGGAAATTCACATTTTTATTAATAAAATAAAGCCAGCCACTGAAATCTGGTGCTACCAGTGTGACCAGTGCTACCACTGAAGAGTAAAAAATCCTGACTTCTGTAATGTTCTGTTCTGGAGTAATATCAAAATCTACGGTACTGCATAGTCTACACCTATAGGCAAGCCACTGTATCCAGTTACTGGTGGTGCTTTACTCCTACATAAATGTCCCCAGGATTTAAGTGCACAAAATAGTATACTTGGGCAGATGAAACCAGAATACTCAACCTGAGCAATGAGGATACTGCTAGTTAAGTCAGCATTTAAGCCAAATTAGAGAACAGAGGTTGCTGAGGTTAAAGCAGGGTCAAACCAGAAGAGCTAGTAAAAAACAGTCCAGAAGGTTAGATCAAACCCGTAGTCAGTTAACAAGCAAAAGGAGGCAGCAAAGGTTCAATATTCAGGATAAGCTTAGTCTGTAACAGAAATATTGATAAAGCAGCCCGTACATTTACCATTTTTTGTTCAATTAGTGGGTTGAGCAAAAAAAAAAAAGAAGAAATTACCTGATCCCCCCCAACCACACATTCTTTGTGGATGGGGGAATCCTCCCCGCAGTGCTATTGTGTTCCAATGATGGGGATCCTTTCCCACCATTAGAATATAATGATCAGTGCTACTGATTATATCCGGTGGCAGTGATTGATTGGGAAAAACCAAAAACCAAAGTGATTGATTGGGAAAAACAGGCTGATCGACTTCTGTACAACTAGGTTGCCAATACATGGATTGAAATTTGGCCAGTCCCTGCTGAACCAGCCAAATTTCAATCCATATATAGCCAGTTTCAGTAACAGGTAATGCACCATAAATCAGGAACTGAACATATGAAGTAAGGATTGAGAGTAGTTAAGGTCCCCTTAAAGCAGAGCTGTAGCCAAGCTATGGACATTTTAAAATAATTATATATTCTTAACAAGCAAATAAACCTTAAAACAATCTCTCAAAGACCTCTTTAACTACAGATACTGGCATGTAATTAATTCTGAAAATGTACAACAAAACACGTTTTCTTTCATTTACCCTGATTTTGCTCTTCCCTGTCTGCAGCCTTCTAATCTTCATGGTAAACACACTGGACGGGCAGAGAGCAAAGCTCTGCAATCCAACATAAACAACTTCATTGATCTTTTGAGAACTTTTATACAAAATTGCCCAATGTGCCTGTAGCTATAAAGATCAGTAAGGTAAAACTTATTTGCATCTTGTTAAAATTATGTAAATATGTGAATGTCCAGTCTGGCCACAGTTCTGCTTTAAAGGGTGGTGAGCAATCAATAATAAATTGGGAAAGCAGGAACTAAAGTTCAGAGGTTTTTTTCTCGAGGTGCAAGTGATAGTGAACTTGCCAAGTGACTGGCAGAGACATTCTATCTGAATTTAGGAAGGGTTGGATCAAACAAGTGCTCTACAAAGGAGTGACATATTTTCCAGAGAGGAGAAAAGCAAGAGGCATGGCATGACCATTGCCTTTAGATAAAAAGTGTATGTAAGAGAAAACTTTTTAAAATCTTTTTGATATGTAGCAAATACTCTACACTGAAAAAAAATGTGCTGAGCCCCCAGCCGTAGAAAACAACATACTGTCACAGTGGGAACATTGTCACCAAATCCCAATGGTTTACTGAAAAGAGAATACTCAGAATGCATTCCAGATAGGAAAAATTAGGTCTGGTTCAGATAATTCTCAAGCTAATAAATAAAATGTAGCGCTATTCATATAAAATATTTATCCGTGTATAAACCTACAATATGTGTATCAAATCATAATTATATATAACTTATCATGTGATATATCATATAATTAGAGATGAGCGAATGGAACCAGGCGAAGTGGAATTCGTTTCGAATATCGGGAAAAATTCGATTCGCATCGAATCCGAATTTTAGCCAACTTCGGGTGCACGAATCGAATTTTTCCCGATCAGCCGGCAAAAGTGTCACTGCAGAGAGCTCCGCTATTTCTGACAGTTCTGACAGTTCATTTACAGCGGTTGAAACATTGTATCTATTTGTCTCCATTTAGGATACAGATGTTTTTATTCGGAAATAAATAGATACAATGTTTCAACCGCTGTAAATGTGAAGGAACTGTCAGAGAACTGTCAGAAATAGCGGAGCTCTCTGCAGATACACTTTTTGCTGTACTGGAATACTTCTTCTTTTCATTCTTCTTCTTTTCATTCTTCTTCTTCTTCTTCTTTTCATTCTTCTTCTTCTTTTCATTCTTCTTCTTCTTTTCATTCTTCTTCTTCTTCTTTTCATTCTTCTTCTTCTTCTTTTCATTCTTCTTCTTCTTCTTTTCATTCCTCTTCTTTTCATTCTTCTTCTTCTTTTCATTCTTCTTCTTTTCCTTCTTCTTCTTCTTCTTCTTTTCATTCTTCTTTTCATTCTTCTTCTTCTTCTTCTTTTCATTCTTCTTCTTCTTCTTCTTTTCATTCTTCTTTTCCTTCTTCTTTTCATTCTTCTCATTCTTCTTTTCCTTCTTCTTTTCATTCTTCTTTTCATTCTTCTTCTTCTTTTCATTCTTTTCATTCTTCTTTTCATTCTTCTTCTTTTCATTCTTCTTCTTCTTCTTCTTTTCATTCTTCTTTTCATTCTTCTTCTTCTTCTTCTTCTTCTTTTCCTTCTTCTTTTCATTCTTCTTCTTTTCATTCTTCTTCTTTTCATTCTTCTCATTCTTCTTTTCATTCTTCTTTTCATTCTTCTTCTTCTTTTCATTCTTCTTTTCATTCTTCTTCTTCTTTTCATTCTTCTTCTTTTCATTCTTCTCATTCTTCTTTTCATTCTTCTTCTTTTCATTCTTCTCATTCTTCTTTTCATTCTTCTTCTTTTCATTCTTCTCATTCTTCTTTTCATTCTTCTTCTTTTCATTCTTCTCATTCTTCTTTTCATTCTTCTTCTTTTCATTCTTCTCATTCTTCTTTTCATTCTTCTTCTTCTTCTTCTTCTTCTTTTCATTCTTCTTCTTCTTCTTCTTTTCATTCTTCTTCTTCTTCTTCTTTTCATTCTTCTTTTCATTCTTCTTCTTCTTCGTCGTGCCCCGTGACTGCCCAAATGAGTGAAGTGTGCGGTGATTCTAAGATCGACGGCACTCATCTGCATGTCATTCTGACTGACAGTATTATTTCTCTTCCCCAGCAGACTCCAAGGGCATTTAAATTAAAGGTACAGTGTTCTGCACTAATATAAAGGCTCTCTGAAGCCTAGAAACCCTTTAAATAAGTTAAATTCGCGGTGAATAAATTCGCATCGAATCAAATTTTTCCCGCAAATTCGGCGAATCAGCCGAATCGAATTTTTGAATAATTCGCTCATCTCTACATATAATAATAATACTACCAATACCGTGCCCTTTTAAGTGAAATTTTCACAAAAAAATAAATATCATCCAGTGATCAGTGAATCCAAAATAAATTTCAACAGTGATAGTGATGAAAAATAAAAAATCAATATTTCCAACTATTGGAAATATATAATATATAATCAATTCCAAAAAATATAATAGTGCATCTACAGGAATATATAAATAAATATATATAAATATGAACCAACGTGTACATCAATACACACGTGTATCCATAAATACCCCCATTCAGTGAAAATCAATGTGCATACATGTGAAAAAAGTGCAACAACACACAACACAAAAATTATATATTTTTGTGCTTATAAAGTCCAAACACATAGATGATCACACTCCAATCAAAAACTTGTGCTGATATTGGTGCGACAGTGGGTTGATTGTTGACAAAATATCCGACCACCAGCTAGATCAGCCTCTCACCTTAAAACTTCGACCCTTGCGGGTCAAAACACTCAAAAGGATCCCTCTCACAGATCCTTCAGGACGGTTGTCACTCCAAAGATTTGTTCCCACTGCATACACAACTCTCTCTAAGGGTCAGCACTCCAATAATGGCTCCTCTCCAGACAAGATCAAACGCTGTGCTAATAACTCATATAAAACATAAAACACATGCCTCCATTGTGTAGTATGTTTAATTGCCAATATCCAGACAATGACAAGTAAATTGCACACTCACATTAGATAGCAGACATCACAACTTCAACCTCATGCTTTTGGATGTGATGAATTTATATGGGTGTACACAGGTGTACCAAGATGGCCACCACGCCGAAAGTGCGTCACTACGTCTGGCCGACATGTTGCGTCACAATACCATGTGACTTCCTCAGGGCTCTCAATTCTCAAGCTGTAACCAGGGCTGCAGTTAGAAACAACAGGGCGCCATAGAGCCAACCTGACAGCCCACCCCCCCCCCCCAAAAAAAACACACAGTTTGCTATGCTTCAGTTATGAATGAACACAATGAGTGATAGGTATTGATCACTCATTGTGTTCATTCAGGAAAGGGGCCAGTAAATGTGGGGGGAGGCAGTTACTGGAACCGATCCTCTGTATAGCTCTCTCTGCAGCAGCTGAAACCAAAGGGAGGGAGAGGAAAAGGAGCCAGCTTTCAGCTGCTGCAGAGAGCCATACAGGGGATCAGGTCCAGAAACTCCCCCTCCCCACCATGCTGATCAATCTCCTTGCTTACATCTGATTCACCCATTTGCCTGGGCCCCCCTGCTGGCCTGGGCCCCAGTGGTACACCCTTATCCACGGCCCTGGCTGTAACCCAGGACAGTAAGCGAGGGACAGATCTTACATGAGGACACAGGAAAAAATCTGACAGAATCTAGCTAGTTACACATTTTGTACAACATAAAACATTTTGACAGTTCGTATACATTATAAAACTAAGATCCTCGCCATAGACCACTTTTCAGATCCAGAGCAGAGTTTTTTAACAAGGTTTATGAAATTCCAACAGACAGTCTTCATTAGCTTTGTGTGCCACAGAGCATGTAGTATGCAAAATTGATGTTTTCTAAAATCATCTGTAAAGGACAAAACTTTGTCAAGGCAATGAGTCAAGAATGTTCATTCTATCCCATTCATAAATCCACCCTAATCCATAAAATACTTGCAACTTTGCTTTTGTAAATTAAAATGGCAAACAGCTCATCAATTGTATCTTGGGAATCTGATCCTAAACAACCTCACTTTAAAAAAGTGTTCATTTTTAAATTCACTATCTTGATTCTTTGTTGTGATTTAATTTATATTGATCTGCCAGATGCTTATCTAGACCATATCAACTCAATATACCTTTTAAACAATTTTAGAAAACTTGCCTAAAAGTATAAAAAACAAAACTTGAGAATTAATGTTAAAATGTATTTTATAGAAAACAAATAAATGATTTATGCAAAATAAACAAAACTAATCAGTAAGGCTACTTTTACACTGAGAGTTTTTTAAAGGACACTTAAAAACTGCACCAAAAACGCTTCTCAGAGGCATTTTTGAGGCGTTTTTCAGGTGTTTTCCATTGATTTCAATGAAAAGGGGCATTTTGGGCATTTTTTTAACTCACTAACATTCCCCAAAGATGCTGCAAGCAGGAGTTTTTACACTGCACTGCAAGCACAACGCCTCAGGGTGAAAACATACATAGATATACAGTCACATACATAGGGAAGCATTCTTCTTGAGCTTTTCAGGCCTTTTTTAATGCAAAAACATTTCAAATACTCATCAGAGTGAAATTAGCCATAAAAAAATGGCCGTGACTCACTTACTTCTAGATTTACTTACATATTACAGCAGTTAAAAAAAAAAAATCAAAGGGAATTTATTTTTAATGGTTTTCTTCTTGTTTTGAATATACTTTGTAAAAAATATAATGGTTTGTTTGTTTTGTACTTTGTAAAAAATATCAGCTTGATTTAAATATTGTTAACATGTGTAAATGTGTGATAAAATAAAAACCTTTTTTTCTCTGAATGTTATATTATATACAGTTGCAAGAAAAAGTATGTGAACCCCTTGGGATTACATGGAGTTTTGCATGAATTGGGCATAAAATGTGCTCTGAACGTCATCTAAGTCACAACAATAGAAGAACACAGTCTGCTGAACATAATACTACACAAACAGATGTTGCCATGGTTTAATTGCACATAACATGTAAACATTCACAGTGGAGGGAGGAAAACGTATGTGAGGCCCTAGCTTAATGACTTCTCCTAGAACTAATTGGAGCCAGGAGTGAGCCAACCTTGACTCCAATCAGTGTGATGATATTGGATGTGTTGCTGACAGCTGTCCTGCCCTTAAAAAACACACACCTGTTTTGGGTTTACTGGTTTCAAGAAGCACTGTCTGATGTGAACCATGCCTCGCAGAAAAGAGCTCTCAGAAGACCTACGATCAAGAATTGTTGACTTGCATGAAGCTGGAAAGGGTTACAAAAGTATCTCCAAACGCCTTGATGTTCATGTGTCCATGGTAAGACAGACTGTCTACAAATGGAGAAAGTTTAGCACTGTTGCTACTCTCCCTAGGCACGGTCGTCCTGTAAAAATGACTGCAAGAGCACAGCGCAGAATGCTGCATGAGGTAAAGAAGAATCCCAGACTGTCAGCTAAAGACCTACAGAAATCTCTGGCACATGCTAACATTTTTGTTGACACATCTACAATAAGGAAAACATTCAACAAGAATGGAGTACATGGGAGGACACCACGGAGGAAGCCATTGCTGTCCAAAAAGAATCTTGCAGCACGTTTGAAGTTTGCAAAAGAGCACCTGGATGTTCCACAGCACTACTGGCAAAATATACTGTGGACAGATGAAACCAAGATTGATTAGTTTGGGAAGAACACACAACACTATGTGTGGAGAAAAAAAAGGCACAGCACATCAACATCAAAACCTCATCCCCACTGTAAAACATGGCGGAGGGAGCATCATGGTTTGGGGCTGCTTTGCTGCCTCAGGGCCTGGATGGATTGTTGTCATTGATAGGAAAATTAATTCCAGAGTTTATCAAGACATTTTGCAGGAAAACGTACGACCATCTGTCCGCCAACTGAAGCTCCGCAGAGGATGGGTGATGCAACAGGACAATGACCCAAAGCATACAAGTAATTCAACAAAACAATGGCTGCAACAGCACAGAATACGCCTTCTGGAGTGGCCCAGTCAGAGTCCTGACCTCAACCCGATTGAAATGCTGTGGCATGACCTTAAGAGAGCGATTCACACCAGACATCTCAAGAATATTGCTACACTGAAACAGTTTTGTGAAGAGGAGTGGTCCAAAATTACTCCAGATCGTTGTGCAGGTCTGATCTGCAACTACAGGAAACGTTTGGTTGAGGTTATTGCTGCCAAAGGAGGGTCAACCAGTTATTAAGTCCAAAGGTTCACATACCTTTTCCTCCCTGCACTGTGAATGTTTACATGTTATGTGCAATTAAACCATGGCAACATCTAATGTTTGTGTAGTGTATTATGTTCAGCAGACTGTGTTCTTCTATTGTTGTGACTTAGATGACGTTCAAAGCACATTTTATGCCCAATTCATGCAAAACTCCAAGTAATCCCAAGGGGTTCACATACTTTTTCTTGCAACTGTACATATGGGGGGCAGCCATATTAGCTCATTAGCTACTGCTAGTTCTGTTTTACTTCCCCTTCTTTCCACACACATCTAATAGCTGCATGGCTCAGAGAAAACAACACTCTCCCTATGTGGCCGATATGTTATCACAGAAGTTGTTGAAGTGGATCTATGGTCTGAAAAAATTGCTTTTTTTACGCATGTTATCCAACACCAAAATTATACATGTGCTGCTTGTAAACATTGCATAGTACAGACTACAATTCCCAGCCTGGAAATTGTAGTCTGTGGCTGATCCGCTCAAGGGCTGCAGGCTGGCACCGAGCTGAGCACAACAAGAGGGGAGCCATCCAGCCTGGACAGAGCTGTCGGAGGGAGGCAACAAGAAGAGAAGTTAGGTAAATCTGAAGGAAGGCTAATAACATAACTATGTGAGGAGGTGACGGCAGCATGAGTCCATAAGAGTCTTAAAGGCACCATACCTCCCTTTGGTTCCAATTAAGAAAGGAGAGTCAACAGTGGTCTGGAGGAGAATGAGGCAGAACGAGTTGGTGGAATCTGGATGGAATGTCATGTATATACATTGTGAAATAAATCTGGAGGTGAGACTTCTGTGAGCACAGAGGTGGCATTTTATTGTGTGAAGTTTACAAGCATCACTTGGATAGTCATGCACACTATGTGGACTTTGTGAACTGATGTATTTATGGAACTCATGTTTGTACATGCTGTAATGCACTAGAAGCATTTATTTATGGTAAATTGGTTGTTTATAAGTTTTTTTCACACAATAAGGCTTTCACTCATCAGTAGAGATGAGCGAATCGAACATGACGAAGTGGAATTCGTTTCGAAGATTAGGAAAAATTTGATTCGCGCCGAATCCGAAAATTAGCAAACTTCGGATGCACGAATCGAATTTTCCCAAAAATGGCGGCGACATGTGTGGTGACGGAGCGGGGATCTCTGGGAAGGCGCGCAGACAAGGCGCTGACCCATAATGCATTCATTCATGACATGTGATCGCATTAGCCAATCAGCAGCCAGCCAGCCAGCACTGTGTAATGGTGGAGCTATAAATCGCGGCCATCTTAGAATTCTCCATTAGCCTCCGGTCATTCAAGAGAGACAGACCTGTCTGTATTAGGGACAGAGTTAGGGCCACAGAGACTTTAGGGCCACAGAATCATTACTCAGGGACACAGAATCGTTACTCAGGGACACAGAATTGTTACTCAGGGACACAGAATTGTTACTCAGGGACACAGAATTGTTACTCAGGGACACAGAATTGTTACTCAGGGACAGACAAAGAATTGTTACTCAGGGACACAGAATCGTTACTCAGGGACACAGAATCGTTACTCAGAAACACAGAATCGTTACTCAGGGACACAGAATTGTTACTCAGGGACACAGAATTGTTACTCAGGGACACAGAATCATTACTGAGGGACACAGAATCGTTACTCAGGGACACAGAATCGTTACTCAGGGACACAGAATTGTTACTCAGGGACACAGAATCGTTACTGAGGGACACAGAATCGTTACTCAGGGACACAGAATCGTTACTCAGGGACACAGAATCGTTACTCAGGGACACAGAATTGTTACTCAGGGACACAGAATCGTTACTTTCTGCTTCACAACCACTATTGTACGTTCAAAGAGTTAAATCCTGTTTTATGTTTGGGGTGCTTATTGAATTAAAGAGTATGTCAGACAACACGCAGAGTGGCAGAGGAGGCAATGTTTCAGGAGCGAGCAGACGTGGCAGCAGAGGAAGGGGTCGAGGCAGCACTAGTCGCAGCCAGAGGCCAGTGCTCCCGGTGTCATCCAGCGGTCGTGTCTCCACCGACAACCCTGCCGTCATCGATTGGTTGACTCGGTCGTCTTCCTCTTCCCAGGTCACCTCTGACACCTACAGCCAACGGTCGGTGGGTACGTCAGACACAACCGTTAGTTGGCATGGCCCGGGAGCAAGCCCACTGAAATCGCGTGTCCTCTACCTGCCCCTGTCCTTTGGTGTTCCCTCACCAAGCGAAGTATCGCATGCTGTGGGCTCAGCCCCACTGTACAGTGAGGAAGAGCTAACAGAGGGCGGTCAGGAACGGGGGGAGACATCCGCCTCTTCAGCAGCCAGGCGAAGAAGTACTGGCGAGGAGAGTGGCTCGGTAGCCGATCTAGAGACAGGTCTGTCTCCTGACCCACACGCAGCCGAGGGGGCTAGTAGTGACGCGGAGACCCTAATTGATGATGATGAGGCTGATCGCACTTGGCAGCCTCGTCGTCATCAGGCTATTGCTTCCGCATCATCAGGAGAAGAGGGTGGCAGATTGGCAGCGAGCAAAACAGTCAGTGGGTTGCCCAGGAGGCAGCAGGGTCGCAGCAGTGTCAGTGGAGGCAAACGGCCACGGAGTAGAGCACCAGCTCCACTGCAGCCTACCACCACGGCCAGTAGTGGTGCCGGTGTGCACGGAGGAAGTAGCAGTCAGCCAGTGAGGAGTATCGGGGGCAAAGTTTCCTACTCGGCGGTGTGGCAATTTTTCGTCAAGCCGCCCGAGGAAGTAAACGTAGCCGTATGTCGACTATGTGGCCAGAAAGTCAAGCGTGGCCAGGGGGCCCATGTTGGGACTACAGCGTTGCGTCAGCATATGCAGCATCGCCATTCGGTGGCCTGGGAAAACCGTGATAAAGATACGGCGGTTCTGCCTGCCCCAGCCCCCGCTCCATCACCCGCTCCGTTACTTGCTCCGTCACCCGACGTCAATCGCCCTCTATCAGCCAGTCAAGGCTCCAACACCTCTGCTGAGGGGAGTTGTCGCTCGTTGGCATCTTCCGCTCGTTCAGATGCTCCTTCTCCTGCTACTCCTCTTCACGGATTCCGTCAGCAGTCTTTCTTGGAATCCGTTTCCAAGAGACAACAGTTTGCGAGCACGCACCCGACGGTGCAGAAGCTGAACGTCCTCCTGTCCAAGTTGCTGGTGCTGCAGTCCCTCCCTTTCCAAGTGGTGGACTCAGCACCTTTCCGAGAAATGATGGCTTGTGCCGAGCCGCGGTGGAGAGTGCCAAGCCGGCATTTCTTCGCCAAAAAGGCAGTGCCAGCCCTGCATTCACATGTAGAAGAGATGGTGGGCCAGTCTTTGAGCATGTCGGTCTCTGCCAAAGTGCACGGCAGCGCCGACGTGTGGAGCTGTAACTACGGTCAGGAACAGTACATGTCATTTACGGCCCACTGGGTGAACGTGGTGCCGGCACAGCCGCACCAGCAACTTGGACAGGTCACGCTGCTTTTGCCTCCACGTTTGCACGTCCTTGGTCCAGCAAAGATGTCCGCCTCTACCACCTCTTCTTCCGCCGTGTCCTCAGCCGCCACCCCCGTGCCAAGTCCCATTACCCGACCGGCATATCACATGTGCAGGGCGCAACGGTGTCACGCTGTGCTGCACCTGGTATGCCTTGGCGAACGTAGTCACACAGGGGAGGAACTTCTGAGTGTAATGAACAGAGAAATCGACAGATGGCTGTCTCCGCGCAAACTCAAAATCGGAACCATGTTGACTGACAACGGAAAGAACATGGTGTCTGCTCTGCGTCAAGGAAGGTTGTGCCATGCGCCATGCATGGCTCACGTGTTCAATCTGGTTGTCAAGCGGTTCCTAAAATCCACCATCCCACTGCAAGACATCCTTAAAATGTCACGTAAACTTTGCATGCATTTCAGCCATTCCTACACCGCAAAGCACACCCTCCTTGAGCTGCAGCGGCAGAACGGAATTCCACAGCATCGCCTGATCTGCGACGTTGCAACAAGGTGGAATTCAACCCTACATATGTTAGACCGCCTTTACGAACAGCGAAAGGCCATCACCGATTTCCTGATGTTACAAGCGGATAAAGGTACTCCCCTGTGTAACTTAGATGTCAGCCATTGGCAGCTCATGCGTGACAACTGCCGCTTGCTCAGGCCCTTTGAGGAGGCCACGCTATTCGTGAGTCGGCAGGACTATGGGATGAACGACGTCATTCCTCTGTTGCACGTCCTGGAACAAATGCTGTTAACAATGGCTGGTCAGGGTGCGGTAGACGTGGCGCACAGATCTCAATGCCACATGACCCCTGTGGGGGCAGGACAGGAAAAAGAGGAGGAGGTAGAGGAGGACATTGGTGCTCAGGAATTATTGAGTGAAATGGGTGGTTTTTCCACTCAGCGGACAGGAGTGGAGGAGCAGGAGCATCTGGTAGAGGAGGAGGAGGAGACAGAGGACCCAGACGCACCGTGGCAGTATGCTGTCTAGATTGAGGCAGGGAGTCCCTCGCATTCCTTGGCACAAATGGCCCATAGCATGCTCGGTTGCTTGCGTAGCGACAGCCGAATAATAACCATCAGACAGAGGGATGACTTTTGGCTGTCCACCTTGTTGGACCCTCGCTACCGTTCAAAAATGGTGGCCTTTTTCACACCTGCTGAGAGGGAGGCCAAAATAAAGTACTATAAAAACCACCTATGTAGTCAGTTGGTCTCTGCCTTTCTGCGCCAACGTCCATCCTCAGACACTGTGGGCCCTGTGCGCTCGCGTTCCGCTGCCATGGCAGCAGGGGAGGGGTGGGGTGGTAGGAGCAGTGGCAGCTCCACCAGCAGTGGCTGCCTCAGTCTGCAGTCGATGATGAGTAGCTTTCTTAACCAGCGCAGTGAGGAAACTACTAACCAGCCGCAGCAGCAGCAGCATCAGGTGGACCTGGAGCAGGACCTCAAACAACAGGCTCGGGCCTACTTGGACAGCACCCTGCCAACCGAGGTAGACAATCCCCTTGACTACTGGGCAACGAAACTTGACCTTTGGCCCCAACTAGCTGAATTTGCCCTTGAAAGGCTGTCATGCCCAGCCAGTAGCGTGGCATCGGAGCATGTGTTTAGTGTGGCAGGAGGTATTGTAACTCCGCGGAGGACACGACTGTCCACCCAAAGTGTGGAGAGACTCACGTTTGTGAAAATGAATCAGGCGTGGATTAGTCTGGATTTCAAACCACCAGTTCCTGACACAACTGACTAAATCCGCCATGAATCATGCCCCAAACATGTTATTATTTTTAAGATAGGCCTCTGTATGGCCTTCAATTTAAGCTGCTTACGCTTCGCCACTCTGCCATGGGCCCCTGTACCGCCTCCTCTTGCTGCTGCCAGGTCCAGAGTGTGTCATGGTTCCCTGTACGGCCTCCCATTGCTGCTGACTTCATCGCCAGACTCTGCCATGTGCCACTTTCAGGTCTCCTTACACTGTTGGTGGGTTCCATTTTGTGATAGGGTGCTGTATGGCCTTCCATTGCTGCTGCCTCCACCGCCACCCTGCGCCATGTGCCTCTGTCGTCTGCTCACGCTGCTGACGGCTTCCGCTTTTTAACCGAGGCCTGTGTTTGGCTTCCGAATACTGCTGCATCCACCGCCACCATGCACCATGTGTCTCTGTCGTCTGCTCACGCTGCTGACGGCTTCCGCTTTTTAACCTAGGCCTGTGTATGGCTTCAGAATAATGCTGCCTACATCGCCACCCTGCGCCATGTGCCTCTGTCGTCTGCTCACGCTGCTGCCAGGTCCATACTGATTCATGGCCCCCTGTACCGGCTCCTCATGAACGTGGTTCAGCGGGTTTGCATCACTTAACGGCAAATCGTTGACAAACGCTGGGACGTTCAGTGTTGTGCGCATTAAGCCAGACACCAAAGGGCGGCACAGACCTGTTATTACTCGCTCAAGCATGGCTGAACAAAACCAGTCTCTACCACAAATTGGACCCAGACCTGCCCAGGGTCTCGTAAGTAGATTGCACGGAGGAGTAGAGTTCGTTATTGGAATTAACTGTGAGGGACTTTTAAACCTAGGCCTGTGTATGGCCTTCAATTGAAGCTGCTTCTGCTCCGCCACTCTGCCATTGGACTCTTGATAGTCGTCTCCCCACGCTGCTGCTGGGGGGACTTTTTAACATAGGCCTCTGTATGGCCTTCAATTTTAGCTGCTTACGCTCCGCCACTCTGCCATGGGCCCCTGTACCGCCTCCTCATGCTGCTGCCAGGCCCGTAATCTGCCATGGGCCCCCGTACCGACTCCTCATGCTGCTGCCAGGCCCGTAATCTGTCATGGGCCCCTGTACCGCCTCCTCATGCTGCTGCCAGGTCCAGAGTGTGTCATGGGTCCCTGTACGGCCTCCCATTGCTGCTGTCTCCATCGCCACACTCTGCCATGTGCCACTTTCAGGTCTCCTCACACTGCTGGTGTGTTCCATTTTGTCATAGAGTGCTGTATGGCCTCCCATTGCTGCTGCCTCCACCGCCACCCTGCGCCATGTGCCTGTCGTCTGCTCACGCTGCTGACGGCTTCCGCTTTTTAACCGAGGCCTGTGTTTGGCTTCCGAATACTGCTGCATCCACCGCCACCCTGCGCCATGTGCCTCTGTCGTCTGCTCACGCTGCTGACGGCTTCCGCTTTTTAACCTAGTCCTGTGTATGTCTTCCGAATACTGCTGCCTCCACCGCCACCCTGCGCCATGTGCCACTTTCAGGTCTCCTTACACTGTTGGTGGGTTCCATTTTGTGATAGGGTGCTGTATGGCCTTCCATTGCTGCTGCCTCCACCGCCACCCTGCGCCATGTGCCTCTGTCGTCTGCTCACGCTGCTGACGGCTTCCGCTTTTTAACCGAGGCCTGTGTTTGGCTTCCGAATACTGCTGCATCCACCGCCACCCTGCGCCATGTGTCTCTGTCATCTGCTCACGCTGCTGACGGCTTCCGCTTTTTAACCTAGGCCTGTGTATGGCTTCCAAATACTGCTGCCTCCACCGCCACCCTGCGCCATGTGCCTCTGTCGTCTGCTCACGCTGCTGACGGCTTCCGCTTTTTAACCGAGGCCTGTGTTTGGCTTCCGAATACTGCTGCATCCACCGCCACCCTGCGCCATGTGTCTCTGTCGTCTGCTCACGCTGCTGACGGCTTCTGCTTTTTAACCTAGGCCTGTGTATGGCTTCCGAATACTGCTGCCTCCACCGCCACCCTGCGCCATGTGCCACTTTCAGGTCTCCTTACACTGTTGGTGGGTTCCATTTTGTGATAGGGTGCTGTATGGCCTTCCATTGCTGCTGCCTCCACCGCCACCCTGCGCCATGTGCCTCTGTCGTCTGCTCACGCTGCTGACGGCTTCCGCTTTTTAACCGAGGCCTGTGTTTGGCTTCCGAATACTGCTGCATCCACCTCCACCCTGCGCCATGTGTCTCTGTCGTCTGCTCACGCTGCTGACGGCTTCCGCTTTTTAACCTAGGCCTGTGTATGTCTTCCGAATACTGCTGCCTCTACCGCCACCCTGCGCCATGTGTCTCTGTCGTCTGCTCACGCTGCTGACGGCTTCCGCTTTTTAACCTAGGCCTGTGTATGGCTTCCGAATACTGCTGCCTCCACCGCCACCCTGCGCCATGTGCCTCTGTCGTCTGCTCATGCTGCTGACGGCTTCCGCTTTTTAAACTAGTCCTGTGTATGTCTTCCGAATACTGCTGCCTCCACCGACACCCTGTGCCATGTGCCACTTTCAGGTCTCCTTACACTGTTGGTGGGTTCCATTTTGTGATAGGGTGCTGTATGGCCTTCCATTGCTGCTGCCTCCACCGCCACCCTGCGCCATGTGTCTCTGTCGTCTGCTCACGCTGCTGACGGCTTCTGCTTTTTAACCTAGGCCTGTGTATGGCTTCCGAATACTGCTGCCTCCACCGCCACCCTGCGCCATGTGTCTCTGTCGTCTGCTCACGCTGCTGACGGCTTCTGCTTTTTAACCTAGGCCTGTGTATGTCTTCCGAATACTGCTGCCTCCACCGCCACCCTGCGCCATGTGCCTCTGTCGTCTGCTCACGCTGCTGACGGCTTCCGCTTTTTAACCGAGGCCTGTGTTTGGCTTCCGAATACTGCTGCATCCACCGCCCGCCCACTGCTGCTGCCAGGCCCGTAATCTGTCATGGGCCCCTGTACCGCCTCCTCATGCTGCTGCCAGGTCCAGAGTGTGTCATGGGTCCCTGTACGGCCTCCCATTGCTGCTGTCTCCATCGCCACACTCTGCCATGTGCCACTTTCAGGTCTCCTCACACTGCTGGTGGGTTCCATTTTGTCATAGGGTGCTGTATGGCCTCCCATTGCTGCTGCCTCCACCGCCACACTGTGGCTCCACACTCTGGTTTTGGCCCCGTGACTGCCCAAATGAGTGAAGTGTGCGGTGATTCTAAGATCGACGGCACTCATCTGCATGTCATACTGACTGACAGTATTAGTTCTCTTCCCCAGCAGACTCCAAGGGCATTTAAATTAAAGGTACAGTGTTCTGCACTAATATAAAGGCTCTCTGAAGCCTAGAAACACCCTTTTTATAAGTTAAATTCGCAGCGAATATATTCGCCTCGAATCGAATTTATTCCGCAAATTCGGCGAATCAGCCGAATCTAATTTTTGAATAATTCGCTCATCTCTACTCATCAACAATAGCAGCGTAGTATCGCTTGTCACAATATTATGAGAACACCTTTGGATGCTGACGGCAGCAATAGATATTTAAAGAGACACACAGCTAGTTCACGTGTATTCATGTCACATTGATTAAATAGCACAACCACTTAGTTTTTAGGTAGCACAGGAGTTTTATTACTTAATTTTGTTTACTCTCAGCACACTCTCAGCTGTAATCTTTTAGATTTCAAGAATTAAATATTGTGTCTGTGCCAGTAGCCAAAGATGGAAGACAACTGACCTGGAAGAAATAATAGAGAAGATTGTGGCAGTGAATGTAGGGAGAGTTGTGACAATCAGCATAGATCTCCCAATGCTAGAGGGCAGCAGTCTTGTAGGCAAGTCTGCCATAAATATGGAAAAAGAACTTTCTGCAGTTGGCAGTTCAGTTCTGCTTTAAAGAGACCATGTCATCGACTTTAAAAATTGCTAAAATGCACAGAAAAATGTAATCAATATTGATAAATGTTTTCTTGCAGTGTATTTACTTTCTATAAATGCTTTTTGTAGTTTACAAATGATTTCCATTGGTGGTTTTAAAGTAATAACCATGTATTACAAGAATGCAGCAGTTTCTTAACAATGCACAAAAATCAGCATATGAAATGGACAAAAATCGATACATGAAATAGAATGACAAAGGAATTGTTAAACTGAATGGCATAAAGGTCAAAAGTAAATCAAATAGCATTGTTACGCATAGAAACAATAGCTAGAGATGTACCAATTAGCTTTATGGTATGGAAAGATAGGAAAGTCAAATATCATATTTATTGTGAAAATGTGTCATGGAGTTGTGTGTAAAAAAATTTTCATAGGCATCATAGAGTTCATTTTGATATGAACCTGGGAATGGAACTGAATAAGTGTGCCAATTGAGAGCAATCTCTCACTGAATTGCTGGAAACAGCATAAACAAAAGTTTTTCATTGTGGTAGGATACATCAGGAATGGGGCAAAGAGTAGGCACAAGCTTTTCATTAAGGTTCTCAGATGACCTATGAGGTGAGATTATTATTATTATTATTATACAGTATTTATATAGCGCCAAAGGGTTTGCTCAGCACTGTACAGTAGCAAGGGGGACAGAACATGAGACAGGACAGTAACAATACAATACACGAGGGGTTTGAGGGCCCTAGGAGAGATATTAGAAATGTTACCCCCTGCCAGAAGGGATGGAGAACGGGTCCAAAAGATTTGCTTGAATTCACCTATCTGGTCACAGAATCACAGGCTTGGAACTCCTAGGAATATGGTATGAAGTCTTGGGGGTCAAACACCACATAGCTGTAACTTGAGAGCTGTTTCCAATATTTTTTAGGCAGCAAGTGAATGTATTGTCCCATTGTTGTGGGGAAAATATGTAAAAAAGGCACATTTTTTCTAACAAGTAAGAAAGAGAGTGGGGGTTCGGTACTGGGTATAAAAGTGTTTGATTTGGATATATTGATTACATCTCATGTTTCAGAGGTTTCCCTAATTTAAGTGTCTCAAAGGAAATGAAGGCAGTGTTATCTTGAAAGATATTCTGATTAGGGAGTTAAAGTGCTCAGCATAAATGAGTACACCCCAAAAGATTTGTCAGAAAACCTTTACTTTCCTTTCAGAATTAACATTTTCTACAGGACAGTATACTACAAAATACTTCCACAAATGCAGGCCATGATTGCAAACAAGATTTGGTAATTTGCACACAAAAAAGTGCATTCAAAGTGTAACTATTTAGTACATTTTCTTGTAGATTACGTCTGTCTATTCTAAAAAAAACAACACGTGTGTTTCACCATGTCTTTTCCGTAACCACTTGCCGTCCGCCTGCTGTTTATAAACGGCAGGACGGTGGCACTCCAGGGGAGGGTTGCCGTTCATAAACGGCACCCGCCATTTCCGGTGCCCGCTGTGTCCTCCGGACACAGTGAAACACCGATCGTCGGACGGGACCTCTGCACGAGGTCCCAATCATGTGATCACTGATTGGCCAATCAGTGAATACATGCAAAGTAGTAAGCAAGATGTCACTTGTGACATCATTGCTTACTACGTGTGAAATCTATGAATGATCACAGAGATCACATGGTACAAGGCTATTCACAACAGCCTTGTACCATGTGAAAAGCTATGACCAATCACAGCTCACTCAGTAGTTCTCAATGTCTGCAAGAATGCAGACAAAGAGAAATGATTGCTTTTACATCCTATATGGGTGTAACAGCAATCACTGTAAAAAAAAAAAAAAAAAAAATCTTCATCACCCCCCACAAGTAGTACAGTGTCACCATGGTGACACTATGTAAAAAAAAATATATATATATAAAAAAATAAAATAAAAATGTAAAAAAATGTTTAAAAATTATAATTTTTGGTTATAAACTAATTTGGCTTTTTTTTTTTTTTTTTTTTTTACTAAAAAGATAACGGAATACATTTTGGCCAAGATTTATGATGAAAGATTATTTATTTGCAAAATTTTATAAGAAAAACACTTTTTTAAAAAATGTTTGGACTTTTTCATTTACATAGCAAAAAAAATAAAAATCCCAGCGGTGAATAAACACCACCAAAATAAAGCTTTATCGGTCTCAAAAAATGGTAAAAAATTCATATGGGTACAGTGTTGCATGACCGCGCAATTGTCATTCAAAGTGTGATAGCGCTGAAAGCTGAAAATTGCCTTGGACAGGAAGGGGGTAAAAGTGTCCGGACAGGGCGTGGTTGAAGCGATACTAAAGGTTCATTTTTCTGTTTTTGGAAAATAACAAACATGTCTATACTTACCTATTGTGTGCAGTGGTTTTGCACAGAGCAGCCTGGATCCACCTCTTCTCAGGTCCCTTGCCAACACTCTTGGCTCTTCCTTTCTGTCGGGTACCCCCATAGTAAGCAGCTTGCTATGGGGACACCTGAGCAGGTGTGCTCTGTGTGTCTGCTTGGCTCCACCCCCTCTCCTCTGATTGGCTGACTGGATGTGATGGACAGCAGTGGGAGCCAATGGCTCTTGCTTGATGTCTCAGCCAATGAGGAGGCAGAGACCCAGGACAGCTGAGGCTGTCAGGCACATCGCTGGATTGCAATGGGGATCAGGTAAGTATTGGGGGGGGGGGGCTGGGGGCACTGCTGCACGCATGAAGGTAAAAAAATCTTCTGTATAGAATGCATAAAGGTAAAAAACCTTAAGCCTTTACAACCACTTTAATTATAGCCACCTAAGCAGTCTCAGTGTTCTAATCATAGCCATGGTGTCTATATCCATTTATAAAGCAACATATCCTAGGGAGTATCTCACCAAAAATGAAACACCTAGTGCAAGGGATGACTAAAATGTGACATGTATCTCAGGCCAGATTTCTGTAAAAAGCAGTGAACCAATCACACAAGTAGTAAATTACAATATCTCCATGTTGCCATTTAGCAAGCGAGTTAATTTTTTTTTTTTGTTTTAGGAAACAGCAACTGCCAACTAACATGAAAAGGTCATTTTAACAACATTCAACTACAGAATGAGTGGTGTAGCATTTATATATAAATTACACTAATTATTAAAAGATGTTTGATTTCTTGACAGCGTCTCAGATTTTTCTGTGACTGCACCAATAATGTTTCTACACTTGGATCTCTGTAAGCACTTTAGGCTTTACAAGGATGGTCTCATTGTCCATATACGAGTCTCTATTTCTTGCATAAAAAAAAATGGAGAATGAACATTAAATGCCATTTCCTGTAGCACAAGTAGGAGCACAAGGCAACTAATGGACTGAGCCAGAGTCCATTCTTGGCCTGTTTGGTGTTGAGCAAATGACCATTCTACATAGTTACATGGTTAGTTGAATAAAGACATCCAGTTCAACCTGAAAGTGAGTGTGACTACTGTTTTCCATATCCCTGTACAGTATGGGGGAGATTTACTAAAGCTGGTGCACTCAGAATCTGGTGCAGCTGTGCATGGTAGCCAATCAGCTTCTAACCTCAGTTTGTTCAGTTAAGCTTTAGCAATAAAACCTGGAAGCTGATTGGTTTCCATGCGGAAGTGCACGAGATTCTAAGTGAACCAGTTTTAGTAAATAAACCCCATTTATCGCTGCAAAGCACATATTAAAGTTTTTTTTAACCTCCCTGGCAGTATTCCCGAGTGTAGTTCGGGGTAAAGTTTCAGCACCAGAAGCGGTAACCCCGAGATACACTCTGGAATACCCTGCAGCGCTGCTCTTGGATCTTCTTCACTTACCTTGTCCTTTGCTCCCTCCTGCAGCGTTCCTGGCCATCTCCTCCGGCCGATGTCGGCATCTGTCTTCTGTGTTCCGTTCCCTGCAAGCGCCAGGACGTACGGGGATGGAACTGGGGGGAAATTTGAAAGTTGTAAAACTGACATTCACTAAAATCACATAGTAAAACATTACTGTATCAAACCATTTCACATACATTTTGTCCCGAGTGCTTTGTCCTGTGCCCTGCCTGCATTTTTACTGTACTTTCTGCCTGGAAACTAAGAAATGTCCATGGCGTCCACAAAGCGTCCCTTTTGGTCAAAACCGGTTTTAGACCAGCTAGAGAACAGCGATAGTAAATCAGAACCACTTGCAGAATTTAATGATAATGATTTGTGGGGAAATTCACCATCAGACACTGAAAACGATTTTGTGACTTTGCTCAGTGATGTGCGAACTTGGCGCTATATTTCAATTTTCAGTGTTTTTGGTTTGATTTATATTATTTAAATTTATTATTATATTATTTTTTATGATTATTTATTAAATTTTATTTTATGATTTCGTGTTTCAAATTTTATCCTACCCGGGATGTTTACTAGACTCTTGTTCGGACAGATTTCAGTGAGTTATTCCTAAAAATTACAGGCCTACAATAAAAAAAATACATATTTCCATGCAAAAAAATGTACCACTTTGAGCACAGAAATATGGACATATAATCAGACCGCTAGGGAGGCTACCTCTCACTCACTCTCCGCTGATGCCACCAAGGTGGAAGGAAGTTTCTACATCCTTACAGCTCTAACAGTAAAGAGCCCCTCATGCAGTCTAAGAATTAACAGTTTCTCATTGAACTTCCAACAGTTTCTCATCCAACTTCACTGTGTGGCTGCATGTCTTCTTTAGAGACCTAAGATTAAAAAGTTTCCTTCCAATTTTAGAGTTACCTTTCAAGGATTTGTATATCTCTATCATATCCCCTCTTTAGGGCTCGTTCACACTTGACTGTTTTACCAACGCTTGCCAAACGCCCCTATAGCCTTTGGCAAGCGTTGGTCCGGCATTTGCGGAGCGTTTTTTAACGCTCGGCAATTGCTCCACAAACGCTGCATGCACAGTTTAGCGGCGGTTGCTAGGCATTTGCCGAGCGTTAAAAACGCTCGGCAAATGCCTATAATGAAGTTTAAATGGTGTTACCGCGCCACATACGACGGCCGGGAGTTTGCGGAGCGGCACCATAGACTAGAATAGGAGGCTTCAATGCCTCCTGACTCGACCAGAGGCGTCCGTTTTGCCACGACGCTAACGCTCCCGTTAGAACAGCACCATGTGCTGCAATGTGCAGAATTGTCAGAGGCGTTTGGGAAGCGGAAAAAACGCTTCCCAAACGCCTCTCTGCCGCCTGCACACAACGCTAGTGTGAACGTAGCCTAAGTGTCTCTTCTCTAGGGGGAATACGTTTAATGTTTGTAGTCATTCCTCATAATTGAGGTCCTCCAGCCCCTTTATTAGCATTGTTGCCCTTCACTGGACTCTCTCTAGTTCAAACACATTCTTCATCAGGATTGTTGACCACAACTGGATGTTGTTGACAAACAAGAGTTTTGTAAAGTGGTAGAATTATAGTTTATCTCTTGAGTAAGCACCCTTTTTAATGCGTGCTAATAGTCTGCTGGCATTGCATGCTATTGCTGAGATTGTTGTCTACTAGCACTGTTATTTCTTTTTCCTTCCTTGATTCCCCCAGAAGTTCTCCCACTAGAGTGTAACTTGCATTCATATTTTTTAGCTACCAAGTGCATTACTTTACATTATCCTACATTTAGTCTCATCTGCTATATAGCTGCCCACCCTTCTATTTTATCAAAATCTTCTTGTAAAGTTGCTATATCCTGTGGTGAAGTTAATGCTTCTTAGCTTTGTATCATCAGTAAACACTGAGATTGAACTGTTTTTTAAAACCTTAATATCATTTTATGAACAAGTTAAACAGAAACTGACTCCCAGGGGTGGACTGACAACTCATGGGGCCCCCCGGGCAATAGGGGATCATGGCGCCCATGTCCTTGCCCGCACCCAAAAAAAGCCTATGAAAAAGCCAATGAAGGTACCAGGGGCATCTCATGGGGCCCCCTACTGAGCCTGGGCCCTCAGGCAGTGCTTGAGTGCTCAGTCCGCCCCTGCTGACTCCAGGACAGCCCTGGAGTACCCACTGAAAACTCCAGACCATTCAGAAAATGTGTCATTAACGACCACTCTCTGACACCCTCCTGCAACCTATTTCCTATCCAGGTACATACCATGTCATCAATGCCAAAAGATGTTAAATAATATGTCAAAGCAAAATTTGATATGCTTGATATATTCTGCTGTACCATGTGCTTATATGAAAAAAAGTGTCCTGTTCTCTTTATATTGCATCCCTTGTGCAAAATTCCTGGTGTTCCTGCCAGTCATTTTGCTTTCCTATTAAAAATGGACCACACTAGGTATGAGTAGTCCTAAAATAACCCATGCACAACCATTCACTGGGAAGACTAGTGTACTGCTGTTTACCCACCTTCACCTCTAAGCAGCTGAGAATCTAGGGTCACTTGTGGTCACTTACAAAAACAGAAAAAAAAAAGGTTTTTATAAAGATTTCATGTATACACAAATGGTTTGCCTTTCATTACTATTTTAAACTGAATGGGTTATTTTACAAGGTGAGGGTTGTACATATACTTTGATTTGTAAATTAATCATTTGTGGCGTACTGTATCAAAGGCCTTAATCTATCCAAATTACAGTTTACCCCCTCATAGATTGTTAAACGTTTGGTCCAGCATGAACAGTTCCTCATAAATCTGTGTTTATTACTATTAATCAGTTGCCCGACACACACATGTACTACTACAGGGCGGCTTTTCTGTGCAAAATCACGTAAATATACATGATTTTGTATTTCCAGGTAGGGGGTGTGCACGCATTGCCCTACCTGTGCTGCTATTGGCTCCTGAGGATGTCAATCACTGTGTCCTCGCTGGCAATTCCCTGCCAGGACTCAGTGATCATCTGCAAAGCTGAGAGGGGAGAGACCTGTGTGTAAACACAGATCTCTCTCCTGCCAACATGGGCATGTTTTCTATCTCTCTACACAGCACAGAGATAGAAAGCAGCAGGTCTGCTAAGTAAAACAGCACACAGTACACAATAAAAACACTCCCTAACACACAGTTAACCCTTGACTGTCAGATGTTAACCCCTTCCTGCCCAGTGTCATTAGTACAGTGTCAGTGCTTTTTATTAGCAATGATCACTGTATTAGTGTCACTGGAGATGTCAGTGGCAGTTAGTCAGTTCACCACCCCGTGTCAGAATGCCCGCCGCAATAAGCCGCTGATCACCGCAATTACCAGTATAAAGAAAAAATAAATACAAATTCCAGTATATATACCGCCATTTGTAAACGCTATAACTTTTATGTAAACCAATTAATATACACTTTTTGGGACTTTTTTTTTTACCAAAGACATGTAGCAGAATACATTTTGGCCTATGAAGTAATTTTATTTTTAAAAAAATTTTATTGGATAGGTTTTATAGTAAAAAATATTGTTTGTTTTTTTTGTCAACATTTTTAGTCTTCTTGTTTATAGCACAAAAAATAAAAAATGCAGAGGTGATCAAATACCACTGAAAGAAAGCTCTGTTTGTGGGGGAAAAAATTACATAAATTTCATTTATGTACAGCATTGCAATGACCACAATTGTCAGTTAAAATAACGTAGCATCATATTGCAAAAAATGGCCTGGTCAGGAAAGGGGGGGTAAATCTTCTGGAGGGCATGTGGTTAATGATATTATATGATGATGTGATTATTGATACAACTCCTCATCAATTTTTTGGATATGGTCCCTTTTTATTCCTTCCAAAAGCTTACATACTATAGATGTTAGGTTGAATAGTCTGTGGTTTCCAGGTATAAATCTCGGTCCTTTTTGAATATTGGTACCACATTTGCATTTCCCCAATGAGCTGGTACCATTCTAGTCAGTAAGTTGTCCCTAAAAATTAGAAATAATAGTCTGGCTATTACATGACTAGGTTCTTTGAGGACTCTCTGGTATAAACCATCTGATACACTCCCACGGCTTCAACTATCACCTCTATGCCGATAACACACAAATTTACCACTCCACCCCTCACCCCTTCAGTCTCCGCCCGTATCGCCCACCTACTGAACGACATATCAGACTGGATGTCGCTCCATTTCCTCAAAATTGAACCTTTCCAAAACCGAGCTCCTAATTTTCCCCCAGCCTGACCCCCCCCCATCCTCTCCATCACGACCAACAATGCCACCATCAGTCCCACCCCGCAAGCCAAAGTCCTAGGACTCACTCTGGACTAAAACCTGTCCTTCCAACCCCATGTCCAATCCTTGGCAAACTCATGCAGGCTCCACCTCCGCAACATCTCCAAAATACATACATTCCTAACCCCAGACAATACTAAACAACTCGTTCACTCCCTTATTATCTCATGCCTGGACTACTGCAACTCCCTCCTCACTGGCCTACCTCAACACTGGCTATCCCCACTTCAGTCTATCCTGAACTCTGCGGCCAGACTCATCCATCTTACCAACCGCTCCACTTCTGCCACACCTCTCTGTCATTCCCTCCACTGGCTTCCGATTGCCCAACGCATTAAATTCAAAATACTAACATTGACATACAAAGCCATTCATAACTCTGCTCCAAACTACCTCACCAACCTGATATCCAAATACCACCCAACCCGTACTCTTCGCTCCTCACAAGACCTCCTACTTTCTAGCTCCCTGATCTCCTCCTCACACGCCCGACTGCAGGACTTCTTCAGGACTTCCCCCATCCTCTGGAACTCATTACCCCAATCCATCAGACTGTCACCTACCCTCCTCACCTTTAGGCGCACCCTGAAAACCCATCTCTTCAGGAAAGCCTACCCCACCCTCACTTAACAGCCAATCTCCTCCACTCTTCCTGCCACTCCATCCCCCACAGCCACTTCCTCCTGTACCACTATCCCCTCCCTCCTAGATTGTAAGCTTGAAAGAGCAGGGCCCTCTAACCCCTCATGTACTGTTTTGTTACTGTATTGTCTCATGTTCTGTCCCCCACTATAATGTGCAGCGCTGAGCAAACCTTTTGCGCTATATAAATACTGTATAATAATAATAATAATCTGGTCCTATAGATGTATTCACATTAAGCTTTTGGTCTCTGTCAACCACAAGCATACTTTCAATCTAATGTTATTACTATCACTGTCTTGTTTATTATACCTCTCATTTTCATTTGTATAAACTGAGGAAATAAATGTATTTAATACAGTTACCTTCTGTCTGTCACTTGTGCAAACTTTCCTGACCATCTTATATGTGGCCAATATGCTCTGACCTAGCCTTTTTACTATGAATATATAAAAATAAATAAATTGAGGGATTTTGTTTAATAAATGGGATGTTTGTCCAGCTGCCAAATGCAGAGTCTCTGCTGTAGCAAAAAGAGTTATATTTAGCAGCAGTATTATTGTCCCATGCCTATTAGCCTTGAAAATTACCAGAAACAATTTAAAGATCCATCTCCTACTGACGTGGGGTTCATATTTAATGTTCATAACTTCAGCACAGTTCATCAAACCTACCAAGAACCCAGGTACATTCAGCTAATCTCTACTAGTTGCCTGACTACCATGTTGACCCTCTGGCTTTAGTACTTAGAGTCTTCAGCCAGGCATGTAGGTAAGGACTTTTGACTTTGCTCCGACCTGCTAGATATACACAATAGTCACAAGTTGTGATCTAGAAATAATTGAAGCCAAGTGGTTGGCAAAACAGGATAAAAACAATTGTTTACAGAAAGAGCTGTAATGACAGCCTCCATAATTCTTTTTAGGAAATTTCAAATTTAAATAGCAAGCATCAATGATAACTTCTGAAGTGTAAACTATATACGTGTATGTTCAGCGAGCAGAATCCAGTTTCTCTTGGGACTGTTATAAAAAACAAATAAATAACAGGGAGCTGGATATTTTTGTAATATGAATTCTACCCTAGTTATAGAGTTGGCCAAATAGAAAATATGTGTCTCTTTCATTCTTTGCAGCTCTTTATGTGGAAGATCATAGGAAAGAAGAAGGTGGCTACTATAGCTACTAGAAATAAGATCTGGTCAATTACATTCAGGGCTGAAGACAAAATTAGGTTGGTTTTTGGTAGACTTAAAGGGTACAACAAAATGTAAAATCTTAACCAGCTTGACCTGTTCTTTGTGCTAAAAAAAAGCCCCACAAAAAGATGGTGAAAAAGGGTAAAAAAAGAAAAGAACAGTTAACCAATGCAGATAAAAAAAAATAAAGTAAGTTAATGAAAAAAAGCAAATACCTTTTAAAAAACTGAAAGTCTTTGCTTTAGTGAAATTTTCCTAATGATGAAATCGATCATTTTTCAGCAAGATGTATTTAATCAAAATCCAATGCATCCAACACGTTATTTTGTTAAAAGCAGCATATGCCTTTTCCTTTCAATACATTTTTATTGAAATAAATTTGAAAAAGATATATTGGTTACCGCTATCGTGTACTGATAAGAGTACAAAGTCAAGGCCTAGCAAGCCAAGGGCGGTAATATGTCACTTATAGGAACTGTGATGAACAATAAAACATTTGTCATGACAGAGGCACATTGCATTACAACAAAGAAACAGTATGAGTAACAAGAGATAATCCATACATCTGTATCACAAAAAACAGGCGTAGGTGGATGAAGTGGAAATATGCAAACATCCCTATTCAAAAGACAAAACAGGAGAAAACATAGGAACAGATCTCAATTTACAGATCATCCCTGCAGGTGAGCCTAGAAAAAGAACAAGAAAAAGAGGAAGGAGAGAGAAGAGAAAAGGGGAGAGGGACATCAAGAATGCCTGGACCTCAGCCTCAGGAGCTTGGTGTTTATAACAATGAGTAACTGGTGGCTGACATAGAGGGATGGACATATTCAAATCCATGGAGTCCATATTTTGAGGAATTTGTCATGTGTATCTAAAAGAATGCTGCAAAGGTTTTCATTAATGAAGAAGGTGATTGTAGCCGTATTAGTGCATTTGCGACAGAAACAATTGAGTACTGTCCGTGATACTTTTTTTATTTGCACTAACATACAATTTTGAGGACAAGCTTTCGGGGTATGTCCCCTTCTTCAAGGTCTAAGCAGTACTATTACAAACTTTGTGATTAGCATAGTACTGCTTAGACCTTGAAGAAGGGGACATACCCCGAAAGCTTGTCCTCAAAATTGTATGTTAGTGCAAATAAAAAAAGTATCACGGACAGTACTCAATTGTTTCTGTCATTAATGAAGAAGAAATCTAAACAGGGACTGACTTCCACGAAAGGCATGAACTGTTGTTTCCATACCTTCGCTATGGTTTGTTTTGCAGCCAGTAACACATAGGTAACATAGTTTAACTTGGTATACCTTTTATTTGGAAAGCAGCTGGGAGTGATGAAAATACCATTTTATTCAGGGGATAGTGGAGTATGTGACCTAATCCCCTTCTTCTTGTGTAGCAGTGTTGGTGCTTAGTGATTGGTCAAACACTGTCACATGAGACAGGGAGAGTCACCAGCCCTGTGTAAGCTCCAACTAGAACAATTCCGTATACATGCCACCTCCCAATGAAAAAAGTACTGCTGATAGAGCAATGGGGAGCACCAAAGAGGTGAGATAGAGGTAAATTATTTTTCTGAGGACATTAAAGCAAACTTTCTCTTTTAGATTTGCTTTAAATTCAAACTTTTCCTTTTTGAATGGAGCCTTTTGTTAGTATCCTAATTTTGTTGAACAGTACAAGTTTTTCATTTACTTTCCTAATATATATTTATTGGCTGTGATCCCCTTTCATTGAAACAAAAAGCTCATAACCGAAATCCAGATAAATTATGAGAACAGTCAAGAAATTAACCACTTTACTTAATGAGGCATAAATAAAAACGTAAAGCCGGGCATCCTGTGAATTTGTTTTTTTTTTCCCAAAGATAATAACCAATTCAACAATGTCTTCTGTAAAATAGCGATATGAATTACTTATCAGCATTATTACAATTCAATTAAAAATCTAATTGCACTTTTGTCACTTCATTACAGTTCTCACAACACAATATACTTACAAAATAACTAATGTAAACAAAAAAATTATATGAATAATATTGAGTGGCAACTAATTATCATGTTCATCTATAAAGAGCACATTTTTGCACTGGATGTCAGGTTGCAGAATGTGGAAATGAGTAACCTTTGATCGCAGTGGAGGAGTAATTACGCAATGCCTCTTAAGTTACAGTATATAATCATTCCGATGTCAAATGGGGAGCAAAATTAACATTAAAGTCTTGTACCGATATACAGAGATGAAGCTATCGCATTACTGGATGGAGAAATTACAATCTGTTTAAAATTAGGTTATAGTATAATGATAGCTATAGCCTGTTCTTTGTTTTGCTCTGTGCTTCTCAATGAGTCATAGATAGGAAGTTTCTTTTAGAGCTGAGCATCAGGCCAGGCACTAGCGAGATTTACCTTACTCATTGGTCCCTTCTAATGCCAATGATTAAAAGTCTGTAGGCTACTGCGGTAGAATGTTGGGATAGTAAATATCACACTTATTAATTCAAATGTATCCAACACAAAACAACTTTCATTGGTTTAAACTTAAATTACAGGCCAACATCTAAATACACATATGGAAATTGATTGCCTGCCAAAGGATGCATGTATTTTGGTCTATCCACATTGACACAGCTCTGCCACACAGCAAAGTCCTACATGGCAAGCGAGGGGATACGATCTTCCTCTTCTTCAGTTTTACTTTCACTTCCAGGTCTCTTTTTCACCCCTACCTTATAACTGGACAGTGAAAATAGAAGCAGCAGACTGATGAGCTCATCCTTCTGTCACTTGGCCCACTTTTCTGCTGTTCAGTACACTAGAGGCTGTAAGTCAAATGTAGGTACTTTACAATGCTTGCATTTAAAAATATACATTTAGAGCGACATTCAACTCCGCTTATTTGACAAAATTTTAAACCATTTCTATCTATGATATATGTTTAGAGTTAATTCACCCCTCCATCTTGAGGAAGCGGACTAAGTCTATGAAACAAGTTGAGATTGCATGCCTTTCCACCATTACTTATGACCTTGACAAATATTTATTGTGATATCATGTTTATAATGAAATGATGTAGCAAGTCTCCATTTTGCAATGCTATTCGGGAATACCGTATGGAATGGGAATATGTAGACAAATGGTAAATGCTATGTACTATTTTCTTTGAGAAAGTCATTTAAAGTGGAAGGCAAGTGAAAACCTAACTAAGCTTAAACCTATCCCCACCCCCATTCTAAGCATATTGTATCTACCCTGTAAAAGGAAAGATGCCTATACTCACATATCTTGAAGAAGTAGCTCCGTTGCGGTCACATAATCCATCACTGACTTCAGTGTAGAGGAGAAATTGCTGACAACAGCAGTGATGTCACCCATAGGCTTACTATGGGGCATTTATTGTTGGCTGTCCCTCTTCTACACTTGAGCTGGTGCTGGGATCTGATCATGTGACCAGACCTGAGCAACTTAAGAATAGATAAATTTAGCCATCATTACTTTATAGGGTAGATACTATAGGCTTAGAATGGGGGTGGAAGTAGATTTAAGCTTAGCTAGGGTTTAACTTGCCTTCCACTTTAGTTTTATGTATTAATGTAAACAAAACTGATATGATTTTAGGTTTATGGTTTCACTTGGTACCTGTAAAATCTTTCTTTAAATTTGGTTATATCATGGAAATGGTACCAAACTGACCTTCATTTTATTGCATGTGGCTAATGTATGTTTTAAAAGAAAAAATCAAAGTATCTATTCTTCACTCAAAAAAGTCTCTTCTCTTGCTCTCAGCTTCCTCCAAATCTCCAGAATAATTTTTTTACTTCCTGTTAGAGGGTGTCTATGTTCATTCTCTATGGTCCCACTGTCACAGTCTAGGTCAGGTTCAGAGACCAGTTGCTATAGCAGTGTTAAGGCTTACCTGAAACCAGCAGGATAGGTACACAGGCAGGTCACCCTGTGAAAGGACGCAGGCTCACCTGAGGAGCGGGGTCTAAGAACCAACCGGTTTTCACCAGAGCTCCTAATGGTGGAGATGGATTTGGCTGCGTGTTGATACCAGGTCGCAGATCTCAGGATCACCTCACCAGGGAATGAGCAAGCCAGAAACCAGTAGCAGATCAAAGAAGTAAAGAATCCAGCAGAAGCGGAGTCAGTCAACAAGCCAAGGGTTGGTGACAAATGGTAGTAGATGAGGATGAGGCGAAATCGTAGTTCAGGAACAAGCCAAAGGTTGGTAACGAAGGTATAGACGGCAGCAGGAGAGACAAGCGGGATATTGGCTGGTGAAGGCACAATAATCTGGCAAAGAGGAAATGCAGAGGCATGGCTTTTATCAGGAAGTTCATGGGAGGAGCAAGGGGTTCAAGGTTCAAGGCAAACAGGGACAAGCCAGGATCATCCAAAGTATTGTCAAGAGAGCTGTCCAGCATTCCAGGTGGCTCAGCAAGAAGAAACATTGCCTCTCACTGCAGAAGGCCTCGGTTCAAACCCAGGCTCTGACCCCCACTGTATGTAGGAATATAGTCAATCTGTCTTGCTCACTCCAAGATAGAGTATGGACTATAGAATGTGAATAGAGCAGCGCAGTAACTTTTGTGATGTGGAAGCACACGTGCACTACTATGTGTTTGGTTTGCACATTACTGTGCATTGTGGTAGGGCTGTCCATTCAGTTGAAAATCACACTAAAGAAGTGCTGATCACTTTTTTTAAAATTGTGTTGCACAAAAATGCTTGGTAATTTTGTGTTTGTTGCACAATTTCTTATGTACTTCTGCAAAGGTACGCTGGGGTGTCAATAACAATTAATGGCACCACCACACAACTGCAAATGCGATGCATTACTGCACAGATGTGAACTCAACTAATTTGCAATGCTCATTCCAGTGGGAAAGGAGAGGTTTGGGAGCTCAGAGATGACATTACAAGGAGGCAAAAACACAGTAACCAAACCATTGAGTGGGAAATATATTACAGGGCCATTAAGCAGTGGATGTGTATATTATTTTTTAGAGAATAAGGATATTATTGATTGTCACTCCAAAGATGTATTAATGATAATAGAGCTGCATTATTTTGTGTCTATTGTATTTTCCTAGAGCAGGATCTTCTGACCAACAAAAAGACGTGCACAGACACATTTTAAAACACAATTTCACAAATTCAGAATCGGCAAAACATCTGTACAAGCTTGTTAAAAAGTGTTGTGATTCAGGTTAGTGTTTTAGGTGTCTAAGTTTACATTACATTCTTACATATCTACTGACCAGGTCACAAATTACATTTATACACATCACACTTTTAACATGTGCTAAAATTACACCTAGAATTTTCTCACTCTTAACCTGTTAATCTCCAGAGCCCTTTTCACTTCTTTTTATATATAACACGGAAGTGAGACAAAGCAAGGATTTTTTATATCTGTCTTCTAATATTTATTAATATTCCATATATTTAAAAAAAAAAATCAAAATAGAAAAATAAGCTTTCTCCCTAGCTTGGGAAGTTATCATTTTAAATCAACTGTGCTTTAGATATAATCTTACAAAAGCTATAAAGCGCTTAATTTGTTCTACATTTTCCCCCCATTTAATAACACATCACGTTAATGCTTCCGGTACAAAGAATTACTTTCAATTGAAATGATATAAATATATATTTTTATGTATTTATTTATTTTAAATATGTTCTTTTTTTAACACTTAAATTGTCCATACACTAATAGAATTTCTAAGAGCATTTGGATGAAATTCTTGCCAGAGCATTCTTAGATTTCTTGCCATGGTTGATTTACCAATTTTGTTTGAAAGCCCTTTAAGAATAGGTTCACCTTTAGCAACATGTTACATGTTACACCTGGATTTGGGGCAGGGATCTGAAATCACACACTGCATAAACATTAATGCATCTTTATTTCTTCCTTTTGGTCCATTAAATATACCATTGAAAGCATTTTGTTATAGCTACTTAATAAGTGAAAAAGTTTAAGTTCAACAAAAGCCAACAAGGTGGGTCTGACACCATTCTTTGCAATTTCAGCGCAAAAAAACTAGGAAAATGTGCCTTCTATTTCAGAAATATGCAATGGCTTTTGTTTTTTTTTCCCCTCTCATACACTTTTTTTTGGAGAGCTAATTTCCCAATTTTGAAAGTCATTCTTTAGAGCATTGATTAGAAAGCAGTATTGTCAACAATAGAACCAGATCAAAATGGTAGAGTTTTAAATCAATGTAATTTGATAACATTACACAATGTATTTCTATTCGTGTAAGCAATTAGTATGAAAGAATAAAAATAAACATTCTGCTTGATCGGAAGAAATCCAAAAATTCAAAATGAATGGCAAGTTATTAAAGACAGTAATGACCCCAGAACAAAAATAAACACTACAATAAATTATTATTATTAATATTATTATTATTATTATTAATAATAATAATACTAATCACATGGTCCTCTAGAAAATGAGATTTGGTATTCAGAGACAAATACAGTATAAAGCACACATTTTTTAAAAATCCAGCTTTGTATAAAAGGGCTTATTCACAATATGAAGATTAGTAGTGCCACAATTTCAAACACTCCACAGTGGCCTAAGATTAACATGGTTTAGAAACAAGTTGTGCCATGTAAACAAATCTCCTTGATTGGATGAACTATACTCATGAGTCTAGACAAAGCTAAGGGCCCATTTATACTACTAGGATGCATTGAGCCTTGCCCAACACAGTCCCAATTTTTAGACAAGGTAAATTGTCCTATTGTTTTACTGTGTTGGTGTCCACTAAAAAAGTAGGACATTCTGCATTATTACACAGTGCTGTGTGTTGCGACCCACTACTCCACATTGCAACTTGCTACAATGCATAAAGATATATGAAATGTCACATTTCAATAAAGTTACTAGAAACAATAAAAGAGCGTGAGGCATTGGAATGCACTGCACCACCTCTTCTCAGAAAACACCAGCAGACACACATTATACATATCAACGGGTGTGAATGGACTCTGAGTTCAGTTATTTCTAAGTAATTTTTTATAACTTTTATGGGTTTTTTTAATGATTGGCTTAACAAACATTACGTACTTTTCAGAAGTCAAACACATGCAGATTTGCTCATCCCCAGTAGTCAATAGATTTATGAAAGACAGATATTGTTAAAAATGTATTCACTTATTATGAGGAAATAAGCACCATCCTTAACAAATTGGAGAACATGGTTATGGTATATTTAAACTTTGATAGTGTTTGTGACATGGTATCTCAAAAATAGCTACTATGTAAGTTAAAAAGAATAAATAAAAATATTTAGTTAAAAACTTTAAATAAAAATACAAAAAACTTAATGGGTTTGATTTCTTAAAGGCAAAAAGGTTGTAGTCAGATGAAGGAAAACTTAAAACAAGCTCAATAGATCTGGCTGGGTGGCTTCTACACAGGAAGGCTTCCCTTGATGGGCACCCAACCATAGCTCAAACCACAGAAATGCAGAAAGAAACACCAGACCAAAGCCAAATAAAAGAGCCCAAGATCATTTTACTTATTGGTAAAAAAAAATATATAAAAACAACCAATGTATTTTGAGGGCAACATCACTCCGCCTTCATCAGGGCTCTAACACAGGATAAAACTTAGTTTTACAGAAAAAAGTTGAAGAGATGGAGAGAAAACAGTGACTTCACAAATCTGTATTAGAACTAATATTGAGCTCTACACATAGAGTAACAACTTGGCTGTTTTTGTACGACTTTTTGTTTACCAACAACTAAAATTTTCTTGGACTTTTTTAACTATTTTTGGCCTGGCCTATCTATTTCTATATATTTTTCACTTTGCAAGGAAATATTTGATTAGTTAAGAGGTAAACCTCTACTGTCTTCGTCTTCCATCATCCAGTATTTTTATGCAAATAATTGGGTATGCTTTGCAAAGTGAATTTTCACCACATTCAATATGCTAAAGGAAAATTCCCTTGCAAAGAGAACTGCGCACTTTTACTTGGTGACAGCTATTTAAGAAAAGATCTCCTTCACTTCCTATTGTGCCTACAGATCAAGTAGTGAAGGATAAATCTCCTCAAAGGTACAGATATGGACAAATAACAGTAAAAGCACTTCCACCTATTTTTATATATATATATATATATATATATAATATATATATACACATAGTGCCTTGAAAAATATTCATACCCTTTGAAATTTTGCACATTTTGTCAGGTTACAAGCCAAAATTTAAATGTATTTTATTGGGATTTTATGTGATAGACCAACACAAAGTGGCACATCATTGTGAAGTGGAAGGAAAGTGATAAAATGATAAATGGTTTTAAAAATTGTTTACAAATAAGTATCTGAAAAGTGTGGCATACATTTGTATTCAGCCCCCTTTACTCTGATACCCCTAACTAAAATCTAGTGGAACCAATTGCTTTAAGAAGTCACCTAATTAGTAAATAGAGTCCATTGTGTGTATTTTAATCTTAGTATAAATACAGCTGTTCTGTGAAGCCCTCATAGGTTTGCTAGACAGCATTAGTGAGCAAACAGCATCATGAAGGCAAAGGAACACACCAGACAGGTCAGGGATAAAGTTGTTGAGAAGTTTAAAGCTGGGTTAGGTTATAAAAAAAATATCCCAAGCTTTGAACATCTCACGGAGCACTGTTCATTCCATCATCTGAAAATGGAAAGAGTATGAGACAACTGCAAACCTACCAAGACATGGCCGTCCAGCTAAACTGACAGGCCAGGCAAGGAGAGCATTAATCAAAGAAGCAGCCAAGAGGCCCATGGTAACTCTGGAGGAGCTGCAGAGATCATCAGCTTAGGTGGGATAATCTGTTTACAGGATAACTATTAGTCTTGCACTCCACAAATCTGGCCTTTACAGAAGAGTGGCAAGAAGAATGCCATTGTTGAAAGGAAGCCATAAGAAGTCCCATTTGCAGTTTGCAAGAAGCTATGTGGGGGACACAGCAAACATGTGGAAGAAGGTGCACTGGTCAGGTGAGACCAAAATTTACCTTTTTAGCCTAAAAGCAAAACGCTAAGTGTGGCGGAAGACTAACACTGCACATCACCCTGAACACACCATCCCCACCTTGAAACATGGTGGTGGCTGCATTATGTTATGGAGATGCTTTTCTTCAGCAGGAGCAGGGAAGCAGTTACAGTCTGCAAAAGACTTGAGACTAGGGCAGAGGTTCACCTTCCAGCAGGACAATGACACTAAGCATACAGACAGAGCTACAATGGAATGGTTTAGATCAAAACATAAGTATGTGTTATAATGGCCCAGTCAAAGTCTAGACCCATATCAATTGAGATTCTGTGGCAAGACTTGAAAATTGAAAATTGCTGTTCACAGACACTCTCCATCCAATCTGACAGAGCTTGAGCTATTTTGCAAAGAAGAATGGCCAAAAATGTCAGTCTCTAGATATGCAAAGCCGGTAGAGACATCCTCAAAAAGACTTACAGCTGGAATTCTTTGTAAAAAATGTTGAAAGCCATTTATCATTTTCCTTCCACTTCACAAAGAAATAGAGTTTGGGATTACAATTGCTATTTCTGTGTCTGAAGATGACTATGTAAAGAAATAAAAAAAGAGTAAAGAGAATAGAAAAACAGCCCTTGTAAGATATCTCTGATGCAATAGCCATACTGTTTGATTGGAAAGCTACATGGCAAATACCACCTGGGAGGTAAAAATAGGTACATCAATAATACAGATGGTTCTACAGTTGTGACCAAAATTATTCAACCCCCAATGCTGTAAAGGGGTTTAGGGACTATAGTGTACATTTGGAATTGTATTCAGAATCAAATCCTACAAGGACGTTGTAACTACCCAAATGCAACTAAAATGACATCAATTGTTTATGTAATACAGTAGTAAATGGTTCTTATGTGGTTTCTTCATTGCCACAATTATTCAACCCCTTAAAGACTACCACTCTGAAGAACAGAGGTTCATACAGGTGCTTTCCATCAGGTATTGAAAACACCTGTGGATGTCACCGAGCAGCAATCAAGCATAATAAGCACCAATTAGGCAGCTTTAAAATGACTGTGATACTCAGCTCCTTCTAGACATTTACTGGTGTGGTTACAAACATGGTGAAGGCAAGAGAATGGTCCAGGAAGACAAGAGAAGAGGTGATTTCTCTTCACAGGAAGGGCAATGGCTATAAGAAGATTGCAAAGATGTTAAACATACCAAGAGACACCTTAGGAAGCATCATTCGCAAATTCAAGGCAAAGGGCACTGTTGAAACGCTACCTGGTCGTGGCAGAAAGAAGATGCTGACTTCGACTGCTGTGCGCTACCTGAAGCGTAGAGTGGAGAGAAGTCCCCGTGTGACTGCTGAGGAACTGAGAAAAGATTTGTCAGATGTGGGTACAGAAGTTTCAGCCCAGACAATAAGACGCACACTGCGTAATGAAGGCCTCCGTGCCAGAACTCCCAGGCGTACCCCCTTGCTGTCTCCAAAGAATAAGAAGAGTCGACTGCAGTATGCCAAAAGCCATGTGGACAAACCACAAAAGTTGTGGGATAGTGTTCTGTGGACTGATGAAACAAAATTAGAACTGTTTGGGCCCATGGATCAACGCTATGTTTGGAGGAGGAAGAACAAGGCCTATGATGAAAAGAACACCTTGCCTACTGTGAAGCATGGTGGAGGGTCAATCATGCTTTGGGGCTGTTTTGCTTCTGCAGGTACAGGGAAGCTTCAGCGTGTGCAAGGTACCATGAATTCTCTTCAGTACCAGGAGATATTGGATGGAAACGTGATGCAGTCCGTCACACACCTGAGGCTTGGGAGACGTTGGACCTTTCAACAGGACAATGATCCCAAGCATACCTCCAAGTCCACTAGAGCATGGTTGCAGAGGAAAGGCTGGAACATTTTGGAGTGGCCATCGCAGTCACCAGACTTAAATCCGATTGAGAACCTCTGGTGGGACTTAAAGAAAGCAGTTGCAGTGCGCAAGCCTAAGAATGTGACTGAACTGGAGGCCTTTGCCCATGAAGAATGGGCGAAGATACCCGTAGATCGCTGCAAGACACTTGTGTCAAGCTATGCTTCACGTTTAAAAGCTGTTATAACTGTAAAAGGATGCTGTACTAAGTACTAAGATTGAATGTCACTTGGGGGTTGAATAAAACTGATAATGCTGTGAGCACAGAAAAGACATTTGTGGTTATTTCATTATAACTGTTATGTTATATTTGTCTGACCTACAAGTGCCTCTTTAATGTAAATGTAAGCAAGATGACTGAATGATCAAAAGCAATGTCAAACTGGCCAAAACACTCAATTTCAGTGGGGGTTGAATAATTTTGGTCACAACTGTAGGTGCCTTTGTAGATTATAGACTGAACAACAACATGTAATGCCAATCTGCAGCTTCAAACTCTTGCAGATACTGCTTGTTTTTAACCCCTTTGTGACCACAATAAGTCCAAATGTAAAATGCTCCTTGCCATGCGGATTTTAATTAACCTTGCAGCAGAGAACAAGGAATGTGCAACTATGGGCGCTTCTAGTTCTGGAATTTGCTGTCACTCAAAAATGTATATGTCTATTACCAAACATGTATTCACATCACTGTGATTTAAACAAAGGCAATATGAAAATTCAGTGATTTATTATGATATTTATGAATGTTTGGTGAATGTCAAATTTACTGCTTTATAATTGGGCTCCATAGATTTCTTATCAAGTTAATTGATGCTTACCAACACTGCTAAACTTGGCATTGGCTTCTAAACTTCAAGCAACTGGTTGTGAAAGGATTAAAGTGGTAGAGGGGTTGATTTGCTAAAGGCAAATGGGCTGTTCACTTTGTAAGGGAAGGTGTACCTTTCAATTGAATTTTTCCAAGAGCTTAGTGAAGATGGTAAAATTTCACTTTAAAAAGAGTATCTAATCACATGCCAGGAAAATAAAAAACAGCATTTTTGCAAGCTCAAGATTGGATGATTGGAGTCACCTCTTTCACTAAGCTCCGAGGAGAATTCCCTTGCAAGGTGCATCTGCCCTTGCAAAGTGAACTGTGTCAACCACAGAGACTCGAGAGACATAAGACCCTTGGTCCTTTCTGAGCTCTGTTGTTTTACATGGCACAGTAGTGAGTGATGTAGGTGTCATAGGAAGTAATAACAGAGCACAGAGGGGGACCAGGCATTCAAGTATGTAGGATGCTAAAGGTGTTTCAGCCACTGTAGTTTGCGAAGACAACAGAAGCTGGTGGTTTGGGTGGTGAGAGGGGTAAGTAGTACTATTTCTTTGCAAGTATGATTTTGGTTTGTAAAATAGAGACAGGGTCTCTTTGACTAGAAATTTTTTTTGCTAGTATCATCCTATCAAAGGATAATTTAGAGAGTTGCAGTCCATGCAAATGTGATCAAATTTATCTTTCAAAGGTTTTCCATCATTAACAGCTTCCCAACCGCTCTATAGCAGAACTACAGGGCGGCAGGGCTGCGCAAAATCATGTACTGTATATATACATGATTTTGTATTTCCAGGTAGGAAACCCGTGCCACCAGTGGTGGCTACAGCTGTCGCTCCTCGGGTCCCGGCAAGAGATTCCCCGCCAGCACCTGGCGATTGCCAAGGAACACTGACATGGGAGAGGTCTGTATGTAAACAGTATAGATCTCTTCCATGTCAGCTCCAGCAAGCTGCTTTGTATGGCTCTGCATAGCAGAGCCATACAAAGCAGTGTGCTTACACAGTAAAACACACAGAGCACACAGTTAACCCTTTGATCATCCCAGATGTTAACCTCTTCCTGCCCCATGCCATTAGTACAGTGTCAGTGCTTTTTATTGGTAATGATCACTGCATTAGTGTCACTGGGGATGTCAGTGACAGTTAGTTCCTCCCCAGTGTCAGAATGTCCGCCGCAGTCCCGCTATAAGTCGCTGATTGCTGCCATTACTAATATAAAAAAAAATCCAGTATATATACCACCATTTGTGGGTGCTATAACTTTCACGTAAACCAATTAATTTATTTATAATTGGGATTTTTTTTTTAGCAAAGACATGTAGCAGAATACATTTTGATTTTTTTTTTTTTAATTTTTGGATTTGTTGTATAGCAAAAAATCTAAAATATTGTTTTTTTTTTCAAAATTGTCAGTATTTTTTTGTTTATAGCACAAAAACTTAAAAATGTAGAGGTCATAAAATACCACCAAAAGAAAGCCCTGTTTGTGGGAAAAAAGGATATAAATTTCATTTGGGGCAGAACTGCATGACCGTGCAATTGTCAAAAGTAACACAGCACCATATTGCAAAAAATGGCCTGATCAGGAGGGAGGTAAATCCTCTGGAGGGCAAGTGGTTAAACAACTATGGAGGAAAAAAAAGACCTCTCCTTTACTACCTCTAAGAGCAAACCTTATGTTCATGGTGGTAATCTAGGCATGATAATATTTAAAGCAGCAGTTCTAGTAAAATTCACTTTGCATCTTTTTCCCATAGGTAAGCCTATAAAAATGTTTATCCGTAGGTAAAATTAATGTAGGTAATGTGCACTATTTAATAGATATTCCAATGAGTATCAGCCAGTGGCATCACTGGCACATGCGCTCTCAATAGACGGCAATACTTGAGTATGTCATCCATTGAGAGTGCTGTGTGTCAGCGGTGACAGCACGTCACTGGAGGGCTTTGTTTTACAAATAATACTTTCATAATGTGCATACTAGCACATTATGCCATTAGATTGCTATTAGATTGCAGGGGGCCTGGAAGCTTTTTTTTTTTTTTTTTTGGATTCACTTCGACTTTAAGGAAATCATGTTCATTAGAGGATACCTGACTAATATAACTTCTGTGTGCAAAACCACTTGCTTTGTGCTAGACTTTCCTCTACTATATAACTCAGTTTATACCAAACATCTGACTTTTTAATACTGCTCTAAGATCATTAGATTTACAGTGCCATAAAACAGTATTACACCGTAAAATAGCTAAACGCAGCTTTAAAAGAATCAGTTCAAATTTACCGTCCTTTGCATGTGTGTATTCTTACATTATCCAATCATTTTATCCAAAACGTTTGGTTTTTAGATATTTTCCTTTCAAATATCATTTCTTCTCGCTGATCCTGTGAATTGATTTGGCACTTCCTTAGTTTTACATTCTAAAGTAAATATTCGCTCAAAAAAAGAGAAAAAACATGTAACTCTTGCGGCTTTGCCCATGGAACGCTTACTAAGAGTTTACTGGTAGTCCAAATAATGAGTCACAAAGTTATGGCCATTCAAAAGATTTCTGGAGTAATATGTTATTGCTGGAATGTAATCTTTATGTTTGATCATGCTAGGTGGTCCTAAAGTAGCCAAGCAAATCATTTCTCTTTCCTTTTTGAAATCTTTCGAGTAAAGTGTGGGTGTATTTGATACCTGCCAAGCTATAAATGATGAAATATTAGCGTGAAATTGCTCACACATACTCCCACTCAGTTTAAGTGAAAAAAGAAACATTATAGGAAACATTTTGTACTTGTACATTATATGAAGAGAAAGACCTGACAATGTTGCCTGTAATAATTACATGTGTTAATTAGAATGTACATATCTTTCAGAAAAAGTTTACTCAAACTTCAACAAATAATTATAGATAGTAAGATGGATGGATGGATAGACAGACAGACAGACAGGCAGGCAGACAGGCAGGCAGGCAGATAGTAGTGATTAGATTAGATAGATAGTAGTTAAATTTGCAACCACATTTGATGAACATGGCAAAAAATATAATTTTCAAACTTTAATGCAAACCCCGTTGAGTCAATGAAAGGTGAAACAAGGGGCATGGGGAGCAAGGCACTGCAAGAGAGAACATGTATCAATGCAAGAAGCAGCTCTTTTAAAAAAGCTTACATTTAAACTTTACAAATGCACAACTCACAACAAAAATACATGCTTTGGGGATGCCTTAAAGCGATAATAAACCATGTTTGGGGGGCGCTCGTGAGCAGCGCACAGAATGGCCGCCTGACCTCCGCGCTCCTCCGCCGCCGGGCACATTTCTTTGTTAATCGGCCTCCTGGGAAGCTGATTCTGTCCCCCACCTTTGTCCTCACCCTCTGCTGACCCCCCCCCCCCCCCCGCTGCCATGGGAAAAAAACCCGCGGCCTCCCGAGCTCCAGCGCTCAGCTCCAGAGCCGGTCCGCAGATGTGGCCTACTCATCGGCAGAAGCCGCAGCCTCGATTTTGGCTGCATCCCCGCCACTGTCCTCGGGCTGCCTGTATGCCTCCTCAGACCTGGAGAGCATGCCAGATTACCCTGCCAACCTCCAACAGCCCCCTATGCAAGATACCGACCCCCCCACAGCCCTCCATGTGGGCCACGGACCACCCACGGCCCTCAATGCGGGCACAAATCACCAACAGACCTCCATGCGGGCCACAGATCACCCACAGCCTCCCTTGTGGGCCGCAGACCACCCACAACCCTCCATGCGGGCCACAGATCACCCACAGCCCCCCTTGCAGGATGCAGACCTCCTGGCCAGGTTTAAGACCATGCTGCAACAGAAGCTTCACACCGCCTTGCGGTCCAATTATAAGTTGAATTTTTCATTTTATTCCCCCCCCCCTTTTTTTTTTTTCTATTTATATGTGGATCTCCGTCTCCTGCCAGCTCCTTGGGGTTTTTTTTTTTCTTCTGGTGTTCTTGTACCTTTTTATATATATACTGGGGGCCTCCCTGGCTCATGGTCCCATGCCTTATATGATTGGTGCCAGCTTCCGATCTATCGGGGCTGTGACCCGGGAATGCCTCATTTCTATTTTTCTCATATGTTTGTGTACCTGTTTACATTATCTTTATGTATTATGGTGTCATATTATGCATTATAAGGTAATGTAATTGACGTCTTTTTGCCTGTTTTGTTCCCCCCCTTGTTTTTTTTTCTCTTCCCCTCCCCCCTTCCTTCCCCACCCCATGAAGGATTTCTGTATTATGTTGGTTATGACGCACCCCTGTACCCGGTGGTAGAGCCAACCCCAATGTGCATCCTTATGGCTAGGTCGCAATTTCCACTGAGTCTGGTTTCATTGCACTATTTTAGAGTGTACGTTTTCTTCTACTGTCTCTGTTTTTTTCTCCCTCCTTTTTCTCACTGTTCTGGGGCAGCCCACGGTAAGGGTGCATTTGAGGTATGGACCGTTGTTTTTAGCGTACTTTGGCAGCTGAATTCCCTTGACTCAGTATGGCTCTAAAACCTTTGAAGATTTTTTCTCAAAATATCCATGGTCTTAATTCTCCGACCAAGTGTTCTAAAGTGTTCCATCATCTTAAGTCCCAAGACGTGGATGTAGTCTGCCTACAGGAGACTAGGTTTTCTCAATCCTCCATGCTGCGCTACCTCTCCCACCATTATCTGACCTTTTTCTGTGCCTCAGCCCTTGAGAAGCATGGGGGCGTGGTGATCGCTTTTAGATGTAATCTGCTGTTTACCTGCAACCTGGAAATAACTCACCCCATCGGAAGATATTTGCTCCTGCGGGGTACCCTTTGGGATCAAGAGGTGACCCTGGGGGGTTATTACGCGCCAAATAGATTTCAACACAAATTTTTTTCACACTTGCTGAAGGTGATTTCACACCACCAACGTGGTATCCTCTTATTGCTGGGTGATTCGAATGTTGCTCTTAATTCCTCTGTTCATCGCCATTACCCGGTGGGAGGAACCCCTAGCCACGACCTTTCTCAGGAATCTAAATTGCTTGATACACTGCAAGCTTATGGTTTGGTTGACGTCTGGCGGGAAATGCATCCTACGTCACAGGAATACACTTTTTATTCAGCCCCACACTTTTGTAGAATAGATCATGTTTTCATTTCCTTTCAACATTTATCTTTAATTCAAAAGATTGTCATCTCAACCTCACACTGATCTGATCATGATCCATTGCTCTTTTCGCTAAGTCTTTCTGGTATGGCCCGGCCCTCTTTTCGGTGGAGACTCAATGAATCCCTGCTCACCACTCAGGCTTCTTGCTCCCAGGTTCTTTCGCACATTCAATCCTATTTTACAGATAATGTGGGTTCTGCATCCTCGGCCGTCATTCTGTGGGAAGCTCACAAGGCTACCATTAGGGGTCATCTAATTCAAATTGCCTCGTTGCCTCCTCCAGGAAAGGGCCAGAGAGAAGAAGATGTTGGAATTGACCTCGAGATTGGCAGTGGTGGATGCTACTTGGAAAGCCTGCCCGACTACGGCCAATAGGAAGGCTCGAGATGTGGTGTCTGCTGAACTTAATCTTCTTTCCACTACACAAGCTAAGAAGGCCTTATGTTGGGCCAGACATAGGTTTTACTCATGTGCCAATAAACCGGGGCCAATGTTGGCCAAGAAACTTAATTCACTTGGTCGCACGCACAAACCTGTTCAACTTCACATGAGGGGCGATGGCCTTACCTCGGACCCTGTGAAGATTAGTTATAGATTTGAGTATTTTTTGTCCACTCTCTACCAAAAACCGAACACCTTTGTCGCCGAACATGCTGATAGCTTTTTTGCTGAGCTACGCCTACCCTCTTTAGCAGATGCAGCCCGAGATGCCCTGAATGCGGATATCTCTGAATCTGAACTCTACCAAGCCATCAAATCTTTGAAGGCCTCCAAGGCTCCAGGACCAGATGGGTTTTCTGGGCTCTATTATAAAAAATTTGCCACCGTTCTGGTTCCTCATTTGGTGGCCTTTTTCAATTCTTTGAATCAGGGTTCCCGGCTTTCCTTGAAGTCTCTTCAGGCGCATATTACTATGATCCCTAAGAAAGCTGAAGATGCCTTTGACCCACAAGTTTTCAGACCGATCTCACTGCTAAACGTGGACTTGAAGATTCTGGGAAAGATTCTGAGCACCCGAATTAATAAGTATCTTATCTCACTTATTCATCAAGATCAGGGGGGCTTCGTTCCAGGGCGACAAGCTGCTGATAACATCCGTAAAGTCATCCATCTCATTCATATTTTACATTGCCACAAGATACCAGGGTTTCTTTTATCCCTAGACATTTATAAAGAGTTTGACTCACTTTCTTGGGAATACTTGACATATTCGCTGTCTAGATGGGGTTTGGTGACACATTCCTGGCTTGAATCTCGGCTTTATATTCGTCTCCCTCGGCCTCTGTTAAATATACAGGGTTTTTTTCCCCTATTAGAACATCCCTCTTCTTTCTCTTGGTGGACCTCCCATGGCTTTGTTATTGTACACGATTTTCTGAGCACTCATACGCTTCCATCTTGGGAGTCTTCAAGAATCCAGGGGTGTCCCGCCATGGGAATATTATCGATATTTGCAATTGCGCTACTGGGTCCTATCCATCCGTCGTACCTCTACATATCCTTACCACAAAATGCCCTTTCAGCGCGCTTGTCAGCATTCCCCAGGGTCCCTTGGCCTTATTTCTGTAATATATGCCTCTTTTAACAGTAGGTTTTCCCCATCGTCCCTGTCTTATGTTTCTCAGTGGGAGCGAGATCTGGGTGTTTCGATTGCGGTGAAGGATTGGAGTAAGGCCTGGGGGATGGTAGCAAAATGTTCATTTAATACAGTCACTCTTGAGGCAGCCTACAAGTTCTACTACGGTGGTACTGGGTCCCGGCTCGGACTGCTCACTTTAATCTGACTGGCGAAGATAGGCGTTTCCGGAACTGTGGTCTACGTGGGGACGTCTTGCACATTTGGTGGTCCTGCACACGATTGATCAGCTTCTGGTCTAGGGTTTTCGGTTTGCTTAAAATGCTATTTCATATTAAGATCCATAGGGATGCAAGGGTGGCACTTCTGCATTGCCCAATTTTGGGTCTGTCTAGGTCTCCACAGAAATTGGCATCCTACCTATTCATTTCGGCTAAACGTACTATAGCTCAAGCTTGGAGAACCCCTTCGGTAGTCTTTCAAGGGGTGAGGACTCGGATGAATGCTATGTTGTTCAATGAGCAGATGTCTAGCATTCTTCATGATTCTCATCTGAGATTCCTTAAGGTTTGGGAACCTTGGATACGCTATTCCTTACCATCCCTGCCTCCTACTAGTTATGGCCTCCTATAGTCGCTGCTGGTGCTAGCCCCGGATCCATGATCCCTTTAGTTTCCCTTCTTTCATGTTTTCTTTCTGATTCCCTTTTGTTTTATTTTCTTTCTCTTTTCTTCTTTTCTCTTTCTTTTCTCTTTCTTTTCTCTTTTCTCTTCTTTTCTCTTTTTTCCAATATTATGTTGGATTACTGCTCCTATTTGGCTCGGCTGTTTGCCGTCCCTTCTTAATGTCATTGGACTTTTTGTTATTTGACTAATACAAGTCAGCAGGATGTCCCTGTTTATATGTTATTTTTCTGCTCTGCCCCTGCGTAAACCATGTTTGAAAAAACAAAAAAACTGGTCCCCCCTGTATAGCAATGTCATATTAGTACATTATGGCAGACTTACCTGTGAAATGCATCACTCAAGCAGCACCCTGTCACTGCTGACAGGAGATCCATCTTCTCCCAGTCTTCTTTCAGGATTCACCAGCTCTGGCCACTGGAATGGCTGAGCCACAAAGATGACACTCCAGCGCATGTGTGTGGGAATCACAGCCGTGTTGCAGCTCTCTCAATTGATGGCATGTCATCCATTGGGAGAGCAGTGCACGTGCACCGGTGGTGTAAAACTTGCTGCTTCATGTGCAAAAACCTTATAAATGATGCATGTTTAGGAGATATTTATTGTAGGTACAGGAAAGCCTTATTATAGGCTTACCTGTAGGTTCTAAGCAAAAAAAGAGAGTTTACTCCCACTTTAAACCTTAAAAAGTGACACAAAGAAAAAAAAAGCTTCAAAATGAATTTTCTGGGTCACCTTTGTTCTGTTTGTAACAGGCTAATAGGCAAAGGATTGCCAAACAGTCAGTACTGCCATGGGAGGACATGTACTAAAGCCTGGGGAGCTGATTTTTTTAATAATGATTAGAGGAAAACTTTGAAAATACACAATTTATTTACAGAACATGCTTGGAGGGAGCCTTAAACCTGCACTTAGTACAATGTGTTAAAGCTAAAGGGTCTGATATGGAAAAAGTGTGCCACCCAAAAAAAAAAATCTATACCTCTTATACCTCTATAATCTATACCTCTTGCTCTTATCTGAGCAAGCAGCCTAGCTGGCCAGGAGAGGAGGGAAGGAAACAAGCATGTATCCTCCTCCCCAACCCCCCGAAGATACCAAGCCACAACCCTCAATGTGGGAAGGGTTGCATGCATGACCTCCCTGACAAATACTTTACCCCCATATTGATGCAATAAAACATGCATAGTGCCGGCACAATGGAATCCCAATAGGTCCTTGCTGCCAATTACATTTCCCAGGCTGGCAGCTGAATGTAAACAAATGGGTGAAAATCCTGGGCAATGCCATTCAGCAAATAAGGTCATGGCTATATCCCTTGAGTCTATTGGGAAAGTACTGTCTGAGCAGTTGACTTCATCCCAAGAGTACATCAGTAGAGTACAGTTTCAGCAGTTGGCATGTTTTACTGGTTGGTAGGCATCATTCATCAAGATAGAACTCCATCACTGGATTAATTGATGATGGATTTACACAGTGGGATATGTTTCTGCTTTAATAAAGGATTTTATCGAATGTGTTGTATGTTTCTTTAGTACTATAAATTTTTGGGAATGAGTAACAATAAGTACTATGTCCACTTACTCATACATGTGGGCAATGAATATTTGGGGGTCCCCTATTTTAAAAGGGATGTCCAAATTCTGATACATCCCCCCTCCCACAGACACCGACATCCACCAGTTCAGAGATGTGGGGAGGAAGCCTTTGAATAGTATGGTTTAGTTTTTTCCTGGTTTTTTGCATGGGGTACCCCCTTAAAATAGGGTCTGGTATCAATTTTGGGGAGAACTCCATGCCTTTTTTTGTTTTGGGTCCATCCTTAAAATTCACACAAGACCATTATCTAGGATAAGAGTCTGGTATGAATTTTTGGGGGAACTCCACATCTTTTTTCCTTTTTTTTGCACAGCATCATTGATTGCTATATTGAAGCATTACAACCAATGACAGTGCAGTCGCCAGCATACTAGTAATCAATGACATTGTCAGTTGCTAGAATGCAGGTGTTACATAAACAGTGTAAGAGGAAAAATTAATGCAGGATCATGCTCTAGAATGAGAGAAGGAGGCCTATAGGTAAAATTGGGTCATCTGTGCATTTTTTTAACTGAATATGTCAACTATACAGTCTAAAAAATACCTCTCTAATGTTGGTTTCTGCCTTTTACTATGAGTTTGACTTCCATAACTTCAGGGTTTTGTAATCCCCCCCACCCACCATACTCCATTAAACCTCTCTTCAATGAGCGTGACTTTGTGGCCTAATAAGAGAGCTAGCACAAGCAGGGATATGTGGCAGGTGGTTGGGGCTTAGCAAAACCGACATCAGAGGGGTGCATGGAAAAGAGGTTCCTAGCTAACAAAGGTAATACTTATTTATTGGTGTCTGCTCTAAAGCTGGGTATTTAGTTTTACATTTTTAAGTTGCTTGCTGCCAAGTGAAAGTTTACCTTCAGGTTCATTGAGGGAAAAAAGTCCACTCTAGGTGAACTATATGACTTGCATATTACAACATTTTAATAAAGTTTCAGAATTAAAAAGATTGAAAATTACTTTTGAAATTTCATTAATGTAAAAGAATATGACATTTTAGTGATTGCATTTAGATTTACATTAAAAAAAATGAAAGTAATCAGTAGTGGAGAATTCATCATAAGAATCCCACACTTTGGCAAAATTGATAATTGTATCCAATGTATTATTAAATCTTATTTTAAGGTTTTCTTTTTATTACTTTTTGCATATTATATTTGGAATTCCAGTGAAAGCTTGCTATTCTATACAAAACTGCTAAATGCGATGTAGAGGGGATGTTTTTGTTTTCCTAAAACAAAGGAAACAAAGGTGAAAATATCATATTGATTGCAAATCTAAAAGTAAGGAATTTATTATTTACTTTCAGATAGTGGACTGGTAAATGAAAACTATTCCTTTATATCCCAGTGGGCAGTGGATCATCCAAAGTTACTGGTTTCACAGACAAGGCAATTGGCAAAATTATCAGCCAAGGAATAAGTGTAACCTGCACTTTACTAACATGGTACTAATTTACAATTCAAAACAAGTTCAAGATGGCAAAGAGAATGCATGCAATGCTGAATAATACAAACTGATTATGAATGCTGCTCAAACATGGACTCATCACAGGAACATCTCAGAATAACATGTGATTTTATAGAATAATAGCTCTATAACACAGAGTCTAGCTGAGAGATATTATTTCAGTAAAACAGTTCAAAAAATTACAGCTACTTGTGATTATCCTCATAAACCACATCCCTCTTAGTGGATTCCAGTGTAGGTCTGGTAACACAGATGAACTACTGGAAGAATCCAAGGCCCAAGGGCAAAAGGTCATTGCTGTGGAACTATAATACTCTGGTAGCAATTGTGGAGTGGATCCCCAGAGTAGTTGGGTCTTCCAGTGAATCTGCATGCTGTAGAGCATCTGATTGGCTGTCCACACATTGTTCTGACAGTGGAGGGCCACTTACCTGGCTGTAGATCATTTGCTCAGCTACCTCATTATCAAGTGTGACCTCTTTGAGCTGGGGGAGGGAAGCTAGAAATGTACCTTCCCTGAGCATGTGCAGAATGGGTTATGGGAAATGGAGTTAAAGGGTCCTGCATCTGAGCATAGTGAGTAAATGGGCACTCTGCTACTGTGGTTTATGTCATTCATACAGCCCAATACACAGAGCCATTTATACAACTCTCACAGAGATGCTTTTAGCATTTTAGTAAGATTTTGACACTATACCTTCCGTAAAGAATATAGTAAGGTAACCAAAAGAATCCAATAAAACTCTCCCAAATAAGACTTTGTAGTTCAACATCATGTCTTGAAAAAGAAGGTACAGTATTTACATGTCGCTATCCATTCTGATAAAGTATAAGAAGCCATTTTAATCCCACAGGAATAAGGATTAGCTGCAGTCTTCTGCACTTCATTTTCTTATTACTCATAACAATATTGCTTACTAAAGGGCTGTTCTGGAAATCAAGCTGGATATCCTATATTCTGAGAGAATATTTTAGAGGAACTTTGAAAATTTTTAAAATTTACAAGTACATTCTGCTGCTTCAAAGATAAAATGACATTAAAATATTTCAATATTTTATTCCTATACTAAACAGCAACAATTGAATTAAAGCTGACCACTGGCCACTTCTCCTATCAATCAATTCTTGCTCCCCACCAATTCAACTAATTTAACTGAATGCCCAAAATATTCAAAACCTATCTTCTTCTTTGAGGAAGAGGAAAGTCCTCCTTTGAGTGTCCATGTCACTTCTTGACATGGACACATTTTTGGCTCCAGTGGTAGGGTCCTTTCAACATAGAGAAGCAGATAGATGACATCGGGAAGACATATGCTATCAACTGTGGGACTGGATCCAGCAGTCATTACTCCTGTGCGGAGCAGTGGTGAGGGACACAGATGGTGGAGTTAGATAAGTATAAAATAGCCTCCTAAATTATTCAAATGATGTGAATGTACAATATACTCTATATGTAAAACACTGCGCAAATTGATGGAGCTATAAAGTGTAAGTACCTGTGATAAATAAATACATAAAACACACTGGATAGGTGAGAGAGTGGCAGGAGTGAGAGGTGGGAAGGATTAAGCTTTGACCAGAGAAAGAATTTAAACTGAATTGAATAAGGTTCTCCACTACAAGAACTTACAATAAAATCAAAAGAGATCTCAGGTTTAATGGAAAAGCAGCACATTGTTTTAAAATTGTAGGTTGTTAATATCACCTGAGATAACCATTTATATACTTTTCTAATGTGTTATATACACAGGGGTTAGACAAAAATATGGAAACATTACATGATTTCCAGGTGTGAAAGTGATGACATGTTTCCTGTTGAAAATGGAAATGATGTAACATTCTTTTGCTTCTGCTTATTGATGAGACACCTAGCTAACAGGAGGGAAGTCTCACTTTTGTCATTCACTGCATGCGCTGCTAGTAATACGGAGTCATGTCAAAGCTTACTGAGCTTCAAAGAGGGCAAATTGTTGGTGCCACTTAGCTGGTGCCTCTGACTGAAATTGCAAATTTATTTGCTGTGTCGCAAGGTACAGTATCAAAAGTTATGATGGCATATACAGTTTCAGAGAAAACGTTGTCTGATAAGCATACGTATGATCGACATGGTCAACTGATCGAAAGTGACAGAAGGACATTACTCAGGACTGTGTCCTAAAATAAGAAAACAACTGCACTCCACAACTCCACATTACTAGCAACGCACGCAGTAAATGACAAAAGTGAGGCTTCCCACCTGATGGCTAGGTGCCTCATCACACAGCGGAAGCAAAAGAATACTATGTCACTTCAATTTCAATGTGAAATATGTCATCACTTGCACACCTGCAAATCATGTAGTGTTTCCATTTTTTGTCTAACCCCTGCATATATAAATGGGATTAGTATAATGTAAATAGTCATCTTAAAGGAATACAACAGGCATGTCAAACTGATGTTTTCTGGACCAGTTGCAGCCCTGTTCTCCCTCTACCTGTCAGGAATTAATATGTCTTGAGAAGATGTCACTAAAATCCCATATATACCTTAACCTCCTTGGCGGTATTCCCTAGTGTAACTCGAGGTAAAGTTTCAGTACCACAAGCGGTAACCCCGAGCTACACTTGGGCTTGCCATGTGGCGCTGCTCCGGGATCTGTTCTTCTCTTACCTTGTCCTGCGCTCCCGCGATGTCCCTCCTGCAGTGTCCCCGCCAATGTCCTCCGGCAGATGCTGGCATCTGTCATCTGGGTTACGTCCCCTGCGAGCATCAGGACGTACGGAGACAGAACGGCGGGAAATTTGAAAATGACAAAAAGTGACATTCACTAAATTCACTAAAATCACATAGTAAAACAGTACTGTATCAAACCATTTCACATACATTTTGTCCCGAGTGCTTTGTCCTGTGCCCTGCCTGCATTTTTACTGTTCTTTCTGCCTGGAAACTGAGAAATGTCCATGGCGTCCAAAAAGCGCTTTAGGTCAAAAGCGGTTTTAGACCAGCTAGAGAACAGCGATAGTAAATCAGAACCACTTGCAGAATTGAGTGATAATGATTTGTGGGGAAATTCACCATCAGACACCGAAAACGATTTTGCGACTTTGCTCAGTGATGTGCGAACTTGACGCTCTATTTCAAATTTCAGTGGTTTTGGTTAGATTATATTATTGAATTAAATGTATTATTATTATATTATTATTTTTTATGATTATTAAATTATAATTTATGATTTTGTGTTTCAAATTGTATCATACCTGGGATGTTTAATAGACTCTTGTTCGGAAAGATTTCAGTGAGTTATTGCTAAAAATTACAGGCCTACAATAAAAAAAACTACATATTTCCATGCAAAAAAAGTACCGCTTTGAGCACAGAAATATGGACATAATCAGACCGCTAGGGAGGTTAATGTGTTAATGTAATTTAAAAAACATTTTTTGTAAATCTACAGTACAGCTTTTATTAAAATAAAAACTTTTACACCTGCCATGAAGATCGTTTTGCAGCACTTCTTTTTATAGAATAGTAATGCTTTACCCCTCCTTTGCTGTAACCCAGTCACATGCATTTCTAGTGCAGACTATAAGTGGCTGTTTTGACACACATTACAGAGGTGTGGTTCACTCTTGACACCAGAGTTGAGATGCAAAACACAATGAAAACATGGAGAAAATCTTATATGAGCAAATGGGCGCATATTTTAAACCAAACTATCTAAGAAGAGTGGAGATAGATCTTTTCTAGACAATGGATTAAGATTTTTTTAAAAAAATACATATTTCCATGCAAAAAAAGTACCACTTTGAGCACAGAAATATGGACATAATCAGACCGCTAGGGAGGCTACCTCTCACTCACTCTCCGCTGATGCCACCAACATGGAAGGAAGTTTCTACATCCTTACCGCTCTAACAGTAAGGAGCCCCTCATGCAGTCTAAGAATTAACAGTTTCTCATCCAACTTCCAACAGTTCCTCATCTAACTTCACTGTGTGGCTGCATGTCTTCTTTAGAGACCTAAGATTAAAAAGTTTCCTTCCAATTTTAGAGTTACCATTCAAGGATTTGTATATCTCTATCATATCCCCTCTTTAGGGCTCGTTCACACTTGACTGTTTTACCAACGCTTGCCAAACGCCCCTATAGCGTTTGGCAAGCGTTGGTCCGGCGTAGATCTTTTCTGGACAATGGATTAAGATTTGGGAAGCCATTTCCAAGTTGTCCTGGTGTGTTGTGTAGGGAGACCGCCTTTAAAATTCTTATGTTTTGGTATAAAACTCCTGATCCTCTACATGCCCGCAATCTGGAGGTTTCCAGGAATTGTTGGAAATGTCGTAACGCTATAGGTACCCATTTCCATATTTTCTGGGATGTCCTCTTATCAAACCTTTTTGGGTCTATATTCAACCTCATTTGCAAAGTTTATTGAATATGGTGCTTCCTTTAGATCCTGTGTTTTACCTGTTGAATTTACCATATCCGGGTATTGCTAAACCTGCTAGGAGATTGATGTCCTTTATTTTATTAGCAGCCAACAGAGCTATACCATCCTGCTGGCTCTCAGTCTCTCCCCCCACACATTCACAACTCCTGTCAATCATAGCTGAGATCCGCAGGATGGAATATCGTACAGCGATGGTGAAAGGTTCAGTGCCCAGATTCTCTAAAATATGGGTTATATGGGATGGGTTGGAATTTTGCCCTGAACATATTTTGCCAGACATTTAGTAGGCCACCACTTGTGTACTTTTATATCCTGCTTACTTGTTGATGAAACTTTTTGACTTTTGAGATCCATGGTATACCATTTTGTTATTTCTTGATTGATTAATCTGTTACTTGGCTAATAACTTACGCCTATGCGTTCCTATATGTTTTAACTTGGCTGTTGTTTGTAGTAAGGCAATACACGCTCCTTATCACTTACTTTATTTGATTGCAGTAATCCTCCATTGTTATACTGAGAGTATTGATGACACTGTAGCCTTTTCACCTTCTGTATACAACATATTTTGTACATTTATTTGGAAAATCCTAATAAAGAAACAAGTCAAAATAAATGGTGGGGAAAAAAAAAATTATATATATACAGTTGTGTTCAAAATAATAGCAGTGTGTTGAAAAAAGTGAATAAAGCTCAAAATCCTTCTAATAGCTTTTATTTCCATACACACAAATGCATTGGGAACACTACACATTCTATTCCAAATCAAAACATGAAGAAAAATATATCAATTTTGTGTTGTTCCTCTAACAAAATTGAAGAGAAGTGAATATTAGACTGTTCAAAAAAATAGCAGTGTTTGTATTCTTCTTTACAAACTCAAACATTCACTATATAAACTGAAAAATGTTTGAAGATTTTGCTTTCCTTTGAATCACTTAATGAATATTTAGTTGTATAAGCACTGTTTCTGAGAACTGCTGTACATCTGTGTTGCATGGAGTCAACCAACTTCTGGCACCTCTGAACAGGTATTCCAGCCCAGGATGATTGGACTACATTCCACAGTTCTTCTCTATTTCTTGGTTTTTCCTCAAACTGCATTTTTAATGTCACCCCACAAGTTTTCTATTGGATTAAGATCCGGGGATTGGGCTGGCCACTCCATAACGTCAATCTTGTTGGTCTGGAACCAAGATGTTGCACGTTTACTGGTGTGTTTGGGGTCGTTGTCTTGTTGGAACACCCATTTCAAGGGAATTTCCTCTTCAGCATAAGGCAGCATGACCTCTTCAAGTATTCTGATGTATTCAAACTGATCCATGATCCCTGGTATGCGATAAATAGGCCCAACACCGTAGTATGAGAAACATCCCCATATCATGGTGCTTGCGCAACCATGCTTCACTGTCTTCACAGTGTACTGTGGCTTGAATTCAGTGTTTGGGGGTCGTCTGGCAAACTGTCTCCGGCCACTAGACCCAAAAAGAACAATCTTACTTTCATCAGTCCACAAAATGTTGCGCCATTTCTCTTTAGGCCAGTCAATGTGCTCTTTGGCAAATTGAAACCTCTTCAGCACGTCTTTTTTTCAACAGTGGGACTCTGCGGGGATTTTTTGCAGATAGCTTGGCTTCAAATAGGCGTCCTCTAATTGTAACAGTACTCACAGGGAACTTTAGACCTTCTTTGATCTTCCTGGAGCTGATTGTTGGCTGAGTCCTTGCCATTTTGGCTATTCTTCTATCCATTCAAATGGTAGTTTTTCGCTTTCTTCCACGTCTTTCAGGTTTTGGTTGCCATTTTAAAGCACTTGCGATCATTTTAGCTGAGCAGCCTATCATTTTCTGCACTTCTTTATATGTTTTCCCCTCTAGAATCAACTTTTTAATCAAGGTACGCTGTTCTTCTGAACACAACTGTATATATATATATATATATATATGTATATACTATATTGCCAAAAGTATTGGGATACCAGCTGCATCCAAGCCTTACATGACCAAGTGCAATGCAAAGCATCGGAAACAGTGGTGTAAAGCACGCCGCCACTGGACTTTAGAGCAGTGGAGACATGTTCTCTGGAGTGACGAATCACTCTTCTCTGTCTAGCAATCCAATGGATGTGTCTGGGTTTGGCACTGTGCCAAGTGTAAAGTTTTGTCGAGGGTGGATCATGGTGTGAGGTTGTCTTTCAGGGGTTGATCTTGAACCCTTAGTTCCACTGAAGGGGACTCTTAAGGCATCAACATACCAAGACATTTTGGACAATTGCATGCTCCCAACTTTGTGGGAACAGTTTGGGGATGGCCCCTTCCTCTTCCAACATGACTGCACACCAGTGTACAAAGCAAGATCCTTAAAGACATGGATGAGCAAGTCTGGGGTGGAAGAACTTCACTGACCTCAACCCAATAGAACACCTTTGGGATGAATTAGAGTGGAAACCTCAAAAATGCGCTTCTGTAAAAATGGTTAAACATTCCCATAGATACCCTCCTAAACTTTGTTGACAGCCTTCCCAGAAGAGTTGAAGCTTTTATAGCTGCAAAGGACGGGCCAACTCAATACTGAACCCCATGGACTAAGACTGGGATGCCATTAAAGTTCATGTGCATGTAAAGGCAGGCGTCACAATACTTTTGTGTAGATTTGTAGATTAGGGTTTACATACACTAGAAATGTTGTTGTCCTTTCCAATGAACATTTTTTTTTATATACAGTGCACTCATTTCCTTTATTCACTATATGCCATATAGCCAAAATAAATACAGAATAGCATAAAGTTATGACTTAATCTTTCAGCATTCAGGTTGAATACTTGGCCATTTTAATTACTTATTTTGGAATGAAAAATATGATAGATGTCATTTTATAGTCATCAGTTAATTGAAGTGATCAAAGTGATTTCAGGGAAGTATAGTTACCTTAAAATGACTAGTACTAGTGTTGGCAAAATGTTGTTTTTTTTGTTTTTTTATTGTACTGCCTAAGTAAAATATGCTAGAAAAAAAGGTCTACTCTTTGGGTTTCTTTCCTTTTAAGAAAAATGTGTAATTTTTTTAATGCATTTAGTGTTGTTTTAGTTTAGTTCTTGTAGTTTTATTTGTGTTCTGTTTTTTTAGTTTTGTGTATTGATAATTATTTGTGTACAATTGCTTTGTGTTTTAATGTATTTTTTTTTCTGTCTGTCATTTTTATTCTGTTAAGAAAACATAAAATAATGAAGCTAATGAGGAGTCTTTTTTTGGCATAAGATCTAGTGGAGGATGGATAAAAGGAGCTTCTGTAACCCTTCTGAAGCGCTTTTCCCTATTTTTGCTGAATTTCCAGGGAGATGAAAACTCTCAGATCCACTCCTAGCAATGTATTGATTATTTTTTTATAGAATCAACAAAATCCTCACAGGAACATGTGATTGTCTCATAATAAAAAAAATCCAAATCCAACTGAGCTTGGAAATATGACTTGTGTAAAAGCACGACTATGCTGTTTTTAGATAAAAACTTCTTAAAATAATTTTCATTGTGTATTTAAACCAGGGACGACACGGAGGACATCCTTTTTCCCATTTTGCATATAATTTTTACAGTCTCTCTTTGCATCACTATTAAACATGGGTTTAACAGTGATGCATAGGACTGATGGGGAGATGGGGCCTGTTGCATAAAAAGCATGCTATAGGAAAAAAATGCTGCCCCTATCAGTATACCAATCATTTCTGCAGTCCAGCTATCATTTCTACTGCAACATAACATTTTCCAGTAGAATACTTTACATGCATCCTCCCATTTGTTACCTTCTGGTTCAGTATCATTTACCTCTGAACACATTCAAAGATACAGTGACTCAAGGAAAATGAAAATCTAACATGAATACAAAAATAAGGAAGAAAAAAATAAAATGTGTTTGAATATAACTTACAGTAAGTGTTTTTGACATTTTATAACATGGCGTTTTATAGCATAATACAGAATTAATGGCAAATAAATTAAACTGAAAACCATTTAATATTTGCATTTTACAGCAACCTAGGAGTAAATACGACATCAGAGAAGTTTCATTTTTCAAATACAACTCAGGGGAAAAAAAATCTTGTCATTAGGACATAGAGACGTTATTTGTTTGACAGTGGGAATAATTTATTCACTCCGGTTTCCAGACAGACTGCGGAACATGAGGCTGTGTTGATGCATTAGATAGTTATTACTCTGATAGCGCCTAACCCCTCGCCGTATATCAATTATGGCTTAATGCAGTATCTGTTTGCACAGTGATAGTGGAGTTATAGAAACATTATTTTATGACAAGCTTCTCTAAGCCATGTGTAAATGTTAAAAAATTAGATGAAAGAGGAAATGGCACAGAAAAAAAGAATGCTTTTGTTTATCTGTTCCCATGAAAGTGATTCTATAAGGTGTTAATTGCTCATAAATGCGTGGCTTGTATATCTACCCACACTTTTGGTCAAGATAATGCTTAATGAAAGATAATGCTTAAAAAATTAATTCACCTGAAGTTCTCAATTTTTCTAATGTTTCTCTGAAGATGTTAAAAAAAGCAGCTCTGGGCTTCTCTTTGGCAATGCCCCAACAGTAATTATTTCCTCTCTCCAAAATGTCCTCAGCCTTCCAGATTGAATACCGCTGGGTACCATTCAAGCTGGAAGACATAAAGTGAGTGGAGGACATCATAATTCAGTCCACTGAAGGGGCGGCACCACGGTGCATTGAAGGCAATGAAGAAGTATGGCAAAGCAGACTGTGCTTCCCCACCAAAAATTGACTTTAGAGGTACGACATGAGGTACAACATGGGGCAATCAGAATTAAAATTAGAATGGTAAAACTTTATTTACACATGGTTAAAACAAAGGGGTTATAAATATGGATAAAAATTCATTCATATGCACAAAAACAAAACCGCCCAAGAGATTGTGCTGATGCTCTGTCAACTGTTTTGTTTCAGTCATCAATGTTACAAGGACAATGTCCATCAAGATGCAGGCCAGCTTATTCTCTAGTGATGCATTTTGTGGCATACATCTTCATTATCAGTATATTATTAGGATGTGGTACAGTGGAAGTCCGAGTATATTTACATGGTGCATTGCACTCACAGTGTATTAATGAGATGGATCGGACAGAAGGGGTGCCAATCTCAGTGTAGAGGATTTACTGGTAACAATAAAGAAGATTTATTGAAGATTTATTGGTAACAATAGGTTAGAAACTACTCACAAACATAAGAAGTATAATAGCATGGTAAAAGAATGCCTTTGGTAAGCCCTCAGTCTGCCAGTGATGCGAAGTTGGATCCTGGTTGTGCAGGATGAGCAGAGATGCAGCCGTCCGTGTTCAGCACTGCAGAGAGTTTTATAAAAATGGTGCTGTAACCAGCATGGGCAGCAAGGAAGTCAGGACATCAGCAGGCGACCAATGGCAGGGCAGGAACAGGGTCAGGTGACACGTTTCAAAGCACTGGCTTCTTCTTCAGACCTCCTTTATGCGTGGTCCTCTCCCACTGCCATTTTGTTTTTCGTTTATTAATGAGATGGGCTTACTTCATCACATCAGCACTGCTCTATGCATCACTGAGGGTCAACCACTAGTGGGAGAAGATCTGAAAAGGAAGACCAGTCTGAAGACATCTAGAAGAGGTAAGTACAATAAATAAAACATAAAATACTTCAGGCATCCTCACCAGGGGACATGGTGCCCTGATTCCCTATGTTGGACTTTAAATGGTCAGTTTTAGTAAAAATGAGAATGCAATAGGAATGTAATCTATTTTAGTTGATCTGGGCAAAGCAGATGGGGCAGAGCTAAAGTGTATCTAAACCCAAAATTAAAAGCGGTATATATTGCAGCTTACCAGATTTTAGATGTGGTGGCTGCTGTTGTCTTTTTTTTTTTTTCAGCTGATGATCCTGCAAATAACACACTTCTTGCCCTAGGGTGACTATGCCCACTTAATATATCTATGGAAGGAGCCAAACTGCACTGTTCATCAGATTTGGACAACAAGCACATCCTCCTTTCTTTACCTTCATTATATGGGAATGGAGTAATTTGTGGTTTACAGAAGAGAGCTTGGAAGGAAGATAACTTTGTTTCTGATTTCAGTTGAATTCACAGAAAGTGACAAGAACATAACATTTCCAGCAAGATCACCAAGTATTTTCTGTGCTCATTGAAAATGTTCTTAGCCTGAAAAAAGAAAACTAAAATAGCCACAACATTTAATGACTGTTAAGCTACTATATATTACATTTTTGTTCTTGGATTTAATTATCCTTTAAAAAAAGGACATAAAAAAAAGATATTCCTTAGCATATCAATGCCCATTTTCCTCACTCTTGCTGACATCTGAGAACTGTACTGGGTTCACAAAGGATCTTGTCCATTTGGGTTATCTTTTATTTCCAGGTAAACTCTCTGCCTACAGAGCTTTTTGCAGCAAAATTATATGTTAGAAACTATTAGCTATTTGCTTAAAGTTTAGCTTTAACTGACATTTCAAAATTTACTGCTTTGTTGTTTTATTGATATATATATATATATATAATTTTTTTTTTTATTATTTTTTTTTTTGTTATTTACTATCTGTCATCTATCATGACTAAGTAAATAATAGACAAAAAGTATTACAATGTATTTTTCAATTTTCCTGATGAATCTAAAACATATCTTTTTGATTGATTTTTTTTAACTGAAAAAGAAGCAATTGAGCACATAAGAGATCATTTTTTAGTTTTATGTTTGTACTGTTAGAGAATCTGGTGGGTAACCTAACCTACCTGAAGCATCAAGGAAAAGATTTGTCTGCAGTAGCCAGTGTTTCCATCCCACGATACCATGACATAGGTGTCACTCGCTTACATCTACAATACTCATATTTAAAATAGCAGTCCCCCATGGCACTGTCTCCTCCTTCTTCCTTCAGGTGGCCACTTAGCACACTGTGTGCTATGGGGATAGCTGTGCTGACATACTCCTGATCCATAGACACACACAGCACTGGCAAGCCAGGAAAACTTACCAGAAGTGACTCATGTTTATATCAGAGGAACAGGCAGCAGACAGGAATGATATTTAGTGCACTGGATAGAGACAAGCACATGCTATAGATAGATTTGCTTTGTTCATATTTCTTGTCTGAGGTTTACAACCATTTTAAGGTAAAACATGGATTGACTTTAGAACCACTGTAACCTTTTGACACCCACATAACACATTAATGCTGCTACTGCATATGTGAGTCCATGGGCAGCAGAGCTTTCTGTGCTAAAAGCAGGATCACTGTGTGAACAGGGAATTCTTGTTCTCTGCATCTGTAACAAACTGTCAGTGGCTCATAAACAGTGTTGCCATTCTGTCCCCCCGATTTTTTACTACATTCACAGATCAGATAGGCTAGACCCATCACTGATGGTCACAGAGGCAGGAAGTAAGTAGAATCTCTCCAATGGGGCACAAGCAGTAGTAAGACATTTTCTTAAAGTGAATCGGGGAAGGGCTAAAACCATTATATCTTTTCAAAGCCTAAGTGTAATAAAACAAATCAGCCTGAGGGACATTACTTGCAGTCAGTAAGATGTTTCTCTTGTGCTGATGTGTTATCTGTTAGTTGAAATTGTCTTCTAACGCCACCCCCCACCTCTGTAATCTTCTGGTGTGGTGGGTGTTAATAGAACTGTGGGAGCAGCGACAGGGACTCATCAAGAGTTTTTCTTTAATTGAAAAACAATCTATGAATGGAGGATGGGTGGTTGATTAAAAGCTCTGCCCCCTCCATGGTTAGATTGTTTTGTGGTAGTATGACTTCTATGAATGGAAGAGGGGACGGTAAGGGTGGGTATAGTTGGGCACTCTTGATGAGTGCCTGTCACAGATCCCTTAGTTCTAGTAACTGGAAGATCACAGCAGTGAGGGTAGGGTGAGGAGAAGAGACAGCAGCACAAGAGACACCAGGGGCGGACTGACAACTCATGGGGCCCCCGGGCAATAGGGGATCATGGGGCCTGTGTCCTTGCCCAAACTCAAAAAAGCCTATGAAAAAGGTACCATCTCATGGGGCCCCCTACTGACCCCGGGCCCTCGGGCAGTGCCCGAGTTTCCAAATGGTCAGTCCACCCCTGAGAGACACATCCTACTAAATTTAAATGATGTCCCTTGTGCTGATTTTTATTTTGTTATTTTTATTTTGACTGCGCTTACGCTTTAATTCCCATCCCTGTCCTAATTGGATTGAATTTTTGACTTCCTGTGTGTTCACCAAAACTGGAAGTGAGGTGATATCCTCCAAACAGGGGAACCTGGGCAGCAATAAACACTTGACAGAGGTTATAGCCCTTCTCCATTCTTAGCAAAACTAAAGAAATATGTTTTGGAGTTTTAAACTTAAGATTTACCCAACATCCCAAAAGCTCTCACAATAAAACCATTTCACAATAAAACAACCGTTTGAAAAGGGTCTATATGAACTTATTTATCATGTTTGAGATGATCCACATTTACCCCTTACACCAAGTTTACTTTGATCACTGAAATTAATCCTTTAATTCCCTCTTTTCAACTATTGACTGTACAATGGAAATTAGAAAGGAAAAAGGACAGTAGACTAAGCAATTTGTGTACACCTAATTTACTTGCATTTTCCTTTTTTTATTTGTTTCATTTTTGGCATGCAAAATGGAACAGTTTGTGAACAAAGACAACATGCAGGGCCTTCCTATTGTTTAATAATTATTTTATTGACCTTTCCAAGGCACCTTTATGCTAATTGAATGTTCTCAACAACAAATCTCTGTTATCCGTTAAGATTTTTGCACAGCTGTAAGCTTAAATGGAACTCATAATGTATGTTTGGCGACCTTAGATGAACTTTAACTAGTGCAGTGTAAATTTACTTACAAATAGTTCAGGTAGACTCCTGACTTTACGAAGCAATTCAAGTACGGAGCACCTTTCATGCCATTGGAGCCAAAGCACTAACAGAAGATCTTTTAAACTATAAACTTGCAGACAAAATCATGAGGTTTTTTTTTTTTTTTAATAAACTGTTCATAGATGTTTTGCAATTTTATTGAAGCCTAATTGAACCTTCAGTTTTAAACAGCTGAATACATTCCAGGTGCATCAAACAAAAGTGTCCAGTATCTTATGGTTCATTTTCTTTCTAAATCAGCCATAGCTACAGTCAGACCTTCGGACTCAGCAGGGGGGGTGTTGGACCTGTGCAAAGAGATCATTGTTCCCTGAAAAAAGCAAGGGTCCTCCTCTACAGCATGCTTGCAAAGGGCATGTTTTTTTAACTCCATGACTTTGACTGATTTTTAAATAAAAAAACCTATAGGGATTTGAAAATATTTTGTTTGGCTGCACCTGGGATATATTTAGCTAATTTAAACTAAAAGTTTATTGGGCTTTAATTTATATTGTGCCAAACAGCCTCAGGGCCTACTCCTAGTTAAAGCTGACTTTCAAAAGTTAAAGTACCCCTCATCCTCATCTCCTCCCCCCAACAAATTCAGTGTTTTTTTTTAAAATGTTAACATTCTTGGACTTGGATACTGAGGTCCCAGCTTTTTACCTATATACAGTAAATGTAGGGACCCAATCTGGTCTCAGGTTTTGCTTCTGCCAACATTGTCCTCTTCTATAATTGATCTCATCTGTGTATTCACTGCCTTGAGGGTTCCAGTCATGAAATGCTTTGTGACTGGTCATGTGATCTTCTAACACACTCACTGCACTCACCAAATTTCCATTTTGATGACCTAATGCAATTCATAAAAGTTCTTGGAATTGTAATGCTCACAACATTGATCCTGATTAAACATCAGCAGAGTGTTGTAACGTGTAAGTCAACGATCAAAGTAGAAGTTTGGATCTAGGCTCAACTAAAAAATTGTTTTGCAAGTTTTTGAAGCATGCTGGCCTCTTCATCAGGCATATGTGAACTTACCATAAGAAACAAGTATTTTATACCAGAAAAAAAAGAGATGAAAGTGTTATCAACTTGGCACACTTGAGTATCAAGGATACACAGATACATAGATAAGGATCAGTTTCTCTGTGAAACTGAGGAACTGTCCTGTCACACTTCACTTCTAAGTGGGAGTCTTTATAAAAGTTTCTTTGAAGTGGAGATGTGGTCAGGATGATAGTTCACAGAAGATCATAGTGGTATACAAAGTTTTTGTCTCTTCTAAGGCAATGTTCTAGAATCCTGAATTTTACTATGAATTTACACTCCCATTCCAATTTCAAATTTTGTGATTTAAAATTTCATTTCAGCACTGTAACATACAATGGAGTCAACAAGGACAGCAAAACAAGGTGTTTATTGGTGGGCTTTAAGGGTGAAATGGGCTTTACATGGCTCCTGAGAGTTACTGAAGTTCCTTTCAAGGCTAGGCTATTTGTGCAAAAAAGATCCTTTGCAACCCTAATATTTTCCTTTTTTCCCCCCTTTTCTTAAAGAAAAAATAGATAGAAAAGGAAAAATTACATTTAAGGGATTCAAATTCACCAAAAAAACAAAAAAAATGGCCACTGGTTTCTTCTATACCTCTAGTAGAAAACATAAGACTGTTGGATTGGATCAGGGGTGGGCAACTGTGGCCCTCCAGCTGTTGGTGAACTACAAGTCCCATCATGCCTCTGCCTTTGGGAGTCATGCTTGTAACTGTCAGTTTTGAAATGCCTCATGGGACTTGTAGTTCTACAACAGCTGGAGAGCCACAGTTGCCTACCCCTGGATTTTATGAATCCCTTCCAGTGTCCTATCCCCCTCCCCTCATCCCTATCAGCTTGCTCTTCCTTCTTTTCTATTTGCTACTTTTTCTTTCTCTTCTTCGTCTGAATCTATTTTTTCTATTTTTGGTACACAGCCAGCGTTACTTCTTCTGCAGTTTATGGTGAAGGCTTGAAGGTGTTTGTAGTTGCCTACTCTCTGTATATTAACTTATTAACATAAATATCTTAACTAAAAGATTTATTTTCAAGCAAATTTCACCAGAGCAGTGCAGTGAGTGAAACCGGTCATTTATGTGGTTTAACCAGTTCCCTACTGCGCTATAGCCGAAGGAGGGCTACAGCGTGGTTGTCTGGTTCTGGGACGATGTCCATGGATGTCATTCCAGAACATGCCCCCCATGCGCCCCCATCTTCGCGCACTCGGCGCCACTGGTGATCGCTGTGTCTTACGGACACAGCTGATCAAGGGATACGGTAAACGGCCAATCACGGCAGCTTTTTACCACGTGATCAGCTGTGTCCAATGACACAGCAGATCTCCGGTAAATGCAGTTGCCAGTTATCAGCTGCGCTTTCCTCACGTTGTCACAGCGTGAGAAAAGTACTGCTGAAAACCGGCAATTGTCAGAGGACGGATCGGGACCGATCATCAGGGCACTGATGGTCAGTGCCCTGATGATCAGTGCCCAGCAGTGCCGCCCACGTGTGCCACCCACCTGTGCCCAGCAGTACCAACCACTTGTACCCATCAGTGCCACCCACCTGTGCCCATCAGTGCCACCCACCTGTGCCCTACAGTGTCACCCAGCAGTGCCACCCACCTGTGCCCTGCAGTGCCAACCAGCAGTGCTGCCCAGCAGTGCCACCCACCTGTGCCCTGCAGTGCCAACCAGCAGTGCTGCCCAGCAGTGCCACCCACCTGTGCCCTGCAGTGCCATCCATCAGTGCTACCTATCAGTGCAGCATCATCAGTGCCAGCTCATCAGTGCCTCCTATCAGTGCGCATCAGTGCTGCCTATCCATGCAGCCTCATCAACACACATCAGTGAATGAGAAACATTACCTGTTTGCAAAATTTTAGAATAGAAAAAAGGAAAAACTTTTTTTTTCAAATTTTTTGCACTTTGTTGTTTATAGCGCAAAAAAATAAAACACCCAGTGGTTATTTAATACCACAAAAAGAAAGCTCTATTTGTGTGAAAAAAATTATAAAAATGTCATATGAGTAAAGTGTTGCATGACCGCTCAATTGTCATTCAAAGTGTGACAGCAATGAAAGGTGGCCTGGGCAGGAAGGGGGTATAAGTGCCCGGTAAGCAAGTGGTTAAACCCAATCACTCCTCTCATCCCTACTCTGTCAAAAACATCAATACAGTTGTGGATAATCTAGTCCCCTGCATATTAGAACTGCAAAGTAAAGTACAGGCACTTTTTAGTGCACCTTTTGAGCCTTAGGGTAAAAGATACACAGTTTCTAAGCTCTTGCCCTTTCCCCAACTGCAAATTACTTGATGGTTTTCCACATGTTGTCTTGAATAGTGTACCATAGTCAGTGATAATGCACAAACTCAATCATTGTTTTGCACCTAAAGGGCTTTACTCACACTTTCTGCTCTGCCTGCATTTTTAAGGTGGCAAATATTGTCTGTGACATCAGTGCCAAAGGACAGCTGCTATTAGAACAGTTATTGTGGAACAGTTCCCTTAATTCTGATAACCCCGGTCTTCAAAGAACCTATTTTAATCGGTGGCTTCACAAACATTTTCCCTTGAGCAGTTCATGTACAATATATCACTCAAGATGTGATAAGTCAATAAAAAAACTATTCAAATCTTATTTTCATGGTGCAAGTAATAAGTGTTCATATTTATATATATCCCCTGCTATGGAATTTTCCAGTTTCATTAATTGTGTAGTCCAGTTGTATTTGTTCAGGTATGGGTCATTCCAAAAACAGCCTGGTATCATCTGATTCTATAAAAATCATCACTATGGGATGGTCTATGGGCTGTGAAAGACTGTTAATATTCAAAATTGTAATTGTAAAACAAGAGCTCACGGTTGCTGGTGCAGCCATCTTTCTTGTGCACGGAGAGGTTGTAGCAGAACTAACTCTGAGGGGTGTTTTGTAGGTGTCCCAGAGTATTTTATTATGCCTATCAGACACATTCATAATGCCAACTATCTTGGGTTCATCAATATTTACATATTGTAATCTTCAAAATACCATACTGTTTAGTAAAAAAAAGTTCTAATCTGTTAGATGCCAAACATGGTAAATAAGTGATGTATGTTTCTTGTAGGAGGTCTGTTGTGTCTTTTTAGCCTTCTTGGCCTAATATAGACATTTTTGGTGTCCAACTAAATGGTATCTTCTCCCACATTTAGGGTTGTAACTTTCTCACTGTAGAGTTTATGGAATATGCAAAAAACTTAAGAATTTAAGATATATGAGAGGTCAGCTATAGGTCACAGCTTGTAGATGAATAAATCGTAACCTCATACCAGAGTATTTATGACATGACCATTTTATAATGTAAACTGCTGTGCAAACTGTCGGCACTATAAAAATCCTGAATAATAATAATACAAATAATAATTATTATTATTATTTACAACAGAGCCACATCAGAAGTCCTTTGTGGATCCTGGCTAGTGGAGGTTTATGATACCTCTGCACAAGATTTGAATCTAACCATATTTGTCACTTAATTCTAATTTTGGGGGGAAATGAGTGTGGCATCATGTTAATTACTGCTTCCATTCTCCCTCCAGGCAGTTTGGGGTTCATCAAACCTTCACTTTCATCACATCACATCTGTCTATCTCTCTCTCTCTGTACACTTACATGTTTATCTTAAATCCATCCTTTCATTTATCATGCATCAACCCATCCATTTGTCTTTCTCTGTTAGGCTATCTGTCTATGTATCTATCTATTTTATCTATCAATCTGTATATCCATTTATCTATATCTTTCAGTCCATTCAGCTATCTAAAATTAATTCATCTGCCCATTCAGATATACATCCATCCTCTATCAATCCATTCACATCTATCTATCTATCTATCTATCTATCTATCTATCTATCTATCTATCTATCTATCTATCTAGCCACCTGTCTTTGTAAAATCCAATAGAATTTTAAAGTAAATAAATAATACCTTTAGATCTTTAAGCCAGTAGGCATTAGGGATATAACAGAACTGCGTAAAAAGAATAGTTGAGCAAGCATCCTAAACTTCAGAGCCAGTTATTCCCAGCACCACTGCCCCTCACATGAAGGAGAATGCCAAATTTTCCCTTGGCATTGCTCATTACATAGGTCTCTTAAGTCTAGTCACAGTCCAATTTTCCCTTAGACATGTCTGTGATACTCCGTTAGCATAAACTCCAATAAATCAATACCTGAAAATCCCTAGCTTCAGTTATTTATTTATTGATTTTTTTTCTTTTTAAAATTGCAATTGTATTCTGCAATGTTTGAAAACAAATAAAAACTGTGAATTCAACTAGGTAGTATTAACAATGTAGCACTTTCTTCAAAGTAGAAGAAAAAACAGTTGCATCCTTATCTGCCATTCCTAATGTACCATAAATTTTGAATTTACCTGCATTTTTGTCTAGAATACTCTAAATTTGATTATGTGACCTGAATTACTAAGGCTTAAGCTTGGACACTGCCACATTGACACATCTGTGAGCCAGGCTAAGCTACCCAACTGTATCCTCAAAGTATTTGTTATATGCCCCGAGATATCCACATCAGGTACAGTGCACATACAACAAAGTGGCGGTACAAATAAATGGAAAATGGGATTTTCTCAAATGCGTTTGGAGATATTTGACATCTGTTTGATATTTTGTATTAACATTACATGCAAACACAATACTTTATAAAATACACGCTGATATTACCAAAGGTGCTTGCAAAACCTACTAAAATTTAAAAAAAGCCAAATTGCATCTAAATTAAGGGGCCCATGTTTCAAACATAGTTTAGAAGTCCAGGCTTTGACCTAGGAAAGCTATTTCCCAGAATTGCACGCACTGCTGCTTGTGACACATATTGTAATGATAAAAAGCCAAATTTATTCTGTGTTTCTCGCATTAAATTGGAGTTACTGTATGTTGGAGCCAATTCTTTGCTAGTGCATTCCTTATCTTTGACACCTTAATAAGCAATTGTGAGTCTTGTCACATTATCATTTAGGTTAGAATAATAACATTATTTAGTTCACTTTATCTGCATATAAGGCACAAAAACATTTTTACATTTAGCCTAAATGCACACTGCAAAGAGACATAATCAAATTTACATTAAAAATGAGTGTAATGCTTCAACAGATAAAGAATCATGATCTCTGGGAGTTCAGAATTCCTTTGCTTCTGTGGATCGGCAACACAAGCATGCCAATTATCTTCATGTTTCCTTGCTCCTGTGTATTTTTTAAAGTCAAACAGAATGCATAAGGGAGCCTATAGTCAAAATAAGATGCCATATTCCCCAGTCCCCCGCACTTTTTTTTTATTTCCATTACTGTTAATAAGGTAACAGTGCGCACAGATGAGCGGGGTATGAAAGGTACGCGTTAAAAGGTGCAAAATGCCAAAACTGGAAGATTTTGAGGATTCTTTTTCAAAATTGGGTGCTCATCTAATGTTTATATTGCTCTGTATTACGATAAAGTATTACTAATTCAAAACAGAAAGCTGAAGCTTTTCATATTCAGGAACACATAGCAATGAAATCTATTGATTTTAAAGTACAACTAAAGGTTCCTGAGTGATGGCTAAACAAGTACAAAATCCAGTTGCTATGCAATGCACAAGCCTCAAAAAGAAAATAAAAAATTATTAATTGTCCTCCCTGCCTGAGCCAAATGCTCCTTCATTTGTGTCTCATACACTCCCCCTCCCAGACACTGTAGCTCACAATGGGAGGGTTTCAATAATAGACAATGCTGTCAATCCAGAAAGCAGTGGGCAGGGCTAAGTGTGGCCAGGTGCTGACTGAAAAACTACAAGCTAGTGATTCAGCAATGACAAGCAGGCACAACCTACAAAGGGGTAATGTTGTACTGAATTCAGGAGCAGTGCAGTATTGTTGCCACACCATCACATTGAAGCTGCATTTGAAGTGGAACTAAACTCTGTCAATCAACATTAACTATGTATTTATTAATTCAGGTACTTATATAGTGCCGTCAATTTACACAGCACTTTACACATATATATTGTACATTCACATCAGTCCCTAACCCTCATGGGGTGTACAATCTAAGGTCACTAGCGCACTTTCATACATACACATACTAGGGCCAATTTACCTACCAGCATGTCTTTGGAGTGTGGGAGGAAACTGGAGTACCTGGAGGAAACTCACGCAGGCACAGGGAAAACATGCAAACTCCAGGCAGGTAGTGCCGTGGTTGGGATTCGAACCAACGACCCTAGTGCTGCCAGGCGGAAGTGCTAACCATTTAGCCACTGTGCTGCCCACAGGTTTTTTTAATCCCTTTGCTGCTAGCATTAGAATATAGATAAGAATGTATATTCTATTTTCTTGTTTTAACTTTTTTTTCTGTCTTCAGTTGCTTCCTGGTTTCTGGTCTAGACCAAAATTATATCATATATCCTAGGAGTCTTAATGGGAATTTTTTGTTTCCTTCATCTGGGGGAGGGGGGAGGTGTTTTCTCAGCTAAGCACAACCTCCTGTCTGCATGCCTGAGCTAAGAGCAGATAGATTCCAGGAAGTAAGTGCTACATGAATAATCTGTCCTTACTCAAGATGGTAGCAGCTGGAAATGCTTGGGGGGGTATTTCAAAGTAATTTCTCAACAAAATAAAGTATGGAGATGTGGATGAATGGGTGGGTTTGTAATAAGTATTAAAAGGAATTTTAATCATTTGATACAATAAAGCGGCCAAGCAACTTGTGTGCTCCTTGCATAAATTTTCTTCTATCCTCTCCTCCACTGAGCATAGCTGATGTTGGAATATTAAGAGATTCAGTCACTACTTTGCTAGCCTTCCTGCCAACCCACTTAAACGTACCTTCACTGCATCCCACCACAGATTACTTTCTCCCTTCCAGATGGCCGTCAATGTATGTGTAAGATGGTGTAGGAGCTTACATCAGGTTGTAGATGTCACTCCTACTCTCTGACAGTGTTTGGGCCTGGAGATTGGCTACTCAGGTCCAAGCACTGCATAGTAGGAGGAGATGACATGCTCTTCAATACACTTTTTTCAAGGGCCCCAACAGAGTGAGGCAGGGTGCATCAGTGTGTAAGAGGGTGGGCTAGTATCAGGGGCGGACTGACAACTCATGGGGCCCCTGGGCAATAGGGGATCATGGGGCCCCTGTGTCCTTGCCCAAACTCAAAAAAGCCTATGAAAAAGGTACCAGGGGAATCTCATGGGGCCCCCTACTGACCCCAGGCCCTCAGGCAGTGCCCGAGTTTCCAAATGGTCAGTCCGCCCCTGGCTAGTATAAATGTGACAGTAGGATTGATTTATTAAAGGCAAATAGACTGTGCATTTTGCAAGTGCAGTCATTTTCCCCAGAGCATAGTGAATATAGTGAAGCTCTGCTGATTTCCATCATCCAATGGAATGCAAGCAGGAATTCTGTTTTTTTTTTCCTTGCACCTGTTTGAGTATTCTTTACAAAGTCAAACTTCACCACTTTCACTAAACACTGGGGACAATTGGTGCAACTGCACTTACAAAGTGTACAGTGGTCTATCTTTAAGGGTTAGGAGAGATATCTGTGGGTGGGAGAACAGTTAAGAAAGACAACAGTACCTAAATTGTTGACTTTCCTGGAAAAGTCAACATTTGCCTATTACTGAAACAGTTGATAGCAGTCCTACCCCATTGGTTAGCCAGATTTTAATACAGTTATACAGTTGTGCTCAAAAGTTTACATACCCTGGCAGAAATTGTGAAATGTTGGCATTGATATTGAAAATATGACTGATCATGCCAAAAAATACTCTTTTATTGAAGGATGATGATCATATAAAGCCATTTTTTATCAAATAGTGTTTTGGCTCATTTTTAAATCATAATGATAACAGAAATCACCCAAATGGCCAGGATCAAAAGTTTACATGCTCTGGAATGTTTGGCCTTGGTACAGACACACAAGGTGACACACAAGGTGACACACACGGGTAAAATGCCAATTAGAGGTTAATGTCCCACATCTGTGGCTTTTTAAATTGCAATTAGTGTCAGTGTATAAATAGTCAATGAGTTTGTTAGCTCTTATGTTGAAGCACTGACTGGGCTAGATACTGAGCCAGATACTGAGCCATGGGGATCAGAAAAGAACTGCGTAACAAGGTAATGAAACATTATAAAGATGGAAAAAGACATATAAAGATGTCTAAAGCCTTAAATATGCCAGTCAGTACTGTTAAATCACCTATTAAGAAGTGGAAAGTTCTGGGATCTCTTGATACCAAGCCAAGGTCAGGTAGACCAAGAAAGATTGCAGCCACAACTGACAGAAGAATTGTTTGGGATTCAAAGAAAAACCTACAGGCAACCTCAAAAGAAAACAGGCTGCTCTGGAAAAAAAATGGTGTGGTTGTTTTTAAGGAGTACAATATGGTGATACTTCAACAAAAATGAGCTGTTTGGTCAAAGTGCCAGAAATAAGCTTTTACTGCACCAATGCCACAAAAAAGCCCGGTTACAATATACCTGATAACACCTTGAAATGCCTAACCAGGCCTTTTTGTGTCATTGATGCAGTAAAGGCTTCTTTCTGGCACCTCGACCATGCAGCTCATTTTTGTTCAAGTGTCATCATATTGTGCTCCTTCAAAACAACCACACTGTCTTTTTCCAGAGCAGCTTGTATTTTTCTTGTGGTTACCTATGGGTTTCCCTTTGTATCCCAAACAATTATTTTGGCAGTTGTGGCTGCAATCTTTCTTGGTCTACCTGACCTTGGCTTGGTATCAAGAGATCCCTGAACTTTCCACTTCTTACTAGGTGATTTAACAGTACTGATTGGCATAGTCAAGGCTTTGGACATATTTATATGTCCTTATCCATCTTTATAAAGTTCCATTACCTTGTTACGCAGTTCTTTTCTGATCCCCATGGCTCAGTATCTAGCCCAGTCAGTGCTTCCACGTAAGAGCTAACAAACTCATTGACTATTTATACACTGACGCTAATTGCAATTTAAAAAGCCACAGACGTGGGACATTAACTTCTAATTGGCATTTTAACCCGTGTGTGTCATCTTGTGTGTCTGTACCAAGGCCAAACATTCCAGGGTATGTAAACTTTTGATCCTGGCCATTTGGGTGATTACTGTTATCATTATGATTTAAAAAGGAGCCAAAAAACTATTTGATAATAAATGGCTTCATATGATCATCATCCTTCAATAAAAGAGCATTTTTTGACATGATCAGTCATATTTTCAATACCCAATGCCAAACTTTCACAATTTCTGCCAAGGTATGTAAACTTTTGAGCACAACTGTATCTTACATAACTGTATTATATTTATGCCTTCCTTTATTTCCAATAGTCTCATATTTTTATACATACAATAACATTTTATTAATTTATCTACTAGTATAAATTAATTTTATAGTTAAATAATGTCAAAATAACTGTTTTTTTCCAAGCAGTTTGATAGGCCTACCTGTAATTTTCATGGTAACTTTTCTATGCAGAAATCTTTTGGCTCAATACGGCACCATCTGTTCACACATCCAAAGTGAGATGTTCATCGGTATATGTAAAATAAAAGACAAAACTACAGGTCTATAGAAAATGTACAAAATTATTCATTGAGCATATCAAAATCTAAAGAAGCCAACCCTGAACACTTGGCGCATTGGACATCAGAGTATGAGAAGCCTGGCTTCTTGAATTGCAAGCCTGGAAAATGGAGCCTGACATCATGTATCATAAGCCAGAGGGAAACAGCATGGCTTGCTTCAACACAGGCCAGAGAAATAGAGCTTGACTTTGTCTGTTCAAAGCAAGACAAAATAAAGCCTGGTTTGTATTACTATAAGCTGGGGACACAGAAACTGGTTCCTTGCGATGAGAGTTAGAGTAATAGAGCTTAACTTCTAGAACTGGAAGCCAAGACAAAGCAAACCTTATGCATTCCAGTTCAATATATCTGTATTTGCCATTGTACTCTTTCCAGGCGACTAGATCTAATTTTGTTCTCTCAAATCCAGTGCACCTATGATCTTCGTTGAAAAGTTTTAAAACTGACACACAGTTATATGTTAAATAGTTTGTATAAATAAATAAACAAAATTAGCTTTCCTTTTGTATAAATCCGTATGAGTTTACACAAATATATTGCACATGTGTATATCAACTGATTTGTAATGTACTTCATCTAGTCTTATGTTCCAGGTACTTCAGCCACACAACAAATCCAGGTTCTCCAGTAAAGTGAGAATTATGGTAAAATAAATTACAGTTCAAGTATGTATTCTTAAAAAAGCAACTTCTATTGCTCTCAGCCTCTCTAAATTACCAAATTCCTTTTTTTGTGCTTCTATGGTGAGATTTCCTGTTGAAGAATGACCAAGTTCAAGAGATTCTAAAGGTCAATATAAAAAAAAAAAAAGCTAATATTTTATACTTGCCTGTTCCCTGCAGCCCTGATCTTCTTGGGCACCATGCTGGTGGTCCTGGCTCCTTCCCCCCTGTTGAGTGCCCCCAATAACAAGTCCTTTGCTATAGGGGCTCTCGAGCTGAGCTCCTGTGAATGAACATTGTCCATTCACATACAGAGCACCGCTGGGCCCTGCCTCTCACTCTCTCCTCATTGGCTCACTGGCTGTTATTGACAGCAGCAGGCACCAATAGCTCCCACTGCTGTATGAGCCAATGAGTAGAGTCCTGGGATAGCTGAGGCTACGTGCACATCACTAGATTAAAATTGGGCTCAGGTCATTAAAAGGGGGGGGGCTGCAGGGGCAACTTCACCCAGCAGGTTTTTTACCTTCATGCATAAAATACATGAAGGTAAAAAATCTTCTCGCTTTAGAACCGCTTTCATGCACCCTAATCCCACTGTACGTAGGAATGTAGCCAACCTCTTTTGCTTGCTCCCAAGATGTACTATGAACTATGGGATGTGTACTGTGCAAAGAAGCAGAAATACACAATAAGAAGCAATTTTATCAAAAATAGATTACAGGGCCATTAAGTAGTGGATGTGTATGGATTACTTTTGGAGAATAAGGATATTGTTTAGTGTCACTTTATCAAGCTTCCCCCTCCTCTGAGTGCATTGCACTTGGTGATATACCTATCATCAGTCCCTGATTGAGCACTCTTCACTGTGCGGCCCCATTCTCCTGAAATTGTATTTGCATGCACACTGTTGCCTCATTCATTCCTATGAAAAATCCATACTCCTGCAACCCTGCTTGGAGTACCTCTTTCCCATAGTAATGAATGAGGCCATGGTGCACACATGAGTTTAAAGCAGTCAGAAAGACTGTGTGGCTCCAAGAGGGGTTAAAGTAAAAATAGCTGGATCAGGGCTAAAAGTAAGTATTTCTACTAGTGGGATGCGCTCAGGGGTGGACTTATTAAAGGAAAATTGCACAAAGGTACACATGTACTTTAAATATAATTCAAAAAATATCTGATGAAAACGCCTGAAATTTTCTTTATATTTGCCAAAAAGCACTTTCTTACAAGATTTCATCTACTCTGTAGCCTATAGGATCTATTCAGAAAAAGTGTGATGGCTGGGAGTAGTTAGAAGAAAGGGGTGTGGTAACATTTGCCTTTACATGCACATTTTACACTTACTAATACAACTTTGGAGACACTTAAAATGGAACTAAAGTTAAGTAGTTAAAAAACTGTGAGCAAGCTATGGGGGAGATTTACAAAAACTGGTGCACACATGCACTCTCCCAAGGAAAAAAAAACTCTCTAACAATACACACCAAACGGAGCATGTGCAGCTTGCCCCCAGGGCTTAGTTCTACCAGCAGATGGATTGGGGACTGTGAAAAAAGGGGAGGATCAGTGAAAACAGCATTAAAAATCAGTTTTACATAATGCAAAAGATAAACCCCTTATGTTCCACAGTGAGAATAATAAGCAGGCTTTACTGCATAGACAGACTGATTTTGCGGGTTTAGTAACACTTTCAATAAAAAAAAGGTGTCCAAAGGAAACATGTCATGAAAAATATGCAGAAGCTGCCCTTGCTGGCCTCCTTTTGAAAAAGCTACCTGTCTGGCTGTGTGAAACCTTTGATTTCAATACAATGGGGTTGATTTACTAAAGGCTGCTCACTTTGCAAGGGAAGTTTTTTTTTTTTTGCAAGATTTTGGTGAAATCCATGATATATCACTTTGCAAAGAATACCCAATCAAATGCAAGGAAAATAAAAAAACACATTTTTGTTTGCACATGATTGGATGATGGAAGTCAGCAGAGTTTCACCAAAATTCACTTACTTTGGGGAAAATTCCCTTGCAAAGTGAATAGAATATTTTCCTTTAGTAAATCCACCCCTATAAGTTTCAAGCACAAGTCAGTTTATACATAGAATCCATAATCTGCATTGGGACACGTGCAGGTAGGTGAGAGAACGGAAGTCTGACATAGCCAAGCAATTAGCATTATAGAAGGAACCCAGAAACCTCTTCAGCCTCCTTATTTCTCTCTTGACAGGTTTCTAAGATAAAAAAAAATGTAAGAGTGAATTTACTCTGCCCTCGTAGTGTAGATCTCAATGTCAGTCATCCTAATAACTGCCAAATGTTAAGAACTATGCTATCTAAGACGTCCACTATCGCCTCTGTATTGTATGTTTCACTGTGATCAAACCTGGCTCTGTTAGAGCTAAAACTTTTTGTTTTGGTAACTCTAAAAATTCGTAATAAAGATCAATAGCAAAAAACTTGTAAAAGTGATTATAAAACCTGTAAAGAATATCAGCTGTGGGCTCAGCTGAGCATTTGAAGGCCTGTAGAGCCAGTAACCACCCAGTTTGTTTGCTAGCTCTCTGCTTTTATTTGTCTTCCTGAGAAGACTATGATCAATGACTAATTTTAATTATCACCCTAGGCAGCAGTAGTTGAGGTGCTGTGACACTAATTAGAAACAATAGCTGTTTTTTGCTATGTACCCTATAAGTTCCAACTGACGTACTTGCCACAGTGTTCCTCATCATTTCAGATCTGGGACAAACACCCCCTGCTACCACAGTAGGAACCAGCCACAACTTAGAGTCACTTAAAGATGTGATTTTAGGACTTATCTTAAAGTTTGAAATGGCTTCTCTCCTTTAGGGTTTCATTTAATCATCAGGAACCATTAACCTTTTCACCATTTAGGTCACTAATAGAAGCACTGTAACATCCAAATTAAGTGGAACTGATCTCAAAAAGTGAAGATTTGCTATGTTACAGGAAAATGTAGAAATGTTAAATGTTCCTAAGTAGCACCCTAAAAAGTAAATCTTACTGAAAATATCAGTGCACTTCCACCTATGGGAGTGTGCCTATAGGCACTCCTGTGCTAAAAGCCACATAGCTGTATAACTGAAGTGTGAGATCTAAAGCACTGCTGCCTCTGATTGTTAGTATCCAGGGGCGGACTGACCATTTGGAAACTAGGGCACTGCCCGAGGGCCCGGGGTCAGTAGGGGGCCCCATGAGATGCCCCTGGTACCTTTTTCATAGGCTTTTTTGAGTTTGGGCAAGGGCACAGGGGCCCCATGATCCCCTATTTCCCGAGGGCCCCATGAATTGTCAGTCCGCCCCGGTTAGTATCCAGAGATCTGGAGTGAAATTTGGTGATATCAATATTATGCTGCTCACTGTTGTTCATGGTGGAGGTTCTGGCATGAAAAGGCAAAAGTCCTGCCTCTACCAAGGCGGTCACCTACACACAAACACACAGTGCTGAACATTGCATAGTAATTAAATTAAAAAGGAAGAAGAAAGATACGCTGCAGGTAACTATTTTTAGGCACAGCTTCCTGATCAATAGCTCTTTCAGGGTCCACGCACACTGTAGAGGCAGCTCAATGTTATTCTATGGGTTCATGCACATTAGGATGTTTGAGGCATTTTTTTTAAAATCTGTTTGTTAAACAGTTTTTCATATATAATACAATATGAGAAAAAAGCAAAAAAAAAACCCCCGAAACAAAACAAAGGAAAAACTGTTGAGTAGTTACCCACACAGGGGTGCAAAGGAGGTGACACGGCAGTAATACATTACATAAGCACCAATAATACTCATAGAATTGTGGTGTGGCTTAGTACTATACACATAACAAGCAGATGCATAGAGCATATGATATACAGCAGATGTTTAGAAGGGTTTCTATGTATGGCCTTGTCAAGGGTAGACTGTCAGAAGGAAATTTTGGTTGTACGGTCACTTGTGAGGCAGAGTTAGGTTCCACCAGCCATTTAGACCATTCCCTTTCATATTTCACAGGGCAACCTCTATTAGCATATGTGTCTTTGTAAAGCATAGGAAGATTATTATTCACCAAATATTTCCAAAAGGGGATAGACGGTGGGGTCTGTTTATTCCAGTGTAGGGTAATGGCCTTCCTGGCATAAAAGAGAAGGAGACTACCATTCTCTTTGCTACCATCGGAATGATGTTCTCCATGAGTCCCAATAAACAGGTCTCCATGGTTGGGGATATATTTTGTATCACTCAACCCTTTCTCTTCGATTGCAAGTTCTAATAAGCAGGGCCCTCTGTTTCCTCTTGTACCAAATTGTATTGTAACTGTAATGTCTACCTTCATTTTGTAAAGCACTGCACAAACTGTTGACGCTATATAAATCCTGTATAATAATATAAATAATAATAAGGGAGTTGACATCACAGAGTTGATTGCAATCAAGACATCTACCCAAAACACAGTGACAGTGGGACATATCCAGAAGACATGGAAGAAATCTCTAGGGGATAGGTCACACTTCAAGAACTCCGAGGGGTGAGACTGATTCATTTTGTGGAGTCAAGAGGGAGTAAAGTAGGCCCTGTGTACTATTTTAAATTGTATGAGCCCATCCTGCAATAAGACTAGTGCATGGAAGGGGAGATTGTCTAAATGCAGGATGTCTCATTTCCACTTGGCTTAGAGGCAAGAAAAAAACCCTTCTGGTTTGCATTTTTGAGAGCAGTTTTCTGGCATAAAAAAGCTGAATGCTCCTAAACTCTCCTAGAAGCTCCTAAACTTTCCTAAACTCCTGTAAAAAAACTTTCTACTGAGTGTTTTTTTTTTTTTCTGCCAAAGGTACTGGCGTGTCTTCAGCCCAAATAAGCTACCATTCACCGCTGAGTCTCCAAGAATGCTCTTTGGCACAGGCACGATTAATTGGATTTCACACTTATGCTCTCGAATCAAATAAAAACAAATCATAGTGTTCTCTGTTCTCTACTTATAAATAAAAAATAGAAATACACTTACATAGTGTTGCATGTAAATTTGCTTTGTACAGAAAGTTAGCAGCACTGCAATGAAGATAAACCACTCAAAGCCAAGAGCAAAGATCCCTCCATTCAGTAAACAGTCAGCTCTCCCTAAGACTCCCAGGCTGCACCCAACATGTTTTGTAAATTGCGATGTCTTCAGGAACACCATGTACTCCAGTGTGTTTGGGATATCCTGATCTGACACTCCCTTCTTCCCATCAATAAAAAGCAAACAAGGATGGAGCCATTCAACTTCCAAAAGTCCAGAATATGTTTATTATTGTCATCCAATATGGGGTAAATCTAACTACTCTTACTCATATTGCTCTGTGCAAAAAACATTTTCTATTAAAAAATTCAGGAGAGTGACTGACACCCATTCATTCAGAAAATTCATAGAAGAGTACCACACCTTTTCTCTTATATACAGTGGTGGCAGCATGGGAGCCTATATCAACTGCATTAGACGTCAGTGATGTTTGCTCCTGTTCCCCTGATGATGTTGTTTGATGATGAAATATGTTGAAGGGCCTTAACTTGTGCCATCAGCATACTCACTCACTGTATGGTCAGTGCCGAGGCATCATAGATAGTCTGGCTGAAAAAAGACAAAAGTCCATCCAATCCAACCATTGAAAAAAAAAAGTTATAATCCTACACCCACAGTTGATCCAGAGGAAGACAAAAAAAACCAGCAAAGCATGACCCCATTTGCTCCTGCAGGGGAAAAAATTCCTTCGTGATCCCCCGAGAGGCAATTGGATATTCCCTGGATCAACTTTACCTATAAATGTTAGTATCCAGTTATATTCTGTGTATCCAAGAAAGAATCCAGGCCTTTTTTAAAGCAATCCACTGAGCTGGCCAGAACCAGCTCTTGAGGGAGTCTATTCCACATTTTCACAGCTCTTACTGTGAAGAAACCTTTGCCGTGTTTGGAGATTAAACTTATTTTCCTCCAGACGTAAAGAGTGCCCCCTTGTCCTCTGTGATGACCTCAGGGTGAATAACTCTACACCGAGTTCACTATATGAACCTCTGATGTAGTTATACATGTTGATCAGATCCCCTCTTAATCGCTTCAAGAGAGAATAAATTCAGTTCCTCTAATCTTTCCTCATAGCTGATCTCCTCCATGCCTCGTATCAGTTTAGTTGCCCTTCTCTGTACTTTCTCCAGTTCCCCAATGTCCTTTTTGTGAATTGGTGCCCAAAACTGAACTGCATATTCCAGATGAGGTCTTACTAATGATTTGTACCGGGGTAATATGATATCTCTCTCTCTGGAGTCTATACATCTTTTAATACAAGAGAGGATTTTGCTCGCTTTAGAAACCGCAGCTTGGCATTGAATGCCATTATTAATCTTGTGATCTACCAGAACTCCCAGATCCTTCTCCAGCATTGATTCCCCCAGTTGTACCCTCCTAGTATGTATGATGCATGCATATTCTTAGCCCCCAAGTACAGAACTTTACATTTATCAACATTAAACCTCATTTGCCACATAGTTGCCCAATTAAACAGAGCATTGAGGTCGGCTTGTAAGTTGGAGACATCCTGTAAGGACGTTATTCCACTGCACAGTTTGGTGTCATATGCAAAGACTGAAATGGGATTTTTCATCCCAGACCCTATATCATTTATAAATATTTTAAAAAGTAAGGGTCCCAACACTGAACCTTGGGATACACCACTGACAACCCTAGACCATTCAGAGTATGGATCATTAACCACTACTCTGTGAATACAATCTTTTAGCCAGTTTTCTATCCATTTACATACAGAATTTTCCAAGCCTGTAGACTTTACCTTAAACATTAGTTGTGTGTGGGGAACTGTGTCAAACGCTTCTGCAAAATCCAAGTACATGCTGTGACATGCTGTATTTTATTTTACCTCTGTAAGTACCTGTCTATTGTTTTATATAAATTGCTCTGTGGTTTTAAACTATGCGCGGCCTCTGTTCTCCTCTATGAGTGCGGATGTGGCCTGATCTGACATGCTGATCCTTGGAATCACTGAAACTGGAAGTTAGTGTCCTGGTATTGCCATTGATGAATGTCTGGAGGTCTGTTAATTACATGCTTGGCTGATCTCTGTGATGGGGATCTTTCATATTTGGTAAGAGGTCAGCCTTGTTTGTGGTGAAGGGCACTAGCGTCTTGGTCGTCTCTTCAAGATACGTTTACGGAGTTAGTGGGTAGCTGGATATTTTCACTTGTACCTGGACTTCACTGTTTTTTGAAGATTTGCACATCAATTATGTTTTTAATTGATGTTTGTGGACTTTTATTTGTGTTGCTGCACACTCATTGTATTTGTATATACAGTACAGTATATTTTCCCTTGGCCTTTCAGATATTCCCCATAAAAGCCTGGAAAAATCTTTAGAAGCTATTATATTCTCTTATTGATGTTGCTCCTTTATTCTTTTACATATTTAACTCAAGTAGATATAGTTTTCAAAATCAAACAAGGAAGAGCTAAGATATAAAAAGTTAACTGTTGGAGAATGCCCTATCTCAACCTACGAAAGGGAAAAAAAAAAAGAAAAGAACTCCAGGCAACACAAATTTCAATAATTTGGTAATTATGCAAAGTAGAAAGATGTTATTAACCTTTTTGTAATAAAACCTTCCCTTCGAAAGATAATTGTACTTTTAAAATGCAATAGCAATTTTAATATATCCATGCACAAGAAACAAATTTGTTAATATAATCCCTAACCTCCACCTTAAATTTTTTGCGGTTTTGAGAGCCGTTATCCTGAGTCTACAGCAGTGTAAACATTGATTTGTTTACATTCAGTCTGCACTCTGCAGTACAGAGAGCAAAAGATGTGTAGACAAAGACTAAAAACAACTAGGAAAGCACTTGTTACTTATATCTGCTTAACTAAAGACAGGAAATGACATCTCTTTGGCTATAAATGATCATTTAAATACTGCACCATAACTTTTTTACTGGCTAAACAGATTGCTACTGAGGTAAAGCCCAATGCAAGGCTGTGTCTAAATGTACCAATATAATGGAGTCTCCTCCAAATTGCACAAAATGAATGCTTTTTTGGCTAAAGAACGGGAGGTGTTAAAGTGTACCTAAAGGCCAAACTTTTTTTTTAGTGTTGGATAAAATGGAGAGGGATTAGAATAAACTGCTTATATTGTACATTCCCTGTTTTTTTTTTTTGGTTTGTTTTTTAGGGTTTTTTTTGTATATTGTACCTTCCCTGGTTCCCTCCTTTCAGCCCCTCAGAAACATTTTAATTACATTTTCAAATAAAACCTGTTTCCATTACATGCCTTATTTAACCATTTCAATACCGGGCAATTTTACACCTTCCTACCCAGGCCAGTTTTCACGTTTCAGCGCTCTCACATTTTGAATGACAATTGCGCGTTCATACAACATTGTACCCAAACTAAAATTTTATCATTTTCTTCACACAACTAGAGCTTTCTTTTGGTGGTATTTAATCACCGCTGGAGTTTTTTTATTTTTTGCTAAATTAACAAAAAAAGACCAAAAATTTTGAAAAAAAAAACACGTTTTTCTTTGTTTCTGTTATAAAAGTTTACAAATAAATAATTGTTCTTCATAAATTTAGGCCGAGATGTATTCTGCTACATGTCTTTGCTGAAAATAACCCAAATTAGGATGTATTATTTAGTCTGTAGGAAAGTTATAGAGTTCACAAACTATGGTATAGATCTGAAAATTGATCAATCCTGAAGTACTGACAGCCAATCTAATTTCTTGAGGTCACCAGTGCAGTACAGCATCATCATATAACTGGCATAGCGGTGAACAGGGACACTGACTGGTGACAGTATGGAAAAAAAAAAAATATATATATATATATATATTTTTTATTATTTTAAATTTTTTAATACATTTTTTTATTTTTTTTAAGATTTTTTTTTTCATATTTTACTATGACCAAAGTAGTACGTTACCATAGTAACATTGTACTACTTTCGGGAAGTGATCTGTATTTTTTTTTTTTTTTACACAATTTGCTTATAGCAAAGAATTACTTTGCTATAAGCAAGCATTTACCTGAATGACATCGATTCATTCAGGTTTTTTTTTTTTTTTTGTGCTTAGTTGTGATTTGGCCGCAGCTAATCACATGACATGTGCATGTGACCTGCTGTGGCCATTCACAGCTAGGCAATAGTATACAATGAATGGCATGAATGAAACCATCCATTGTATACAACTGTCATGTGACCTGCTGTGATTGGTCACAGCAGGTCACATGGTACCAGCAACGGGGGCCGGTACTCAGATCTGTCATTGGCCGTGTCCTAGGTACATGGCCGGTGACAGATCACGCCGTTGCGCGGCTCTGCAACCACGCGAACTGCGCATGTGCGGGAGGACGCCAAATGGCGTATACCCCGGAAATCTACAGCATTTTTGTGGCTGCCAAACGGCTATAGGCCGGGTGGCTAATGGTTAAATATAGAAACCCTATCACTTGGTTTAAGTGCTTCTCAATGCAATGCAAGCAGATCAAGGCTGGTGGGAGGGGTGTTAGATAATGTGTTTATGTGAAATCTCCATTAATGGATGTAAATAATGTTATAATTACAAGTATATTTTAGTTAGATGGAAATATACAGTATTTAAACCATTGAGTGTTTTGCAGCATCAAACTTTTTAGCTTCCATACTGGTATAAATAGAAATAGAGTTTTCCACTATACAAGTTCTGGCCTTTTGATGTCCCCTTAGCATATCTCACATGAGTGGTAAACAGCAGCATTCTTTGAACTTCCAATCATGCTGTGCCCAATATACATTGGCTAGGTACAGTGTCCAATTAGTGAGCATTATATTAGCCAGAGTACAGAAATGAGGGGGGATATAAGGCATGGTCCCACAGCTGGGGTCTCTGTGATGAGATACACAGCAGGCAGGGTGACTAAACCTGAAGTTGATAGGTAAACTAACTTCATACTTATATTGTACATTGTATTTTAAACATGGTTTTGTGGGTAAATTGTAAATATCGTAGAAGTCAAGAGACTTAAATTGTACATTGTGTTGTAAATACTGCTTAGTGTGTAATTTGTATATATTATGTACCTCTATCAATAAATGTATATTTCAGATAGAACTACCTCTTTTGTGAGGGAACTCTCAGATCTAGCTGGATATACTGTATGTAAATAGTCCTACAAGGATTGGGATGTATTCACAAATACACGGAACCTAGTCAACAGGGGGCAACAGGGTGCTGTACATAGCTTCATAAAAACATCACAGCACCCTGCCTCAATGTGTGAGAAGCCCACACAACTGTGCAAGACTTAAGGGAAGGCCAACATTAAAGTGGATGTCCAAGATCACTCTAACTAAGCTGAAACTTGCTTCCACCCCCCTTCTAAATCCTATTCTAATTACCCTTTAAAAGGTTACTTGTCTATTCGGAAGGGAGCTCTGATCCGGTCATGTGACTACTTCCCAGTGACCACGGCACTTCCGGAAATGTCAATACGTCACGTGCCCCGGACGCGTTTCATCACATCTGGACTTTTTCAACAGGGATCCCTGTTGAAAGTCCAGATGTGACGAAACGCGTCCGGGGCACGTGACGTATTGACGTTTCCAGAAGTGCCGTGGTGGCCATCTTGGGTTCTGGAACACGCGGCTGTGTATACCCTTGAGACTTCCATCTACCACCTGGCTCTCCTTCAGAGTTGTAAGGCCATTAACTTGAAGCTACCGCTATAGAGTGATGTTGTCTTGACTGTTTCACTATATGGAAGCTGATCTCATAGTTTTTTAATGTAAGTTGCTACAATAAAATCTGTGTGTTATTTTATACAAACACTGACCCCTGGTCTGTTTATGAGGTCTATGGGAGGTGTCTGGAGAAGATGAGTTATATATTGTCTGGAGGCAATCCCATTCTTACTATGGATCCTATGCTGGTTTTATCTATCTTAGGGTAATTATGCACTTTTACTATATTGTGTGCAGTGGGCTTATTCATTAAATTGTTGGAGTTTGAACATTTCACGATTGCTGTGGCACTTTAGTTTTTTGCATGTGACACGTGTGGCACTATTATTAAAAACCTAGGATAATACACTATGTTTAGATCTTTTATTTTCGAGGTATATGAAGATTTTCTGGAGTTCATCATCATATTTGCCTTGGGATCTGGATTATTGTGGAATCACTTGCAAGTGTGTTTTTTGGACTTTATTTTGGACTTTATTTGGACATTGGGTTGTATTGATATTATTGATGTGTTTATTCATTTATATCAAGTCTTCTGTATTATTTATATTTATGTGTTTTATATGTAACCCACTTTTACCTGCACACAGCTTTACTTCCCGAAGCTGCTGCTAAAATAACCCCCTGGTGTTTCAACTCATAAACATCCAAAAACCAGCGCTAAAATATAAAAAATGTTACACTTATCTAACTGTGAAATAAACCATGTCTAAATAATTCAAATACAATATTAATCAAGTCCCATAACATTTTGATTTGAATCCAAAACAATATAGGTAATATAGGGGACATCCTCTTTTGTATTCATGTCAACATTTTATGGGATTATTTTTGTACTTCACTTACAGTATTTAGACACTGTATACTCCTCAATAAGAGAACTGTAACTGTTTTTATATGTTAGAGTTGGTTTTTGGATGTTTGTGTTTTATATTAAATAATTAACCAAATATAATACAGATGTCTTGTTCTACAAACCAAAAGTATTATAAAAAAAATAGGACCATAAAATAAAAACTTAAACTTCCTCCATAGAGACCCGGGGCTCCATGTTCATTTTCAGGAACCACACAACATATGATATTTGTGTTTTGGAGTTTTTTGTGCATCAATGCATGATATTGTACAGCAGATAAAAAGCCTCCAGTCACTAAAAAAAAATGTTTTCTTTTTAGAAAAATCATGTAGTACTTAGCCTAACGAGGATAAAACAACAACTTCTTGTTTGTCACATAGCCTCAAGCTTTCATAATCATGCTAAGTTTCTAAAACACTTGATTCTCATTCAGAAGTACGCATCAGGCAAAGAGTGTTCTGAAATAATGGCAATCTGTTTGTAGCTAGATTTGCAAAATTGTTTTTATTTTTCACCAATACAACATCTAGGTGCTCCTAAAGCTATTAATTTCCTCCAAATAAAAGCTGTTTCTTCGTAACCAATGCATGGCCATCAACAAACTTCCTCAGACTCTTCAGAAATGTTCCTACCATTGTTATGAATAAATATTTTTAGAAGTATTTGTCTGCCTATATATTATTTATTTTTTTTGTTCATTCCAAATACTATGGAGTACTAACCAAGACTCTTAAATGCAAAATAGAAGATGTTATTGGCATCTAGATATTATATTTTTAAGGTTGAACCTTACAGTATAGCAAATGGAGAACCCAGGGATTTATGGAACCCAGAAGATATTATTTATTTATTATTATTTATTTCAGATACTTATATAGCGCTGTCAATTTACGCAGCGCTTTACACATATATATATTGTACATTCACATCAGTCTGAATTGTAACAAATATGCTCTCAACTGACATACTCATCTTGTTATAATTACTTTAGTATAGAGGAGGTCCTCCTGCGCTACTTCCCTACCTGCAATGACCCCCAAAAAATGGCCGCAAACACCTAACTACTGTATATTCCAAAATAGTGAAATCAAATAAGAGTGAAAGGGTGCTGAGTTACTTAGTGCATGAACAATCAGCCATAAAAACATACATAGAATATATACTAAATACAGATATACCCCTCATCCAAGTGTAAACATAACATATCCAAAAAACATGTGAATGGGTGCAAACAATGACAAATGACAATAACGGCAGCACAAAATGCTATAATGTGCTGGTGACAAAGGTGAACATAATAATAATAATGATGATGTGTATAGTGTGATACAAGGGACTCAGTCCCAAAAATAGAAATAAAGTGACTCAGTTCCAAAAAATATGACAGTCCCAAAACACAGGAAAAAACACAGTAAATCTTCAGTGCAAGCCGTGATACATCCAGTGCTGCAAAAATAACGAAAATAACCTCCTCCGGCTAGCACCTTCAAAATGTGACCCACAAGGAGTCACAAAGCATTTATAATTTACCCTCCCCATAATAGAAGGTTAATATTTTGTACCCGATAGTGAAGGGGGGCGTTTACTTCATTTCAAGTAACCGCCAACATTTTATATACGATTTTTCCAGCCCAAACTTTTTGTTTTTAAGTGCGTAAAACTACGTACATAGATATGTTGTATGAACATTTTTATATTTGTTTTTTTTTTTTCAGTATCCTTATTGCTGGTAAAAATTACACCCTGTATACTATTGGTTGAGCACCTGCGGTGAAGAAGATTCTGATCATCACTGCATCTCTGCAGACATCATGCAACATCTGTTTGTATACATGAAATTAAATCACCAAGATCATAGGAAAGTGCAGAGAGGGACTACAGGTACCTTCAATCAGGAACACAGTAAAACATATAAAAAGGTATAAAACTAAGAAAACTTGAATTTTTTTTTGTTTAACATTTAATTATTTTGATCATACACATTGCACATTGTTAATTTTATACACATAATAGTTGACTCTCATGGGGGTTAGGTAAGAACCACTGATAAGAGCTGACTGGTAAGCCAGCCTACAGAAGAACTACCTTTATATGGAGGGTTTATAAACGTTAATGTGCAATTAAGAACAGAACATTGGAAAATGATGGCAGACTTACCAAGTACAGTAATCCCCTCCAGCACTGCAATGCCCACGCATGCATCTTCATCTCCATCACAAGAGTGTCTTCGGCCTGGCAGAGTTTCATGATAGGACGGTACAGTGAGCTGTGTATGTGCAGCTAAGTGTACAGAAGCAAAAAAAATAAGTGCTGGCAGGCAGATAGAAGCATCTCTGACAGAAGAGATTTACCCAATCTTTTCTGTTATTAACCGCTTCCCAACTGCCCTATATCATGTATATATACGTGATTTTCCATTTCCGGGTAGGGGGTGCGCGCACTCCCTACCCATGCCGCTATTGGCTCCTCAGCATGTCAGTTATCTGGTCCCGGCTGAGAATCAGCCGAGACTCAGTGATCGGTGGCGGAGCTGACAGGGAAGACATCTGTATATAAACAATACAGATCTCTCCCCTGTCGGCACAAACAGCCTGCTTTGTATTGCTCTGCACAGCAGAGCAATACAAAGCAGCTTGTCTACACAGTAAAACACACACAGCACACAGTTAACCCTTTGATCACCCCAGATGTTAATCCCTTCCTGCCCAGTGTCTATAGTACAGTGTCAGTGCTTTTTATTAGCACTTGAGGTTATCAGTGGGAGTCAGTTCCCCCCCCCCAGTGTCAGAATGCCCTCCACAGTCCCGCAATAAGTTGCTGATTGCCACCATTACTAGTAGAAAAAAAAAATTTGTAGACGCTATAACTTTCATGTAAACCAGTTAATTAACACATATTGGGATTTTTTTTTAGCAAAGACATGTATCAGAATACATTTTGGCCTAAATATATGATGAAATTTGATTTTTTTTAATTTTTTAAAAGCAAAAAGCCATAATTATTTGTTTTTTTTTCAAAATTGTCAGTATTTTTTCATTTATAGCACAAAAAAATTAAAAACGTACAGGTAATAAAATACCACCGAAAAAAAGCTCTACTTGGGGGGAAAAAAGGACATAAATTAAATTTATGTACAACATTGCATGACTGCACAATTGTCAGTTAAAATAACGCAGCACCATATCACAACAAATGGTCTGGTCAGGAAGGGGGGTAAATCCTCTAGAGGGCAAGTGGTTAAATAAAGCCTGCCCAGAAGAACTTTTTTACAAAGTTAGCTTTGCTTTCACTTTAAGAAGCCAATGTGTAAACTTTATTTTCTTTTAAAGGAGTTTTATAGCCACTGCATACACTTTTATTTTAAAACATCAACATTGTAATAGCAATACAAATGTTAGTTATAGAATACTGTATTTGACAATCTATTATAGACTTACTTGAAAAATCTCCTTTCATGTTGTAAGTTCTCTCTGTCTGCCAGTCATCTCTTTCTATAACTTCCTGGAATCCCTGCATGCTTTGCAGTTTCTCCTCTGCTGTTTAATGTCAACATCTTTCTTGACTCGAACCTCTCCTTCCTGCCTCATGTCAAATCACTTACAAACACCTGCAGGCTCCATCTCCGCAATATCGCCAAGATACGTACCTTCCTCACCCCAGACACCACCAAACTTCTTGTACACTCCCTCATCATCTCACGCCTTGACTATTGCAACTCTCTTCTCACTGGCCTACCCAAGTGCAGGCTCTCCCCGCTCCAGACCATCCTGAACTCAGCGGCCAGACTCATCCACCTCACCACCCGCTCCACCTCTGCCACCCCCCTCTGCCTCTCCCTCCACTGGCTCCCGATTGCCCAACGCATCAAATTTAAACTTCTAATCCTGACCTACAAAGCCGTTCATAACACTGCCCCTGACTACCTCACCAACCTGATCCCCAAGTACCACCCTACCCGTACCCTTCGCTCCACACAGGACCTCCTTCTATCCTACTCCCTGGTCTCCTCCTCCCATGCACGACTGCAGGACTTCTCCAGGTCCTCCCCTATCCTCTGGAACTCACTGCCCAATCCATTTGACTGTCGCCTTCCCTCCCCACATTCAGGCGCTCCCTCAAAACCCATCTCTTCAGGGAAGCCTACCCCACCCTCACCTAACGGCCATTCTCCCTCATTCCTCCCACCACTTCATCCCCCTCAGCCACTTCATTCCCCTCAGCCACTTCCTATTGTTCCACTACCCCCTCCCTCCTAGATTGTAAGCTTGAAAGAGTAGGGCCCTCTTATCCCTCGTACCCTGTCTGTTTTTGTTGTACTTTGCCATGTATTGTCCCCCCTATTGTACAGCGCTGAGCAAACCCTTTGGCGCTATATAAACTCGATGTAATAATAATAATAATAATAACATCTAACAGACTATATTCCCCATGGTACCTTGCTGCCTGCAAGCAGGAAATCCTGTATTGACTCCACCTCCTGAAACTCCTCCTCTCAGCACCTCGTCCCTACACCCAGAGGCAGGCTCTATGAAATGTGGGACACAGCAGTACCTACTCACAAGGCATAGCGACTACGTGTCACAGGATTCATGGAAGTGAATGTGTGGGATCTTCACACAGTACGTTTACAAAGATGAAGATTACTCAGATTAGTAGGAGTAGGCTAGAAATAATTAAAATTAAAAGTGGAAATTAATATACAGGCAGTCCCCAAGTTACAAACATCAGACTTACATCTGATTCATACTTAAGAACAGAGGCAGCATGATGTCATGCTGGTCCTGCAAACCGTCTGGTGGCCATCTTGTTGCTCGCCAAAATGGTGCCACCTACTGTCCGGCAGACCTTTTAGCAATCCCACATCACTGCATGGCCAGTTAACCCTTCGATATGCTATCTAAAACTTAAAAATAATATTTTGGCTGGAGTTACATTTACAAAATGTACCTGTTCCAACTTACATACAAACTCAACTTAAGAACAAACCTACACAATCTATCTTGTTTGTAACCCGGGGACTACCTGTATGTATAATTTTACATTTGACTGTAGATATGCTTTAAATTGATATTTTCTCACTCACCAAAACCCACCTGGTGCTTTCATTATTGCGCATTCCACCAGTTAAAACATTCTTGCAAATGTTAATTGAGTGTTTTTAATCAGCAGGATATTCAGTAATCCTGTAATATTTGTTTAAACAATAGCAAGACCTGCCAAAAACTGACTGTCTGACAGCTAATGTTTACTTTTGCCATAGGATAATCTTTGTTTTTGTGGAAAAAATATAATAAAAAAAAGGAAAATGTTGATATTTAATATACGCTCTCTAGCCTTTAAAAAAGAGCTCCAGGCTGCCCCCCAAAAAAGTATAAATACTGTAGCTGCTGACTTTTAATATAAGAACACTTACCTGTCCAGGGGTCTAGTACCGTCATCACCTGGACTAGTTCTTCACTAGCCTCCGAGTTCCCGGGTTGGCATTGCAAGTAAGGGAAAATGCAAGTGAAGCCTTATTGGTACTGTGCAAGTCATGCAAGTCACTTTGTGATTGGTCCCGTAGTTTTCTGGGACCTGTGAAATGTGAAGCTCAGTTTGCCAAGGAAAGAAGTAGGAGCAGGTACCTGTCAAAACCAGGTACCTGATCCCCCCCCCCAAAAAAAAAATACATTTGCTAAATGTGGCAGTGGAGGGTGCAAACAAGTGGTGCATCCCCTTTTGCCTCTTTTGAGTGGAGCTCCACTTTAAGTCAACAGTTCCCAATTAAAGATGATGCTGGTTTACTGTAATGTGTTTGTTTTCTTTTTAGATTTTTTTTTGTCCTATTTGAATATGTTGAAAGTAAATACCCCCCACCCCCCCACACACACACCCACACACACACACACACATATATATATTGCTGTATGCATTCATTCCCAGTCATTTGCTGAACAATTTGCCAGGAGCCAAATGGTAAATTAAAATGGATACATGCCTGTCCTGTTTATTGTGGATCTGTTCCAGAGGGTGTGTATCAGAATAACAAAAGGTACATCCACCTTAGCAAAATAAACAGAAATTATCAGATAAAGGTATTTCATTATTGAAAGTGCTCCATTGTTACAAAATAGAAGATGTAAATAGACTGCTAAAATTAACTAAAATGTTAACACAGAGGTAACACACTGGGGCTATAACAGTATGGGAAACTATCATTCTTGCAATGCAAATATATAGGGGCAAATCATTTACTACATTTATAAAGTACATTTGCCAGCAATATTCACTTGCACATCACCATCATCTGCTCCTCAATGCTGAATTGTAATGTGCAAATGTCATCCAATTTAGAAACTGGTAAATGTCCCTTGCAATATTAAACCTTTACATTATGTATTTGCCAACTTACAATGAAAATATAAGGACATCTTAGGGAGTCCATACACAGAATCAGAAGTTGGAGGGTTACTTGAGGAGTATAATTGGGGCATTTATTAAATTTTTGCTACAATTTATTTTTAAAGGAAAATTATAATGCATTTTGTTCTCTATTATTATACCTATCAAAATAAGTGCCTATCTTTTTAAACACGTGTTATTTAATTTGTATTATTTATACAAAACGTTTATAATGCAAGTATTTAAAAAGGGTGCACCCATGACACTGGTGTTACAGAACAATACTGTACACATTTTCGCCAGAGAAACCATGGTACAAGTTGTTCGCTTTCAGGCTGTTTCTCTCTGATTGAATCATTTAATGGTCACATATGGACAGAGCAAATAGAAGGAGATGGGACAGTGGATAAAGCACTGCTCTGACTCATATAGCTGAGTGTGTAATTGTTACCAGGGGCGGACTGACCATTTGGAAACTCGGGCACTGCCTGAGGGCCGGGGGTCAATAGGGGGCCCCATGAGATGCCCCTGGTACCTTTTTCATAGACTTTTTTGAGTTTGGGCAAGGACACAGGGGCCCCATGATCCCCTATTGCCCGGGGGCCCCATGAGTTGTCAGTCCGCCCCTGATTGTTACTTTAAGATTTAGAGCTCTATATGCAACAGTTTGTAGCAAAGCAAATTAAAGTGTACTAAAAGCCAAACTTTTTTTTGGTAAAGTAGGGGATAGTTATGAGTTGTGTTTTTTTTTCTCTGCTGTGTGTGTCCTATTTGGAGACTATCAATTCACATGCTAACTCTGAGACACATCAGTAAGTGAGAGGCAATCTCTCCAAATTAAGGCAGCCCATAGATTGTGCAATTTTATTTCCTTCCTGCATACGTGGAAGGAAAAAAAATTGCTTGATGCCCTCATCAACATAGTGTTGAAGGGAAATCATTCCTACTACACTATTGTGTCCTGCCAGCGAGGAACCCTTCTTGCTGGCAGAACAAGATGATTAGTGTTGCCAGCTATAGCCAGCGGCACTATTCATTCAGGAAAAACCCGACAGAATGGTTGGACATAAGTCAATCGGTAGATTGACTTGTGTACAACCAGGGTGTCCATATATGGATCAAAATTCAGCCGGTCCCTGCTGAACTGGCTACATTTCAATCCCTTAATAGTTTAAGGAAAAATCCCCAACTAGCTGTCACTAAAGGCAGTGTCTTCACTTGGGAGATTTCCTCTAACCTCTTATTGTGGTGACAGATTGAAAAGTTTTGATTTCCCATCACTTTCTGTACCAAGACAATGGTCACCAGAACAAATAGAGAGACAGTTTACTAAAACTGGTGCACTCAGAATCTGGTACAGCTGTGCATGGTAGCCAATCAGCTTTTGTTCAATTAGGCTTTGGCAATAAAAACCTGGAAGCTGATTGGTTTCTATGCAGAGCTGCACCAGATTTTACACTCTCCAGTTTTAGTAAATAACCCCAAATCTATCCAGCAGGCGCACACACAGCAATACGTTACTAGTCTAGTGAAAATGGAAAAAAAGCCTTGAAATCTACCTGCTGGCTGAAAATGCAAATGTAAAATAATCATATGTAAGATTTCATATTTAGCTGACAAGAACAAATAAAAATGTCTATTTTTGGAGGCACATGCATCCATCTTAGCTGGACAGACATGTCTTGCTAGAGTTTCACACTGATGGATCCCCAAAGCAAGACAGCAGTCCAACAACCACTAAAACCATCTTAGTGCTTCACATACAACTACTAGTCAGCAGGACAGAAGCTCTCACCTGAAGCCTAAGACAAAAACAATTCAGGATGCCCTTGTGTGCGCTACAACCAAGATGGTGTTCAAAGCCTCCACTGTTGTTTTTTCCCTCAGCCACAGTAGGCTGTTTGCATGAAAGCACTGATGTAGAGGAAACTTACATTCACCAGAGTAGCACTCCTGAGGTTCCACTTTCAGCAGCAACATTTATTCAAAAAGATGGAATCCATGCTGCAAAAACCACTCCATACTACCTCTGATCACATCACAGTTCCCCTCTCCATCGAGAACAGAGAACTCAGGCAGCAAAATGCAGAAAACATGCATAGAAGACATTGAATTGACTACCTGAGAGCAAGTTCAAGATATAGAGGCTATCCTTGAGGAAATGGAGGATGATAAAAAACAGTCCTGTGTCTCTAACTTTCACATCTGAGGGATCCCTGAGACAGTTATAGACCTGATATCTACCGTTACTGCATTATTCCAAGAGCTCCTGCCATCCCTACTTAAAGAGCACCTGAAAGTGGACAGAGTTCACTATGCTGTAACCAGATGGCAACTGGATGGACCTCCCAGGGACATCATTGCTAAATTGCATTATTATCATTTCAAAGAAAAACTGCTGACAGTGGTGAGATCTAAAGATTTCTTGATATTCCAAGGTAATACCTATCAACTCTTTTCAGTCCAGGCCCCCTCACCATTTCTAAAAGGAGAGCATGAAACCACAGATTCAAATACTGAATCATCACTGAATTTGCTACCAATAGGGAGTTCCCTTTGCTATACATTTTTTGCACAAAGGCAAGCAGTCTTCTAGTAGTAATCAAGAAAATTTACAACATCTCTGGCATTTTTTGCTGGCTGATAGCTAAAAAGAGTGGGAAATTTGACTGGAGAGTGAAAAGTTATACTTTTGACTGCTGTTGATTGCTGGTGCTTGTAGTTGTTTTATTTTCTTCTTTGGTTCTTGCTAACAGCTTTTACTTTTTTAAATCACTTTTTCTGTCACTTTTTAAATAGTATTTTTCTTTTCTTCCTTTCTTTGCCTTCCTTCAGTCTGCTAATTAAGGGGAGGGGTTAATTGGTCACAGGTGCTACAGGTAGTATATAACTTGCTGTAGAGCTCACTCTGAGCTTGCCTGTATTTTGCTTGCTAGACCTTTGACCAAGTGGACATTTGATAAGTAGAGTTAAAAAACCAGAGTTGAAAACAGGATTTTATAACAGGAGTCTACTGACCTGTAAGTGAAAACTGATATTTCCTGTCAGTTTTCCTACAGTGTGCCGCACGTATGCAACAATGGAGCAACAGCTCCAGGATGGATACCACTGCTACAGATGTGAGCGGGTTACCCTTCTGGAAACTTGTGTTACAGATCTGGAGGAGCAAGTTGCAACACTGGGTAGAAACAACAATCTTGAAAGGGGTCTTCTGCTCTCTGAGCAGGTAGCTAATGGGAGTGATGTGGATGGTAGAGGGGCTAATCAAGATTATCAGGTAGGAAGATGGGTTACTGTAACCAGAGGGAGGGGTAAGGGCTCACAGAAAATGAAGGGTGGCCCTTGGTTTGTGCACCCAAACAGATTTGCCAAGTTGGGTGAAGATGTGGGGGTGGCAGCCCTGGATGTCACTGCTATCCCTATCAGCCGGAAGGGCAGACCATCTGGGAGGGGTGGTGAGAGTAGTGCAGGAATGCCTAGACAGTTGGTGGTAGAAGGGGATTCTATAATCAGAAAGACTGAATAATTTGTCTCCAGGATCTCCTCAACAGAATGGTTTGCTGTCTCCCTGGTGCCAGGGTTCGCCATGTGGTGGACTGGGTTGATAAATTACTGGAAAAATACTGGGCATAACCCAGCTGGCCTTGTCCATGTTGGAACCAATGACAGAATTCTTAAGGTAGAGGCTCCTTAAGAATCAATTTAAAGAACTAGGCTGCAAGTTGAAGGGAAGGACTTCCAAGGTCATATTCTCTGAAATATTATCTGTGCCATGCGCAACTCAGGAAAGACGGGGAGATTAGAGAATTCAATGCATGGCTAAAGACCTGGTGTAAGAGGGAAGTATTTGGGTTTCTAGAGCACTGAGATGACTTTTCATTGGGATGAAACCTATATGCTAGAGATGGTTTGCACCTAAATGGAAGGGGGTCTGCTGTGCTGAGGGAGAGGTTTATGAGAAAGCTAGAGGAATGTTTAAACTAGGATCGGGGGGGGGGGGAGAATTAGATTATAACAGGGTAGACAGTTCAGATGGGGTCAGTACTTATTGGTGGGTGGAATGGGGAAAGATGGGGTGAGGGCTATGGCAGATGATAAGAAGGTTCCCATGTTACAAACAACCAGTGGAATTGGTACCATTTGTATGAAAATAAAAAATATGCAAAATACGTGTACACAAGGTGTCAATGAATTAAAGTGTTTGGCCACCAATGCCAGAAGTCTAAATAGGATAGCAATAAAAGTGAGCGCTCTATAGAGTAAGCTGCTGGACACTCAAGGAAACCAAAATAAAGCCTTATAACAGATACAAATAAATAGTGCAGCGCTATAAATGTGGTTGGTCTGGTCAGGAACAGATCCTGTACCCAGGCAACCTGCACCCACCTATCCCTTAAGGGGACCTCTGGCCAGCTGGATCCTTTCCTTACCATCCTGTGTGCTCCCACCACCACTACCCACCTAGAGGGAGGATCATTTCCGTGTATTCCTGACCAGACCAGCCACCTAGAGGGAAGACATCTTCCCTTATCCCAGACCAGACCCTAAAGGAGGCTTCTGTGGATTTTACTTAATGCACATTTACATTGTGCACAATCTCTCTACATTACTTGGAACATCATCACGGATTATAAGGAGAGCACTATATAGATTATCCATTAGTCTTTAGTGACAATACGGAACATTTATTCTTTTTTCAATATTTTATTATTCTTTACATATGGACTTTTACTGTACGTAGTCATTTAGATTATAATTTGCATATCAATTTGCATTACATTTATAGCGCTGCACTATTTATTTGTATCTGTTATAATGCCAGAAGTCTGCCAAGCAAAATAGGTGAGTTGGAAGCTTTGGTGCATGAAGAGAACTTTAATTTAATTGGCATTGCTGAATCTTGGCTTCATTCTTCACATGACTAGTCCATTAATATTCCTGGCTATGTTCTCTTTCGGAGAGACAGGGTAAATAGGAAAGGTGGTGGTGTATGTCTCTGTGTGAGAAGTGATCTCAGAACTAGTGTGAAAGAGGACCTAGTTGATGGAGAGCTTGATGTGGCTGAAGCATCATGGGTGGAATTGCACATGGGGTGCGTACTACAAAGGTAATTGTTGGAGTTTGTTATAGGCCTCCCAGTGTTAATGAGGAGGTGCAGACTCGGCTCCTTACACAGATCGCAAGGGCTGGGACAGTGATAATAATGGGGGATTTTAACTACCCAGAAATTGACTGGAGTAATTGCACTGCAGGAACAGTTAGAGGGCAAACATTTTTAAATCTACTACTGGACAATTTTATAGTTCAGTTCTTAGAAACTCCTACTAGGAATGATGGAAATCTCAAACCATGCAGAGCTTATTATTAATGTCCATATAAAAGAACATCTAGGTTGCAGAGACTATAACATGATTTCATGTATTGTTAGCTGTAACAGCAAGAACCTACGGGAAAAATAAAAACGCTCAATTTTAAGAGAGCTAATTTTCCAAGGCTGAGAGCTGCTCTCCAAGACTTAGACTGAGAGGGAATATTGGCATCAATGAACACAACAAAGAAATGAGAGTTCTTCAAAAAGACTATATGTGAACACACTGCAAAATATATTCACATGGGCAGCAAGTTTAAAAGGCTAAACATCAAACCAATGTGGCTTACGCCCAAAATTAAGAAAGCTATAGATAAGAAAAGAGCTTTTATTAACATATAAAAGTGAAGGAAAACTATCATCATTTAAACATTACAAAGAATATAACAGAATATGCAAAAAGGAAATAAAGGCCACAAAAATTGAAACCGAATGCCAGATTGCAAAAGATAGCAGGACCAACCCCAGAAAATTCTTCAGCTATATTAATAGTAAAAAGGTCCTGTCCGAGCATGTAGGCCCTTTACAAAATAACCTAGAGTGGGTGACTGGGGACAAAGAGAAGGCAAATTTATTAAATACCTTCTTCAGCTCTGTGTATACAAAGGAGCATGGGGGAGCTCTTGTCCATAATGGGCATGGTAATGACAAAGCTCCAGATGACCCACAGTGGCTCACAATTGATATGATCCAAAAATATTTAGACAGAATAAAGGTGAATAAAGCACCTGGACTGAATGGCATACACCCACAGGTCCTTAAAGAATTGAGCTCTGTCATTTCAAAGTCATTGTTTCTAATTTTTAGGGACTCTTTAATGACTGGCATAGTACCACTGGATTGGCATAAGGCCAATGTGGTGCTAATATTTAAAAAGGGGTCCAATCTTTACCAAGTAATTATAGACCTGTTAGTTTAACTTCTGTAGTTGGGAAAATACTGGAGAGTTTAATAAAAGACCACATAGATGAGTTCTTGCTGGAAAAAATATTTTAAGTAACAGACCTCATGGATTCATGAAAGACAGAAGTTGTCAAACAAATCTGATTTCTTTTTATGAAGAGGTGAGCAAAACCTTGAACAGAGGGGTGGCAGTGGGCATAGTATACTTGGATTTTGCTAAAACGTTTGACACAGTTCCCCACACACGGCTAATGTGTAAGTTAAAGTCTACAGGCTTGGAAAAATCTGTATGTAAATGGATAGAAAACTGGATAAAAGATCATATTCAGAGAGTGGTGTTTAATGATTCATACTCTGAATGGTCTGGGGTCATCAGTGGTGTACCTCAAGGTTCAGTGTTAGGGCCTTTTACTTTTTAATATATTTATAAACTATATAGGGTCTGGGATGAAAAATCCCATTTCAGTCTTTGCAGATGACACCAAGCTGTGCAGTGGAATAACGTCCTTACAGGATGTCTCCAACTTACAAGCCGACCTCAATGCACTGTTTAATTGGGCAACTATGTGGCAAATGAGGTTTAATGTTGACAAATGTAAAGTAATGCACTTTGGGACTAAGAATATGCATGCATCATATATACTAGGGGGGTACAACTGGGGAAATCAGTGGTGGAGAACGATCTGGGAGTTCTGGTAGATCACAAGCTTAATAATGGCATGCAATGCCAAGCTGCAGTTTCTAAAACGAGCAAAAGCCTTTCTTGTGTTAAAAGAGGTATAGACTCCAGAGAGAGAGATATCATATCACCCCTGTACAAATCATTAGTAAGACCTCATCTGGAATATGCAGTTCAATTTTGGGCACCAATTCACAAAAAGAACATTGGGGAACTTAAGACAGTAGAGAAGGGCAACCAAACTGATAAGAAGCATGGAGGAGCTCAGCTATGAGGAAAGATTAGAGGAACTGAATTTATTCTCTCTTGAGAAGAGGAGATTAACCTCCTAGTGGTATGATTATGTCCATATTTCTGTTCTGAAAGTGGTACATATTTTTGCATGGAAATATGTCGTTTAGGAATAACTGAAATCTGTCCGAACAAGAGTCTAGTAAAAATCCCTGGTATGATAAAATTTGAAACACTAAATCATCAATTATAATATAAATAATCATAAAAAATAATAATTTTAATTCAATAATATAATCAAACCAAAAACACTGAAATTTGAAATGGAGCACCAAGTTCACACATCATGAGCTGCAAGCCATAATCATCACAATTATGAGAAATCATGGCTTGAACTATCTTGCTTTGCATGTAATGAGTCTATCTCATATATTAGTTTCACCTTTTAAGTTGCATTACTGAAATAAATGAACTTTTGCACGATATTCTAATTTTTTGAGTTTCATCTGTATGTCTCAGTTAGCCTTGTTAAATTTTTCCTGGATGGGTAGGATAACCGTTGTTAAAATGTTAATACTACCCAAAATCCATTACCTATACTGAATCCTCCCTATTGCAGTCCCAACTTATTATTTTCTAATACTACAATGTAATGTTAATGCTTACATTACCTTAACCTCTTAGGTCTGTCTTGATGCGTTCAAAATGTCAGAGTCACTCAGTGCTCCCCTGGTCTTTGGGACAAGCTGAAAACGCCATATAAATTAGTTTCCTTGCACACCCTTGTTATCGTTTCTCAAGCATCTGTTGGTTTACCTGATGCATATTGATTCTACTTCTATTCAACTTTGGAAGCGCTTGAAAATGTTTTATTGTATCCCTTGGTTACGGTCTCCTCTCTGCATACTTTTTTCTACCCAATGGGAATGCCACCACCTCCCAAACTCAGCAGTTTTTAGATATTTCCAAATTTTGAATTTCTATTCTACATATATAAAGGACTATCCTGCATTGAATTCCCTAAAGCAATTTGAGCATACTGTATATGTATGTCAGAGCCACATGTCTCAGCCCTAATCTCTAAATTGTATACATACCTCAACACCACTTCTGAAGGCCTTCCCTCATCCTACACTACCCGCTGAACCACTGACCTTGACATTTCGCTCAACCCAGAAAATGGGTAGAAATTTTGATGTCTACCAAATATTCCACCATGAATATATTAGCCATCAAGGCTAACTACAAAGTCCTTAACAGGTGGTATTTAGTCCCAGCAAGGATAGCCCAAATTTTCCCTAATCCCCCCACACACAAACACACACGTGCTTTAGAGGAACCTATCTCCACATATGGTGGTCAAGCCCACTGGTTGTTAAATATGTGGCTGAAATATTCCTATTGCCATCCACTCTCACTAATACTTCACTATCCCTAAGCCCTGCAGTGGCTCTACTAAACAGGCATCCACTTGACCTAACCCAAGCTCAATTTTAAACTTCTTTGTAAGTCAGTACAGCGTCAAAACAAACTATAGCTAAAGTGTGGAAGATGCCTAAATTGTGCCTTATTGAAACTAAACACAGAATAGTACAAGCTAGAGGCAATCATTTTAGACTGGACACTTAGACACACCAAAGTCTGGCAGCCATAGACGGAACACTTTTTCCTCTGAAGTTTGACTCCATTCTCCTGGAACCATAAGAGTGGACAATTTTTGAAACTAGGACAGGCTCAATTGCTCTTGATCAACGTACTGACCATACTGGGGGAAACCTTTTCCCCTCAAACCTTCTCCTTCCTCTCTTTTCTTTTCTTTTTGATCTTGTAAGACTGGCTTACATTGTCATGTTCTCTTAGCATTATATTTTATAGCTTTTAGGCTCACTCATTTGTGTACTCTTGTTTGACAATGCACCATGCAGTTTATGCTACCGGTACCTGTACCTTTTGTTCTTCACTAAGTGCAAAAATGTGCAGTTGTGTCTACTATACTGTATTGTAAATCAGTACCCATTGTACTCCTTGAATGTATGATTATATACTTTTGAGCACTCCACTTTGATGTAAATGTATGCTGCTTTCTGTTGAGAAAATAAAAATAATGAACAAAAAAAAGGTTGAGTCCTAAACATAATAAATGTAAAATATGTAATAAAAAATAAATAGTAACGTTAATCACTTCACCTCTTACACCCTATGGACAAGAGCAATTTTTACTTGTCTGCTATGGACCTGTTTATTCCACAATGGCTTAAGATACTTACTGAAAATAAAAAAGTAATACATATACTGTTTATTTTAAGGGCAAGCAATTTGTTTTGCTTTCTTATCTTTAAGATGATTTCTTATGCAATCCTTGGGCAAAAAAGTAAATAAAATAAATAAAAACAAATGTACTTTTTTTTTACTAGTGTTCATTTAAAAAACTGCAACGGCAAAGACTGTGATTCCCTCACTTTGGAGGGATTCGCTCTCGCTTTCTATTTTTGCTACAGGACAGAAAGTGATGGAAAATAATAATTAATAAAAGAAGAAAAAGGAAAAAAATAGTTGAAAAGGAGGAGGAGATGGAGTTAATTGGGGTTGATAAGGGTAAATTAAGGCTAAGTAGGGGTTAAATAGACAAACTTTTTACTTCACTAGTCAGGTTGCTTTAAATGACAACACCTGCAGGTTCACACTTTTGCAGTGCGGGAAGCACTACAATCCCTGCTCATTTCCCAAACCCCATTGCAATTGCACTGCCCTTGCGATCTGCTGCAGGTGCCAATCCAAAATTAATGGCACCCCAAAAGCAGGTTGCATATGCAGTGCATACACCTGAACTGGATTGCATGGTACAAAACAACCTTATGATTTGGTTGCAGTGCGGCTCCAAAAAAAGTGCATGAACATCTTTGGTGCTATGTGGTGCAGTTTAAGCTCATTCAAAATGGCTCAAATCGCAGTACACTGAATTGCATGTGAATTGCACAGAAATGTGATGCAGTTCTTGCATGATTCACATGTGGTTCACAGTGTGTTCTGTGGCTTAATCAGCAGATGAATGAAACAGTAGATACAAAAGTAACAATGTTACCTTGCATCTCTCTATTCTGTGTCTGGACAGTGTTGATAAACGTTTGGGCATTTTTCATTTGTTTGTTTTTTTTGGGGGGGGTTCATACAGCAGCAGTTTATAGAGCTGTTTTATTGAAACAGCAACTGCTGCCTTCATTTTAAGAGCTGAGAATTACTTGCAGTTAGGAAGGGGATACACAGCAGAGGAGCAGAGGGACTGATTGTGCTATACAGGTGAAACTCGAAAAATTAGAATATCGTGCAAAAATTCATTTATTTCAGTAATGCAACTTAAAAGGTGAAACTAATATATGAGATAGACTCATTACATGCAAAGCAAGATAGTTCAAGCCATGATTTCTCATAATTGTGATGATTATGGCTTACAGCTCATGAAATCCCCAAATCCACAATTTCAGAAAATTAGAATATTGTGAAAAGGTGCAATATTCTAGGTTCAAAGTGTCCCACTCAAATCAGCTAATTAAGCCATAACACCTACAAAGGGTTCCTGAGCCTTTAAATGGTCTCTCAGTCTGGTTCAGTAGGAATCACAATCATGGGAAAGACCAGAAAGCAGAAAACCATCATTGACACCCTCCATAAGAAGGGAAAGCCTCAAAAGGTAATTGCAAAAGAAGTTGGATGTTCCCAAAGTGCTGTATCAAAGCACATTAATAGAAAGTTATGTGGAAGGGAAAAGTGTGGAAGAAAAAGGTGCACAAGCAGCAGGGAAGACCACAGCCTGGAGAGGATTGTCAAGAAAAGGCCATTCAAAAGTGTTGGGGACTTTCACAAGGAGTGGACTGAGGCTGGAGTTAGTGCATCAAGAGCCAACACACACAGATGGATCCCGGACATGGGCTTCAAATGTCGATTGCTCTTGTCAAGCCGCTCCTGAACAACAAACAACGTCAGAAGCGTCTTACCTGGGCTAAAGAAAAACAGACCTGGTCTGTTGCTCAGTGGTCCAAAGTCCTCTTTTCTGATGAGAGCAACTTTTGCATCTCATTTGGAAACCAAGGACCCAGAGTATGGAGGAAGAATGGAGAGGCACACACTGCAAGATGCTTGAAGTCCAGTGTGAAGTTTCCACAGTCTCTGTTGATTTGGGGAGCCATGTCATCTGCTGGTGTTGGTTCACTGTGCTTCATTAAGTCCAGGGTCAACGCAGCAGTCTACCAGAAGATTTTGGAGCACTTCATGCTTCCTTCCACAGACAAGCTTTATGGGGATGCTGACTTCATTTTCCAGCAGGACTTGGCACCTGCCCACACTGCCAAAAGCGCCAAAACCTGGTTCAATGACCGTGGGATTACTGTGCTTGATTGGCCAGCAAACTCTCCTGACCTGAACCCCATAGAGAATCTATGGGACATTGCCAAGAGAAAAATGAGAGACATGAGACCAAACAATGCAGAAAAGCTGAAAGCCGCTATTGAAGCATCCTGGTCTTCCATAACACCTCAGCAGTGCCACAGGCTGATAGCTTCCATGCCACGCCGCATTGAGGCAGTAATTGCTGCAAAAGGGGCCCAAACCAAGTACTGAGTACATATGCATGCTTCTACTTTTCAGAGGTCCGATATTGTTCTATGTACAATCCTTGTTTTATTGATTGCATGTAATATTCTAATTTTCTGAGATTGTGGATTTGGGGTTTTCATGAGCTGTAAGCCATAATCATCACAAGTATGACAAATCAAGACTTGAACTATCTTGCTTTGCATGTAATGAGTCTATCTCATGTATTAGTTTCACCCTTTAAGTTGCGTTACTGAAATAAATGAACTTTTGCACTATATTCGAATTTTTCGAGTTTCACCTGTACATACCCTGTATACTTTGATGACTTTTTATTTTTTTGTAGCACATCCAGTGTCCTCAACTAGTTAGACTTTAGATATCTTCCTACCTGTTTTTTTTTTTGTTAAACACCTTGAGTTTACAAAAAAAGGGCTGCTTGTCCCCCAGGAGATGTCAAAGACCCCTGGGCCCATGAGCAACTTTCCTCTGACATTCATTGGAATCTGTGTGAGTGTTACCAAATAAAACCTTTCCAGCCCAGCTTGCACACAGTACACAGTAAAATACATTCTTCACATGTCTTTTTCTGTCATTTTAATTATGTAAAGATTTGTGACAATATGGAAATACATATTGGTTAAACTTTTATGCCTGCACACCTTAAGGAAAGGCAAAAAAACAGCACTTACCGTATATATACGAACACAACGTCGAAATATTTTCATACAAATTTTAATTTACTTGGATGAAACAAACATAAAAAATTTCAAATAATATATTAAAAAATTATACAATACTATTTTATTTTTAATATGGTTTTATCATTAATATTAATTAATATCGTTCACAAAACTGCCGCTCACTGGATATTTTCCCTTTCTCTGACCATTCTCTGTAAACCTTAGAGATGTGAAAGGTGGTAGATCTGTGTGAAAATTCCAGTAAATCAGCAGTTTTTGAAATACTCAAACCAGCCTGTTACCAACAACCATGCTACGTTCAAAGTCACTTAAATCCCTTTTCTTTCCCATTCTGATGATCATTTTGAACTTCAGCAAGTCATCTTCACCACATCTAGATGCCTAAATGCATTGAGTTGCTGCCATGTGATTGGCTGATTAGCAATTTTTGTTACCAAGCAATTGAACAGGTGTACCTAATAAATTGACCAGTGACCGTAGTCCAACCAATAAAAAGGGAAAAAAAAATACAATCCTATGTACACAATCCTATACCCACAGTTGACTCAGAGGAAGAAAACCTGCCCCCCTCCAAGCAAAGCATGATCTCATTTGCTCTAGCAGGAGAAAAATATTCCTTCCTGATCCCTCAAGAGGCAATCAAATATTCCCTGAATCAACTTTACCTATTAATGTTAGTATCCAGTTACATTGAGGGAGTCTATTCCATATTTTCACAGCTCGTATTGTAAAAAAACCTTTCAGCATTTGAAGATTAAATCTCTTTTCCTCCAGATGTAGAGTGCCCCCTTGTCTTCTTTGATGACCGTAAAGTGAATAGCTTTACACCAAGTTCACTATGTGGACAACCTCTGAAGGACCATGGATAAGTGGGTACCTCCAGTCCTCCTGTACGGGGTAAATCAGATGTGGGCAGATATAGTGATCAGCTCGGTGGGGGGCAATTACTGGAACCAATTACTGGAACCAATCCCCTGTCTCTGCAGTAGCTGAAAGAGATAGCCATACAGGGGATCGGTTCCAGTAATTGCCCCTTCCCCTGCACCCATCAGTCTCCTTGTGCATCATTTGTTTCCTCCTGCTGCCTAAGCCCCCTGTGTGGCCTCAACTCTGCAGTGCTTCTAGCTTCTCTCTTCTCCTTCCCACGGGCAGCTGCAAGCACACAATAGGATCCTGCAGGATGTAGAGTGCGGGAAAGGTCTGGTAAATATGTTACATATACCAGCCCCTTTGTTTCCTGAATGAACACAATGAGTGTTGGGGTTCATGAACTCTGTTCATTCATAACTGAAACATAGTAAACTGGGTTTTCCTGCAGCACCATTACTCCGATCAATTTCCAGGTAGTTAAATTCCCCAATTATCACCATGCCAGCCCTTGCAGCTGTTTTTATCTGTACAAGGAGCTGAGTCTCCACCTCTTCAATAACACTGGGTGGTCTATAACAAACTCCAATGATTACTTTTGTAGTATGCACCCCCATGTCCAGTTTCACCCATAATGCTTCAGCCTCATCACACTCTCTATCACACTTTCTCCCCTTTCACACACATTGAGATCACTTCTCACATAGAGACAGACACCACCACTTTTCCTTTTTACCATGTCTCTTCAAAAGAGAGCATAGCCAGGAATATTAATAGCCCAATAGTGCATTTTGCATATTTTTTTATTTTTAGTACAATAAGTACTATTTCCAATGGTTGTTTGTAACATGGGGGCCCTCTTATCACCTTCCATAGCCCTCCCCCATCTTTCCCCATTCCACCCAGCAATAGTGACTGACCCCCTGTCTGATCTGTCTTCTCAATTATAATCTAATTCTCCCCTCTCCTCAATCCTTGTTTAAATACTCCTTCAGCCTTCCCATAAACATCTCCCCCAGCACACCAGAACTCCTTCTATTTAGGTGCAAACCATCTTTAGCATATAGGTTATACCCCAATGAAAAATCAGCCCAGTGCTCTAGAAACTCAAATCCTTCCATCCTACACCAAGTCTTTAGCCATGCATTCATTTATCTAATCTCCCCTTCTTTTCTGTGTTGTGCATGGCACAGGCAATATTTCAGAGAATATCACATTGAAGGTCCTTCCCTTCAACTGTCAGCCTAGTTCTTAAAATTGATTCTTAAGGAGCCTCCGCCTGAAATGTAGTCTGTCATTGGTTCCAACATGGACCAAGACAGCTGGGTTATGCCCAGCCCCTCACAGTAATTTATCAACTCGGTCCCCCACATTCAAACCCTAGCACCAGGGAGACGGCAAACCATTCAGTTGAGGCAATTCCTGGAGACAAATTATTCTATCAGTCCTTCTGATTTAAGAATCCCTATTACCACCAACTGTCAAGGCGTTCCTGTACTACCCTCACCAGGGCTACCAGCTCTGAGCTTGCCACACCCACATGTTCACCCAACTTGGCAAATCTGTTTGGGTGCTCAAACCCAGGGATGGCCTTCCTTTTCAGCGATCCACTACCACTCCCTCTGACTACAGTAACAAATCTTCCTACCTGGTAATCCTGACTTACCCTTCTACCCTTCACATCAACCCCATTAACCACCTGCTCAATGAGCAGAACACCCCTTTTGAGGTTGTCAGTTATTCCCAGTGTTGCAACTTGCTCCTTCAGATTTCTAATGTGAGTTTACAGAAGTGCAACTTGCTCATATCTGTCGCAGCGGTATCCATCCTGGAGCTGTTGCTCCATTGTTGTATACATACGGCACACTGTGCACTTGACAAAACCTTCAACCTTGATAGCGCTCATTTTCCCAGTTACAACAATAATATTACTAACAGGAAATTTCAGATGTTACTTACAGGTAGAAGACTCCTGTTTTAAACTCCGGTCTTTAACTCCACTTAGTCAGATTTCCACTTTGTCAAAGATCCAGCAACCAAGGTGGACAAGCTCGAGGATGAGTAGGCTCAGAGTGAGTTCAACAGAAGACTATGCAGTACTGGGAGCACCCATGAACAGTTAACCACTCCCCTTAAGTAGCAGACTGAGCCCGGGTTCACATTGGATCCAACTTTGAAATTGTTCAACCTCACTTGAAGTCGCATGATTTCAAAGTCTAGTGGCAGTGAAACTTCAGGTACGACTTGATAGACATCTGTGCGACTTCATGCACAGATGTCTATGCAAGTTGCACCTGAAATCCACAAAAGTAGTACTTTTCAAATAGGTACAACTCTGAAGTTGGAATCACACCAATTAGAACGGTTCCATTATTGATAGTTGGATGTGATTTGTCGTGGGATGTGAACGGGCAAATCGCATGACAATTCGCATCAGTGTGAACCAGGGGTGAAGGAAGGAAAGAAAAAAAATTCTATTTAAAAAGTGACAGAAAAGGTGTTTTAAAAAGCTGCTAGCAGAAAACTGCAGAGTCATGTGTTTCCTCATGCATGTGGTGCCCATACTAGCTCATACTTTTACCTGGACATGTGCAGTTCATTTCGTTCTGAATTTGAAGTCGGACAAATATTTTGTTATTTTGATGTTTTTGAATTTCCAAATTACAATAGTAACGCTCACACAGTTAAGTTTGTATAGGGAAGAGAGAGCACAGGGAAACTAAAAATGTTTTTTACCTTAATGCAAGCAATGTGTTAAGGTAAAAAAACATTTTTAGGTTTAGTATGACTTTAAGGCCTCCCAAACAATTATTTTTAATAAGAGGATTGCTTGAATGTAATGGTAGCTAATGACATTAAAGGGAATAAATACGTGGTGCTTTGGCGCCCACTGTTTTGGCACACAAGTATGAATTGACATGCTAAAAAGAAAAGGATTATAAGATATCTTCCTGCGCCTAGTGAGACACTCTACTACAGGTACTATCCTGCTGCTGTGCAATGTGAACAACACAAATATATGAAAAAATAAAATAACAGCGCAAAACATAGACCTCTACATAAAATCAAAAAAGTGCAAAAAAAATTATGTAAAACAAAATACAATTTAAATGGTGCAGTCCATCAAATTCTTATATAAATAGTGAAATCCATCAAAATAAACAAAAGTTCAAAAATATTCAAAAATATATGTGCAAAAAAAGAAAAAAAGAAAAAAATCTTTTCACATTCTTCTTGTAAAGAAACTTCCACCTTCCACCCGTGAAAACCAATATCAAATGCACTCACCAGATATAGGTGAATAAAACGCCTTTTAGGAATTTTATGGGATCCTACACCCTCTTTCGTATCCACTCTATAGGAATCCTCTCCTCCAACATGGGCTCCACCATCCGACCAGGGAGAAAAAAATCTCAAATAGTGTGATATTGTAAGACACCATTTCATATGTGAAATCAAGGATTAAGGCCACTCACATTAATTTCACTTTAAAAAGGCATATTTATTAAGGCAAGCGTCTCTCCAGATGAACAGTAGATGCAAGGTAACCTCTCACAGAATCTCACATCACAGTCCCAGGTTCCAGCAGAAGCTCCACAGAGACCACACATATATAAATCCCACAAAGATGGCCGCTGGAACGCACCACTCAGCGTGCGCTCCACTCACCGGAAGTGACGTCGGACATGCAAAATAAAACCGGAAATGCGTCAACGCGTTTCGCCCCTCCCACAGGGCGTTCTCAAGACAATCATTTCCTGTTTGAAGCTCCCTTATATACCCAACTGGGACCCACCCCTCCGTTGTGATAGGTCTAAACCCTCCCCGGGATTATCAAAACAAACCACTCCTCCTGTGATGTAACGTGAGAATCCTTTACACATGAGGTCTATGCCTACATAATTCGGAATACTTATTAGAACCATTAGATTATCTCCCAAAAGCGACATGTGTAAACCACATGCCACCAGTGGGAAAACACGAATGTATTTTAAATTTTAAAACAATACCTCAAAAATACAAAAACTTTCTTTAATAAATAAGCAATGAAATAACAATTTTAAAATTAAAATAAAATAATTTATGAAGAATAATATAATAAAAATAAAATATAAAATATAAAATATAATAAAAATAAAAATAAAAATAAATGTAAATAAAAATAAAAATAAAAATAAAAATAAAATAAAAATAAAAATAAAAAAATAAAAATAAAAATAAATATAAAAATAAAAATAAAATAAATGAAAAAATAAAAATAAAAATAAAAATGAAAATAAAAATAAAAATAAAAATAAAATAAAAATAAAAATAAAATTAAAATTAAAATAAAATAAATGAGAATGCAAATTCATCAAGAAATGAAGTATATATAGGAATGGAAATACTATGCTATTACCAATTAGACAGATAACAATTGATGTCTATGTCTGAATTCAACCCTTTAGGGTACAAAGATCCTAATTGAAAGATCCATTTTGTTTCATTCTGCGAGATACTTTTGACCATATCTCCCCCCCTCCAGTGGGGAAAAATCCGATCAATCCCGCAGAATTTCAAACACGATGGATCTCTATTATGGCACATTCTGAAATGATAAGAAAGACTATGATGTTTAAATCCTTTTTTGATATTTCTAATGTGTTCACCCAATCTCACCGACAATTTCCTGGACGTTCTACCTACGTATTGCAGGTGACAAGAACACTCCAGCAAATACGTAACAAATCTTTGTCGGTGAGATTGGGTGAACACATTAGAAATATCAAAAAAGGATTTAAACATCATAGTCTTTCTTATCATTTCAGAATGTGCCATAATAGAGATCCATCGTGTTTGAAATTCTGCGGGATTGATCGGATTTTTCCCCACTGGAGGGGGGGAGATATGGTCAAAAGTATCTCGCAGAATGAAACAAAATGGATCTTTCAATTAGGATCTTTGTACCCTAAAGGGTTGAATTCAGACATAGACATCAATTGTTATCTGTCTAATTGGTAATAGCATAGTATTTCCATTCCTATATATACTTCATTTCTTGATGAATTTGCATTCTCATTTATTTTATTTTAATTTTAATTTTATTTTTATTTTTATTTTATTTTTATTTTTATTTTTATTTTCATTTTTATTTTTATTTTTATTTTTTCATTTATTTTATTTTTATTTTTATATTTATTTTTATTTTTATTTTTTTATTTTTATTTTTATTTTTATTTTATTTTTATTTTTATTTTTATTTTTATTTTTATTTACATTTATTTTTATTTTTATTTTTATTTTTATTATATTTTATATTTTATATTTTATTTTTATTATATTATTCTTCATAAATTATTTTATTTTAATTTTAAAATTGTTATTTCATTGCTTATTTATTAAAGAAAGTTTTTGTATTTTTGAGGTATTGTTTTAAAATTTAAAATACATTCGTGTTTTCCCACTGGTGGCATGTGGTTTACACATGTCGCTTTTGGGAGATAATCTAATGGTTCTAATAAGTATTCCGAATTATGTAGGCATAGACCTCATGTGTAAAGGATTCTCACGTTACATCACAGGAGGAGTGGTTTGTTTTGATAATCCCGGGGAGGGTTTAGACCTATCACAACGGAGGGGTGGGTCCCAGTTGGGTATATAAGGGAGCTTCAAACAGGAAATGATTGTCTTGAGAACGCCCTGTGGGAGGGGCGAAACGCGTTGACGCATTTCCGGTTTTATTTTGCATGTCCGACGTCACTTCCGGTGAGTGGAGCGCACGCTGAGTGGTGCGTTCCAGCGGCCATCTTTGTGGGATTTATATATGTGTGGTCTCTGTGGAGCTTCTGCTGGAACCTGGGACTGTGATGTGAGATTCTGTGAGAGGTTACCTTGCATCTACTGTTCATCTGGAGAGAAGCTTGCCTTAATAAATATGCCTTTTTAAAGTGAAATTAATGTGAGTGGCCTTAATCCTTGATTTCACATATGAAATGGTGTCTTACAATATCACACTATTTGAGATTTTTTTCTCCCTGGTCGGATGGTGGAGCCCATGTTGGAGGAGAGGATTCCTATAGAGTGGATACGAAAGAGGGTGTAGGATCCCATAAAATTCCTAAAAGGCGTTTTATTCACCTATATCTGGTGAGTGCATTTGATATTGGTTTTCACGGGTGGAAGGTGGAAGTTTCTTTACAAGAAGAATGTGAAAAGATTTTTTTCTTTTTTTCTTTTTTTGCACATATATTTTTGAATATTTTTGAACTTTTGTTTATTTTGATGGATTTCACTATTTATATAAGAATTTGATGGACTGCACCATTTAAATTGTATTTTGTTTTACATAATTTTTTTTGCACTTTTTTGATTTTATGTAGAGGTCTATGTTTTGCGCTGTTATTTTATTTTTTCATAAAAAGAAAAGGAAGCTTTGCACGTGTCAGAAAACAAATATATGCTGTGCACAACTAAATAAAAAAAAAAACCAGGCCCCAGCAAAAGGAAATAAAATACACCTGCTCTAAAAAAATATAAAGATTAACCCCACTTTCACGCTCAGGCATTCCAATTTGGGGAAATCCAATTAAAAGCCAGCAGTGTGGTGTGCAGATCAACAAAATCATGTTCCACTCCACTTCGCTCCAATCCACTCCACTCTCAAGCATATAAAACACAGGAATGCATAGTTCAGCAGATTTATTAAAAAGAACAATATTTCACTCACATTTGGTTAATAGAAGACAGGCATCGTACTCTCTAAGCCAGGGGTGTCAAACTGGCGTTCCTCCAGCTGTTGCCAAACTACAAGTCCCATGAGGCATTGGAAGGCTGGCAGTTGCAAGCATGACTCTCAAAGGCAGAGGCATGATGGGACTTGTAGTTTTGCAACAGCTGGAGGACCGCCAGTTTGACATCCCTGCTCTAAGCTTTCATAAAAACGGTAATGCATTCCTTCGGGCCGGCGGTTGCTAAGTATGGTGATGTCATGTAAGGCACCGCTCAATGCGTTTCGTCATACGTTTGATGTAGTAAGGGGTGTGGCTAAATGACGCATAACACACTGAAGATATAAATACACAACATGAGCGGAAGTGGATTCCCTTTACACTTGTGGCCAACAGTAAACAATTACGCAGGTGCCTGCGCCTGAATCCCCACAGCACCATCTTATGGGAAAATGTAAACAAAACCCCATAAAAACATTTTAATGAAGAACGTAATATTTGCCATGTATTCTACGTATAAAGATAGGTCTCCAATACAGCATCTAGTGGGAAAAAGGGGGATGAACCCCCAAAAATATATTAATTGGGAATAAAAAATAAAAAAAAAAATGGGATTTATTAGTCATACAATAAATAAGGAAAACCTTGAGGAAAAACCCTCAATCCACCCTTTACAGAATAAATATATATATATATATATATATATATATATATATATATATATATATATACACAAATACATTGAAGTAAAAAGGACAGAAATGTCACAGAAATATGGATGCAAAAATTACATATTAAGAAACCATTAACTGTTATTAATGAAACAATTCTTATCCCATTTGACATTAAGTCCAAATGGTGGAAGGAATGCATTGGCATTTTTATAATTGCTGCACGATGCCTGTCTTCTTTTAACCAAATGTGAGTGCAATATTGTGTTTTTAAATACATCTTCTATATAAGGATATACTGCACTATGAGTTCTTGTGTTTTATATGCTCATGTTGCTTGAAAGTAGAGTGGAGTGGAGTGGGGCCCAGGGTCAAAGCATTCCTTCATTTACCATGGATCAGTTTGGGGTTAACCCCTAAAGCGCTGTTGGATTTTTCATTAATTTGAAAGCCAAATAGTTCTGGTAAGCACCCTCACATATTCTTACTACCATTGGATCTCTGAAGTGTCTTTCCCTTCAATGGAATTGGACTACTGGGCACTTTTCTCTTTTTAGATTTCTGGAAGCACTATTTACAAATTTTTGTGGATGTTTTGCTATATTGGAACACGATTTTGTATAATTTTTTTCTGATCACTTTTTCTAATTTTCACTAATCATTTGTTACTGATTAGCGCTGCACTTTTTGATTTATACACTGCTCAAAAGTATTAAAGGAACACTTTGAAAACACATCAGATGTCAATGGCGAAAAATCTCATGCTTAATATCTATACTGATATGGACTGGGTAATGTGTTATGAACATAAGGAAGCCCTAACGTTTGATGGAAATGAAAATTATCAAGCTACAGAGGACTGAATTCAAAGACACCCCGAAAATCAAAGTGAAAAAATGATGCAGCAGGCTATTCCATTTTTCGGAAATTTCATTGCAGCAACTCAAAATGGTACTCAGTAGTTTGTATGGCCCCCACGTGCGTGTATGCATGCCTGACAATCTCGGGGCATGCTTCTAATGAGACAGCGGATGGTGTCCTGGGGTATTTCCTCCCAGATCTGGACCAGGCCATTACTGAGCTCCTGGACAGTCTGAGGTGCAACCTGGCAGTGTGGGATGGACCAAAAACATGATATCCCAGAGGTGTTCTATTGGATTTCGGTTAGGCGAGCATGGGGGCCATTCAATGGTATCAATTCCTTCATCCTCCATGAACTGCCTGCATACTCTCACCACATGAGGTCGGAAATTGTTGTGCACCAAGAGGAACTCAGGACCCACTGCACCAGTGTCGGGTCTGACAATTGGCCCAAGGATTTCATCCTGATACCTAATGGCAGTCAGGGTGCCATTGTCTTGCTGAAGAGGTCTGTGCATCCCTCCATGGCTATGCCTCCCCAAACCATCACTGATTCACCACCAAAATTGTCATGGTGAACGATGTTACAAGCAGCATAACATTCTCCTTGGCGTCTCCAGGCCCTTTCACGTCTGCCATATGTGCTCAGGGTGAACCTGCTCTCATCTGTGAAAAGCACAGGGAACCAGTGGTGGACCTGCCAATTCTGGTGTTCAGTGGAAAATGCTAATCGAGCTCTATGGTGTCGGGCAGTGAGCACAGGGCCCACTAGTGGATTTCGGGCCCTCACGCCACCCTCATGAAGTCTGTTTCTGATTGATTGGCCAAAGACATTCACACCAGTGGCCTGCTGGAGGTCATTCTGTAGGGCTCTGGCAGTGCTCATCCTGTTCCTCCTTGCACAAAGGAGCAGATACCAGTCCTGATGATGGGTTAAAGACCTTCTATGGCACTGTGCAGCTCTCCTAGAGTAACTACCTGTCTCCTGGAATCTCCTCCATGCTCTTGAGACTGTGTTGGGAGACACAGCAAACTTTCTGGCAATGGCATGTATTGATGTGCTATCCTGGAAGAGCTGGACTGCCTGTGCAACCTCTGTAGGGTCCATGTATCACATCATGCTACCAGGAGTGACACTGACCCTAGCCAAATGCAAGACTAGTGAAAAACAGTCAGAGAAAATGAATAGGTAAAACAATGTCAGTGGCCTCCACCTGTAAAACCATTCCTGTTTTGGAGGTTTTCTCATTGTTGCCTATCTAGTGCACCTGTTAATAATTTCATTACCACCAAAGTAGCTGAAACTGATTAACAATCCCCTCTGCTACTTAACTGACCAGATCAATATCTCAGGAGTTTAATTAACTTGATGCTATTATTATTATACAGGATTTATATAGCGCCAACAGTTTGCTCAGCGCTTTACAATATAACGGGAGACAATACAGTAACAATACAGTTCAATACAAGAGGGATAGGAGGGCCCTGCTCCTTGGAGCTTACAATCTAGGAGGGTGGGGCTAGTGGTACAAAAGGTAGTAACTGTGGGGGATGGACTGGTTGGAAGAGTAGAAGATTCCATTATTAGCTGAGGGCAGGATAGGCTTCTCTGAAGAGATAGGTTTTCAGAGATCGCCTAAAAGTGAGCAGAGTAGGCGATAGTCTGATAAATTGGGGTTGAGAGTTCCAGAGGATGGGGGAAGCTCTGGAGAAGTCCCGGAGACAAGCATGGGAGGAGGAGACAAGGGAGCTAGAGAGTAGGTCTTGCGGGGAGTGGAGAGTACGGTTTGGGTGGTATTTGGAGACAAGATCGGTGATGTAATTTGGGGCAGAGTTATAAATGGCTTTATATGTTATTGTTAATGTTTTCAATTTTATCCGTTGGGCAATGGGAAGACAGTGGAGGGATTGGCAGAGAGGGGTGGCAGATACAGAACTGTTAGTAAGGTGGATGAGTCTGACAGCAGCATTCATGATAGACTGAAGAGGGGATAGCCTGTCATTAGGTAGGCCAATGAGGAGGGAGTTACAATAGTCAAGACGAGATATAACAAGGGAGTGAATAAGTTGCTTAGTGGTTTCCGAGGTTAGGAACAGCCGTATCTTGGAGATGTTGCGGAGGTGAAGTCTACAAGATTTTGACAGTGATTGGATTTGGGACTGAAAGGACAGATGGGAGTCTAGGATTACACCTAGTACCCTGGCATGAGGGGAGGGAATGATGATTGTGTTATTGATTTTGATGGAGAAGTCAGGGGAGGGGCACAGGCTGGGGGGATCACCAAGAGCTCAGTTTTGGAAAGACTGAGTTTGAGGAAGTGGAGTGACATCCATGCTGATATGTCACTTAGTAGGTTAGTAATGCGAGAGGAGACTGAAGGGGTGAGGTGAGAGGTAAAAAGATAGATGTGTGTGTCATCAGCATAGAGATGGTACTTAAAGCCATGGGAGTTTATCAAGTGACCAAGGGAGGAGGTGTAGATGGAGAAGAGAAGGGGTCCTAGGACAGAATCTTGAGGGACCCCAGCAGAGAGAGGGAGTGAAGAGGAGGAGGCAGAGTTATAGGTAACGCAGAAGGAGCGCTACGATAGGTAGGAAGAGAACCAGGAGAGAGCAGAGTCTCTGAGGCCAAGAGTGTGGAGTTTTTTGAGGAGGAGGGGATGGTCAACCGTATCAAAAGCCGCAGAGAGGTCAAGTAGTAAGAGTATGGAGAAGTGGCCATTGGTTTTAGCTGTTAGTAGATCATTAGTGAGTTTTAGTAGTGCAGTTTCAGTGGACTGTAGTGAGCGAAAGCCAGACTGTAAAGGGTCAAGAAGGTTGTTGTCGGTGAGGTGGGGGCTCAGGCGATTGTAGACTAAGCGTTCTAGGAGTTTAGAGGTAAATGGCAGCAGGGAGATGGGTCTTAAGTTGTTTAGGTTGGTGGGATCCAGGGAGGGCTTTTTAAGTATGGGAGTGATGTGTGCATGCTTTAGAGGGGAGGGGAAGGCACCAGTAGAGAGGGAAAGATTGAAGATGTGAGTGAGGGAGCATAGGATGGAATAAGAGTTTGACCGCAGGGGCAGACTGACCATTTGGAAACTCGGGCACTGCCCGAGGGCCCGGGGTCAGTAGGGGGCCCCATGAGATGCCCCTGGTACCTTTTTCATAGGCTTTTTTGAGTTTGGGCAAGGACACAGGGGCCCCATGATCCCCTATTGCCCGGGGGCCCCATGAGTTGTCAGTCCGCCCCTGGTTGACCGTATGCTATTGCTATACTCTGCTGCTATACTCTGATTATAAAGTGCTCCTTTAATTTTTTTCAGCAATGTATTATGTAAGGTTTATTGTGTCTATTAATCTGTGCCAGCAGCTCCTATTTATTTGTTATACATATCTTAGCGCAGGAACACACATGTTTATATTGCTGTGCAGATCAAGCCAGGGTCTGTGCAGCTGTTCTCTTAAATGTCAAGACAAGGTTTTTTCATACCAAAAGCAAAAAACCAGGCAAGTGCAACCCTAGTGCAATAAAACTTTTAATAATGGAATGTAAAACACAAACAATATGAATGCACTCACATAATCCCAAGAGCCATAAACATAAACAGAAGCTGTCACACAGAGTCAGTACTCGTTTCCTCTCCTAGATCTGACACCTGTCATCTAGCTGCGAATGTGGTGGTTGACTTCTCCTCTCCTACTGAAGACACATCAGGAGGCCGAGGATTGCAGAATGCAGAGACATAAGCTCATGTCCTATGGAGATGGATCGGTACATCTGAAGGCTTCTGGCTTCTGTTTGTTTATGGCTTTTGGGATCATGTGAGCGCATTCATATTACTTGTGTTTTACATTCCATTAGTAAAAGTTTTATTGCACTAGGGTTGCACTTCTCTTGTTTTTTTTTTCTTTTTATAAATAAAGTGAAATAAAATAAATCACAATTTTACAAAAAAAAGAATTGCAAGGGGGACACCAAAAGCTAAAGAGCAACTACAGTTGTTACAGACACATATAAGGAATCTTTAAAAGGACTGCTGGGCCTCTGAACCGATGTGCCAGTGGACAATTTGTCCAAAGTTAAGGGCATTATATTTTCAGAGCTTTTAGATCTGTTGTTGCTGCTATTTCCCCTGATCAATTCAAGCCTCCTACCACTTGATAAAATGTCAGGTGTTGCTACCAAGACTACCAAAAAAGCTTTTTTTTTATTTAAATGGATATGAATGGGGCGCTTCTGGTGTATTTAGGTCAAACTATTTTTTTTTTTTAATGGCACTTCTAAAATATATGATGACAGAATATGTTGTCACTGACACTGCTTAAAAGCCAGTCCTAAGCATGTCATTTAAATAATAGGTGTTTTTTTAGTTTGTTGAATGTTTTCCACGGCAGTGTCCAGCTCACCCATGCCCATTTTTAACAATAGCTTGTGTATTAGCCTTGAAAATTGACAGAATTTAGTATCAAGATTCGCCCCCATAGAACATAATGGTATGCACTGCTAAGTTCAGGTCCACGAATTTCAAACAGAATTCAACAAACCTTCTGCGAATGGAATTTCAGCAGATTCACCCTTTCCTAATGTTTTATTCATTATTAATTCTTTTATTCCCAACTGACATTTTTGCTATTTAATTTCAATACAAAAGGTATGGTATTATTTATTAAAAACACACATATACAGGTACGTTGCATAAATATGTATTTTTCCTAGCATGTTATGTGAATAAATAGACAAAATCCATATTTAATGTTGCATACTTGATGACATGAGTGATGGATGTTGTATTGTCTCTAATCTATATTCATTGTTTTTTTTTCTCATGACTACTTTTATGCACATTTATCATTCAGATTAAATTTAAGACTTTAATTTTCTGGAAAACAACATCATTTTAAGGATTTGATTCCTATTGTTTGCTTGCTATTATTTTTGAACATTTCTATTTTTTTTTTAATTAATGGTGACCTATTTATATTGTATTAAAGTGTATCTAAGGTCAAAAAGCAACATTGTAGTATATTGTAGATTACCAGTCCTTAGATGTAATGGTTATATTAGTTTACTTTTTTTCATGCAGTTTTCCCTTTACTCTTATGGAAATTGTCTTAGAATGGCAATCCACATTCACCCAATGTATCAGAACAACAGAAAGAGGAAAGGACTACTGACACCCTTCCCCCTTTCTTCTCCATAAAATAGATGTTTGGGATTCTGTAGACCTCAGAACAATGTAACTGTTAAGAATGTAGCACAGGCAGAGAACACATAAAGTTATCATCTGACAAGATTTCTGGCAGTTTTTTTTCTTAATAGATATTACAAAACATTTTTAATTGTATATATCATAAAATAAAAGGTAGCAAATACGGGAAGTTAATTTTTACAGTTTAAAAAAAATAAAATACATTTTAAGAAACAGCTCTGGACAACAAGTAAGGTCAGTTGTCCAATTAACAATTGAATAGAGACACTCATGGAAAACACCATGAGCACAATATAGGCAACAATTTGAGATTTATTTTTTCTTTTTAAATAACTTTATTAAAAAAATATACAAATCCCCCACTCATAAAAAAAAAAAGACAATGTTGTCTTCAATTCACTTGCAGTTCTGCTCCTTCTGTCCCTTATTTCGACATGCCTTTGTGGATTCCTCTCAAAGTGAATATAATTCAATATTTAAAGAGTAACTCCACTTTTATTTAGAAAAAAAAAAACAATTCACTCTGGGTGATCAATGTACAGTGCAAAGAGTTTAACAAACTTTGTTGCAGATTCCTACCTGTTTCTGCTCTAAAGAAAGAGTTGTGTGTTTGTTTGTTTGTTTGTTTGTTTGTTTGTATGTTTATGTCATTGTACATAGTGAATCTCAATGGGAATTACTTTTTCATTATTAATCAGCTTATTCACTTGCAGGATTTTAATGTGGAAAGTGGCAGGGTCTGCATCCCTTTAGATGTTGTTAATTCTTTGGGAGTATCTCACCAAAAAGTGCATTTTTATTGCAGAGGATGCCTAAAATCTAGCTTGTATCTTAGTGCACACTTCTGGGAAAATCAAGCATTTTCTGCTCCTGGGGAAGTTATGTACATTAACTGAGTACAGAACTCCTACAGGTTGTCATATTGCATTGAATTCTGAAGACAATTACAGCACTGCAGATTAAAAAAAAAAGTTCTGTCTAATCAAATTCATCCAGATTTAGCAGGCTTTCACAGTACATCTAATAAAAAAAAGCTCTTCTAACATGATTCTTACATTGTTTAACCTCCTTTCCAAGCCTACAGCTAACACATAGTGCTGTACTGGAACTGGGAAATGCATGTTTATCTTTTTAATTTTTGTAACCCCAGATTGAGGTCATTGAGAAGATACGGGCAATGGCAATGAAAGGAAATTAACAAGTGGGATAGTCAAGTGCGGAAGTTAAAATGTTCATAAACCCAGGACCCTGCTTTCACTATATCTGGTCTCCCACAGTACACAGAACATGGAAGTGCAAGTATTTTAGTAAAAATAAACTGCTAAATACCCTTTCTCTTCAACAGTTAGAGCAGTCTTGTGACTTCTATCAGTGTCCAGCCGAGCACATGTTAAAGCTTGTAGGAGGATTTTTCATTTTGCTCTAGGAGGATGCAGAACCTCTGACCTATGTCTGGACAGTGCTGATTGGCCCTGTGCTGATCACATGCACTCTCCCAAGAAAAAAAAAATCTCTAGCAATACACACCAAACTGAGCATGTGCAGAGTGAGTACTCACAATATGTCTTATCATGAGATAAGAGAGAGACATTTAAAAAAGGGGAGGAGCAGAGAAGTCAGGATCAAACATCCTTTTTTTCTACAATGCAGAGGATTAACCCCTTAGGTTCCACAGTGAGTATAACAAGCATGCTTTACCGCATATACAGATTGGTTTTACTGTTGTGGGTTTAGTGACACTTTAAATTATAATTAAAGGCAAAACTTTTTTTTAAATTCAGGTTTTTATTGCTGTCTGTGCCCCTGTTAGGAAGTGTGACTCGCTCTATTATCAAGCAGCATGGGTCTTTCCATTAGTAAAACTCCAGCATGTTAATGAAATGTTGGCTATGTTTCATTTGCGCACAGTAATCTAACCCACTACTGCAGGAAAGGCCTTATAGGAGCAAGGCAATGGCGCTGACATAAGTGTCATAGCCATGATCAACAACTGAAGCAATCAATTGTTTCAGCAACAGGAATGCTGCACACCAAGATGCAAAATAATCCTGTGCCTAGTCCAAAATATGTCAGGAAATTGACCATATTTACTCGGTGATGTCAGCCACCATCCCCGTCCCTTTGTTTGCATTCAGGTGTCAGTTTGTCCCTAGTGAAACAAGAAAATATTTAGTATAATGTTGTTTTTCCTAGCAGTGGTATGGGGCTTTATACACCAAAGGATATGTGCCTACAGCAGCATTTCTCAACCTTTTCAACACAGAAGACCCCTTGAAATAGCTTTCTGGTCTCAGGGAGCCCCTGCTAAAAAGGGCTATATCTACAACTCACGGTACATTAGTATGATGGTCAGAGGGAAGAATGCTCCTTACACTTGTGATCACTGGGAAGAATTCCCCCCTTACAGATAGCTAAAAGATCAATGGTGTCAGTGGGAACTTATCTGAGAGGCAGAAATTGCTCATTGCTCAAGGAACCCCTAGAAACCTTTGTAGGAACCCTAGGCTTCCTTGGAACGCTGCTTGAGAAATCCTACCGGGTCTGGAAATACAATTTCAGGTATTGTCACAAGGAGCTTTACTCATATCTGTATCTGATGTACCAACAGTCAGAACAGAAAATCTATTCATGTCATACATGGCTTTTAGTAAAATATTTTTAAATTGTGGATTTTATCACCTTCCTAAAAGAAAATCTAATTGTATACATTTTTCCCTTCTGGAGGATAAACAAATACAAGTATTAGCCACTAATGGCTTTATTATAGTCCATATATCATGTAAATTACTTGTTTATGCAGCCTATAAAGTTATTATAAAAATATTTTAATTGCTTGGGTGTCATCTTTGCTTCTGTCCCAAATCCAAGATTTTTTTTTTTTACTGTACAATATTTTTTCTATAAATGCATTCTGCCTGACGTTCTGACATTTCACTGAGTCAGGAGGAATTTTGTCTTCATATTCATAAAGTAAGAGGTGATTTTATTGAGCATAATCAGTTTACAAAATAGAAAACCTAAATACGTTAGTAAGAAAATGTTATGCTAGGGAACTATATTTACATATTTTCCAAAGATTCTAAGATTCTTCTGTATATAGGTATAGACCATGGGTCATCAACTGGTCAATTGCTACCTACCTGTCTACCTGCCAATAATGGCCATGTGATGGGTAGATTGTGACCCCTCTGTGCCAGCTGTCTGCTCCTGACCCTTTCCACTGCATTTCAGACCTCAGATCAGAGCAGTGATATGCATTTAAGAGCAAAGGGAAGTCCCAGGCTCCTACTCAGGACTCGCATCAAATGACACAGTCAAGGGAAGACCTGGAGGGATTTCCTCCAACTCAGCTAGGTACCACTGCATCTGAGGCCGGTAAGTACATTTTACAGAAAGATGAGGGAATTGGGATAGATGTTTGTACTAGAAAGGAGTGTTTTTGCTTGTTGTGGGGAGATGAGTGTTAGTTACTCCCGCCCTTACTACTGACCTCTGCACTGTGCATTAGATACTATTGGCATCTGCACTCTGCATTACATACTATTGAACACTGAACTCTGTATTATTACTGACCCCTGCACTCTACAATACTTGCACCCTGCACTTTGTGGTGCATACTACTGACCTCAGCATTACATACTACTAACCTCTGAACTGTGCATTACTTACTCCTGCACCTTGCACTCTGTATTATTTACTACTGACCCTTGAACTCTTCATTACTCACTACTGACCCCTGAACATTTCAAACATTCCTTATTTTAATGGGGCCTTGCAAGGTTATCTATTTTCTGACCCCTGCATTCTGCATTACCTACTACTGACTTCTGAACTTTGCATTACATACTACTGACCAGGCCCGGCATGGAACAAAAAATAGGCCCAGGCATTTTAGACTGAGCAGCCCAAAGCCCCGGAACTCTGTCCTCGGAGCCCAGTGGCAGAACACAAAGAAAGAAGGAAGGGAGGAGGGAAAGAAAGAAGGAAGGAAAGAGGGCAGGAGGGAAAGAAGGAAGGAGGGAGGGAAAGAAGGAAAGCGGGAAAGAAGGAAGGAAGGAAAGAGGGCAGGAGGGAAAGAAGGAAGGAGGGAGAGAAAGGAGAGAAACAGGAGACAGAGAGGGAGAAAGAAATAGAAAGAAAGAGAAAAATGACAAAAAAAGAAAGAGAGAAGAAAAGAAGGAAAGCGGGAAGGGGGGAAAGAATGAAGGTGGGAGAAAAATAGGAGACAGAGAGGGAGAAAGAGAGACAGAGAAAGAAGGAAGGAGGGAAAGAAAGAAAAAAGAGAGAGAGAAAGGAAGAGAGAAAGAAAGGAGAGAAACTGGAGACAGAGAGAGAGAGAGAAGCAAAGAAAGAGAGAGAAAAAAATGAGAGAAACAGGAGACAGAAAGAAAGTAAGAAAGAAAGAAAGAGAAAAAAATTAGAGAAATGGGAGACAGAGAGAAAGAAAGAAGAATGGGTGAGAGAAGACACAAGGCTGTCAGGGAGTGAGGGCGGGACGGACACAGGAGGAGAGGACGGGAGGAGGAGGAGAGGCAGAATCAGCTTTATCTCTCCTCTCCCGTCTGTGGTGGGGGCTGTCAACACTGGGCACAGCCTATTCTGATAGATCCCAGCAGTGCTGCAGGAGATGAGGGGGGCTGACCACAGGGGGAGCATACACAGGAGCCCAGGACATGAAGGAGATTGATAGGAGAGGCAGTCGGGCGGCACATAAAGAAACTGAGAAATGCACGGTCCTCAATGTGCCGTCCAGCCGCCTCTCCTATCTAGGCAGCCCCGGCCCACTGAGCAAATGCCGGTATGCCCTATGGCCGGTCCAGGCCTTCTACTGACTTTTGAACTTTGTTACTTAATACTGACCCCTGAACTCATCAAAGCCTCCTTACTTTTCATGGGGCCTTGTTAGGTTATCTCATAAAAAAGGGTACTTCACCCTTGATCTTTGATCTCAGTATTTCATCTTCAATGAATGAGGTGCTCGGCAAACATGGATGTGTGTACTGAGTGGTTTAACTGAGTATATCCTTTTTAAAAGGGGGCATTGGGAAAGTGTTCAAAACAGCCAATAACGGTCCCATTTTATTTCAGTGTTAATTTAACCTTTAGCAATTTACCCCTTGCTCCATTTTCTTGGAAGCTAGGATGGAAGCTAATAGGGTAGCTAATAGGGTATAATTCTTTCCTGGTAGAGCTAGGGTCCAAGATCTCCATCAAGCACAACATCTACATGAAGTTTGAAGTTTCTGTCTATGCTGGTATAGGATTTCTCTATGTGCTCTGGTTTCTTCCCACATTTCATTTCCATACAGTATTGGTAGATACACTAAAACTGGTTCTACTGTGTGAATATGTATGATTGTGTGAAGACATTAAATTGTGAGCTCCTTTGCGGTTAGGGACTGATGTGAATGGTTCATCATTCTCATTAAAGCACTGAACTCAGCACTATATGAATAATTAAAATAAACGGCAGAGTTCTGAGTTCTGTTTTACACAGTCTTTTGGTAAACACGATTCTGAACTAGACATGTGTGAAATAAAAAAAACTGTGTTTTGTTTCATTTCGTTTCGATTCGTTATTTGACTAATTTCATTTAATTTGATTAGTTAAATTCGTTAAATTTGTTTTTCTGAGTTTGTTTTGTTTGAATTCGACCGAATTAAAAATGTCAAACAGATTCTAAAAAAATGTAATGCATTCAAGAATAATTCCAAAAGATTCTAAAACAATTCGAATGGATTTGAAAATAATTCCAACAAATTCTAAAACAATTAGAATGGATTTGATAATAGTTCAACCGGTAAAATCCATATTCCACGATCCATATTTGTTTTCAATGGTATATGAACTATACGAAGAGTTGCGTGACCATATTGGAAATTTCTATTTCAGCTAAATTTTCACAGTTGATCATCAAGCATGTCCCCACAGCGCAGCTCACATTTTTTTATAAAGTATTTTAGTCTTTTCTAATCCATTCTATTCCTTTCTATTATTTTATATTCTATTCTAATGTATTCTGTTCAAATTCACATTTTTTTCAATTCAAAATTTGAATTTCAGAAGACAGTTATATTATTTCTCTTTTATACTGTTCTATTCTATTGTTTTTCTATTCTATTCTTTAATTCTAATTGTTTCTATTATTTTATATTCGATTCTTTGATTTTCTATTCTATTGTAATCTTTTCTATTCTATTCTAATTGATTCTGTTCTGTTACTTTATTTTCTGTTCTATTTTGCTCTATTTTACTCTATTATTTTCTATTCTATTCTTTGATTTTCTATTTTAATCTTTTCTATTCTAATTGAGTCTATGCTTTTATATTCCTTTATTTTCTATTCTATCTTGTTTTTTCGAATCAATTAAGATTTTGGCTGAATTTCGTTTTTTTCTTTTATCTCAGGTTTGTTTAAATTTGTTACTATTGTAATTTGGAATTCGGATACATCTGAATCTCCGAATAATGGAAAATTAATATGAATTTCTATTCGGAACAAATGAACTACACATGTCTATTCTGAACCTGCCGTGCCAAAAGGTGATGCTACATTGAAAAAACTGTAACCCAACTTGTGCATTTTAAAGATTTAGTCCACTTTAATGTGATATTTTTGTAAAATGTGAAGACTGTGGCCTGAGTCAGCTTTTGGCTTATTACATGATTTAGATGATTTAGAAATTCCCAAACCAAAATTTTCTCTACCATATTCCCAACTTTTTTTCTGTTTCACTGAGAGTTTTGGGTGTTCCTGCCCAGTTTTGCATTTTGCTCTTCCTGTTGTATACTTTCTTGTTGTAAAAATAAATAAAAAATAATGGCCAATGCAGGAATACCTACCCTAAGCCAATAAAATACACTCCTCTAGCACAGTACCCAGGAGATACAGTATGAGTGATATTCCATTTTTTCCTTTTGGTCTCCAGTATCTACCAAAATGTGAAATATCAGTTTTGGGAGAACTGACCCTTTAATTTTTTAAATGCTCATTTGAAAAAAAAAATAATTACTGTACATAAAGTAAATATTGGAAGATAAAATAAAAAAGCATAAATACTTTGCTACTGTTTCTGTTAATTATAATCATTAATAACAATCTAGCAAACCATTAAATCTCAGGAAAGAAATTAGCATGGCTTTCTAACCAGGGGCACACAAACACCATTTATCAGTTTTTCATTCTTATAAATCTCTCTCCTTTGACCAAAATGTGCTGGTAGGAGAAATTTATCTTACATAAAGGAGATAAAATCAATTGTATAATTAAAACCTTTATCACCTGCAGCATTTAGTTGGTATATTCAGAGCTAGCATCTCCGGAGTTGCCTAATTGCCCTGTCACTCCCTTTGCCTGCACAAGAATGTGCGATGTGCCTAAGAATGCCAATGAGCTCCCAATGTTATCTATCTTTTTTTCTAGTAAGTGCAGTAGAATTTTTAGGAACATTTAAAAAAAGAATTAAACAAACACGCTCCGTTGCAGCCAAATTGCAAATCTCTTACCTACGTATCAAATCACAGTTTTGTTGCAGTTAGATTAGGACCATGCTAGGAGTGCAGAGTCATTTGCAAGTATTTGGACACACTTGGTCAAATTCCATGCTTGCACGTGGATGTAATCAGGCTGCTTTAGAGACACCTGAATGACTTCTATTGAATAGAATATATTTGTAAAATAAAGAATATATTTGATAGAAAAGAAAGAAAAAAACATTAAAAATGGCCACTAAACATTGCTCATCAACCCAATTGTAATTGGTTGATCAATCAATTTATATCTTTAATCTCCTAATCCCTTATTAAGACGGGAAGACGCTCATTTAAAATAATTGTAATATCCACAGTGAGATCTCATTCACAAACCAAAATCATTTTTTAAATCTTAAAAATAAAATAAATAAAACCTTTAATATCCTCCCATTAAACGATTATGGATGTGTTTTGCTTGTAATTCTTCTTTAACAATAGTTTCAAAATATGACTCAGCTTTGATGTCAGGAGTTTTTTGTCTCTTGCTTAGCTTTTGAAAAATAGGTTTCTCCTGCAACAAGGCAAAATACAATTTTTAATGGTAAAGAAATTGAATAAAGAAATTCTTTCTTCAGGCTTTGCAACTTTACAGAACAGACTGATACAGTATGTGTGCATTGGAGCACAAATTCCCATTGCTGAGCGCTGGAGGAAATTTGACCTTAACTTAAGGTTGATTATTCAGAAAGTAAATTATATCTGTATTAATGAAAAACTTAGCAGTATTGTGTATAACATAGATGAGAAATTCAGACAAACATAAGGCTTTTGAATCGCCTGCATGCCATCTGCTACATTTTGAGAGATGGTTTAAAAAGTTGAATAATTTGCTTTTCTGATATACCTGTTCTTGGTGAGTTAGAATAGCATTGTGAAACTTTTTTTATTACTAGGAAGCTTTCGCTTTGTAGGACAGTAAACAATTGTATGCAGAAGTAAACTTATTTTAAAGTCTGGAGGATATAAAAAATGAATCAGACACTGAAAGAATCTTCAGGGATTGTACAGTATAATCAAGCAGACGGTTGTAACAATAAGCACTGGGAACTGGTACGTGAGAATCAAGTTTTAGAAATGTACTTAGAGAAAACAGCAAATCTATGATGGCACACTATAAGGATGGTATACAGCACTCTTTACAACCCAAACAACATGAAGCATAATGCAGTTGTAGAAATAAACCAAAGGAATTCAGTACCAGGGGCGGACTGACCATTTGGAAACTCGGGCACTGCCCGAGGGCCCGGGGTCAGTAGGGGGCCCCATGAGATGCCCTTGGTACCTTTTTCATAGGCTTTTTTGAGTTTGGGCAAGGACACAGGGGCCCCATGATCCCCTATTGCCCGGGGGCCCCATGAGTTGTCAGTCAGCCCCTGTTCAGGATATCAAGTGAAATGATGTTTTAAAAACAATGGAGGTTCTAGAGGAAAAGGTTCAAATCTTTTAACTTTTACAGAGTTTGGCTGTTCTTTCATATGAAAGCATCAAATCATTAACCACTTGCCTACCAGGCACTTATACCCCCTTATTTACCAGGCCAATTTTCAGCTTTCAGCGCTGCCGCACTTTGATTGACAATTGCACGGTCATGCAACATTGTACCCATATGAAATTTTGATCATTTTTTTCTCACAAATAGAGCTTTCTTTTGGTGGTATTTAATCGCCACTGGGTGCTTTACTTTTTGCGCTATAAATAAAAAAGTGCAAAAAATTTGAAAAAAAAAAAAGTTTCTTTGTTTCTATTATAAAATTTTTCAAACAGGTATTTTTTCTCCTTCACTGATGTGTGTTGATGAGGCAGCACTGATGGGCACTGATAGGCGGCACTGATGGGCACTGATAGGCAGCACTAAAGGGCACTGATAGGCAGTACTAATGAGGTGGCACGGATAGGCGGCACTGATATACAGCACTAATGAGGTGTCACGGATAGGCGGCACTGATATGCAGCACTGATAGGTGGCACTGATAGGTGACACTGATGATGGGTACTGATAGACGGCACTGACTGGCATCACTGCTGGGCACTGACTGGCGGCACTGACTGGCACAACCCCTGGGCACTGACTGGTGGCACTGACTGGCAGCACTGCTGGGCTGCACTGGTGGGTGGCACTGGTGGGCAGCACTGGTGGGTGGGCACAGGTGGGTGGCACTGGTGGGCACAGGTGGAAGGGCAAAGGTGGGTGGCACTGCTGGGCACAGGTAGGTGGCACTTCTGGGCACAGGTGTGTGACACTGCAGAGTGGCACAGGTGGGTGCACTGCTGGGCACAGGTGGGTGCACTGCTGGGCACAGGTGGGTGATCTGCTGGGCACAGGTGGGCGGAGCTAGTGGGCGCACTGCTGGGCACAGGTGGGCGGAACTTGCGGGTGGCACTGCTGGGCACAGATCATCAGTGCACTGATCATCAGTGCCCTGATGATCGGTGCCGATCCCCGCTCTGAGAACTGCCGGTTCTCGGCAGTACTTTCCTCACGATCTGACAGCGTGAGGAAAGTGCAGCCGAGAACCGGCACTTGCATTTCCCTCTGATCAGCGTGTCATTGGACACCGCTGATCACGTGCTAAAAGGCCGCTGTGATTGGCCTTTTACCACATCACGTGATCAGCTGTGTCCGTAGGACACAGCGATCACGGAGATCGCCGGGTGCGCGCCCCCTGGGGCACGCAGGAGAGCGCGTTCTGGGAGGACGTCATATGACGTCCACTCAGAACTGGCCGGCCGCAGTGCAGCCGTCATTCGGCTATCTGCGGTCGGCAACTAGTTAATGTAAATGTAAACCTTAAATGGATGGCACTTAGTTTGCTAAAGAGCTGTGCATTAAAAACAATTGCAATGTTTTTATTTTTTAATTACAGAAAAATATTGTCTTTACTTTTGTCATCCTTTGTTGCAATTTAGTGCTGCTGTTCTCCTCCAGCCTCTTTGCAAACAAAATGGAAGATGTAGTTTTAAAAACAAATGGTGCAGAGATGTCAATGTTGAGAAGGTGAATAGTGGTGATCTCAAAAATAGGCAAGATGGTGATGAGACTCTTTCTCAATTAATCCCAATGAAGTTGGGTACCTCAGTGCCATTTTTGGAGACCTGCATCCCCCACCCTGATCTGCTTACCTAATTTATATCTTTTGGCAAGAGAAAACTGGGCAGGGCAAAAACAAACCACTCAGCTCACACAATTGCTATGTTCTGTCAGCCCAAAGCATGACTTAGTAGCTGCAGGGGCATATTTACCACAAGGCAAACAAGACATTAGCCCAGGGCGGCATTTTTCAGGGGGACAGCACTACCCCTCAGAAGAAAGGACAGAAGAAGGGACACATGCGACATGAAGACCAGGTGGGATCCAAGAGAGGCTGCGGGCTGCTTGATGGTGTATACAGAGTCCGACTCTCATTCCCAGGGACGTCCGGAGCTGTGAAGGTGAGTATATTTCTCTCTCTGTCTTGCTTGGGGGGGGTGTTAGTGGAGGGCTCCCTCAGGTGGAGGGGCAGGGGTGTTGTTGGTCAATGTCAGGCTCTCTCCTCTTGGGGGGGACGTCTGATTTTTGTGTTGCCTAGGGCAGCACAAAACCTAAATACACCACTGAGTAGCAGGCATTTTTGGCAGGTCAACTGGTATTTTCTGTGCTTGCAGAATATTTAGAGTATCCTGAGAAGATGTGCATGAATTGCAGAGATTTTTTCATTTTTGTTGGGGAGGGTGTAAATTTTGCCCTGACATGCACTTTAACTACCCCATCAGAACTGAGCATTGCACAAGGTCTAAGCCATTATCTGAAATCAAAAATTGTGAAACGGCTACAGGAATTCTCCATAGATATTTATAGTACTAAATTATACTGTATCTATGCCAGCAGCTACCATTCTGGCTCAGCATAGCAAATGTCAAATATAAGCCTAGCCACAGATGTCAAATAAGCCATTCTTACCTCTTCTGTTAAAGCTAACGGGTTGAGGTTTTGTAAAAGCTTCATATAGACATCAGAGAACTGTTAATCATATGAGCATGTGCCATCTTCTGTTATGTATTTTATATGAAAAAAAAATTACCTAAAAATTACCTAAACTTCTTAAAATGACTATTGAATAGATATCCTCTTAGATTGTAAGCTCCAAAGAACATGGCCCTCCTAACCCTTGTGTATTGAACTGTATTGTTGCTTTCTTGTCTCCCTTTATATTGTAAAGTGCTGAGCAAACTGTTGGCACTATATAAATCCTGTATAATAATAATAATAATAATATCCTGTTGTAGGCTTGTTTTTGGGTACACAATAATAGTGATTGCTATTTTCTCTAGGATCGATTACACATAGATGTTTGTGAATGACTAGTAAACATTAAAACTGTATGAAATTGTTTAGTGTCTATTGGTAAATCAAAGCTGGAGAAGCCAGACGCACTATTGCTGGTCCTCTACCATGATTTCTTTTATTTTTGTGTCTTGTTTTTTATGGTACCCAAGTTCATTATTCCCCAAGCCCAGCACTTATAACAATTTTTCATTGGTGTGTGCCTTCACCTGACACTTATGGGTTGATTTACTAAAGCTAAACAGTCTGTTCACTTTGGGAAGGGAATTTTCACTTAGTTTAGAAAATGTAGTGAAAAATCAGTTTGCAAAGAATACCCAATGACAAGAATGATGAAAAAAACTGCAGTTTTGCATGCTCATGATTGGATCATGAAAGATAGTAGAGCTTTACCTCATTCTCTAAGCTAAGTGAAAATTCTCCTTCAAACTGAAAATTTCTTTGCAAATTGTACAACCTATGTGCCTTTAGTAAATGAACCCCTCAGACTTCTCTTTTAAATGTGGATAAGAACCAATCAGAACTTGGATGGAAAAAAAAGCCATAGACCAAGGGGATGACTGGGAAGCTTTGATGCTGTGAGGAGAGGGACAAATACTACCAAGTGGCTCAAGAAGGGACAGAGTTTTGAGGGCTAAAGTAAGGTACCGTGTTCTGTGGTGTAACAGTAATTGGTGAGCATAGTGAAAGATAGGCACTCCTAATGGACATAGTTTATTGTGAAACACCTTTACATCCTCCAGTTTCACATTTCTTCTTGTGTTTAGTCACATTACATCTCAGAGCTGCAAAGAAAGTTGGTGCTGGAAGACTTCATTCTGCTAGGATCACAGGTCTGAACAGGGAGCAAGTAGCTATATAATGCTCTGCATGTGTCATTGACTAGAGACCCTGGTCTGATTGATGTCTGCATTATGATATATGTCCACTCAGGGTCACCAGCTCAACATATTTTGGAAAGAAAATGCCTGACTGCTCCCCAACAATCTTCCCTCACATAGAGATTAGAAGACCTCATCTGATGTCAAAATTTGTCAAGACCTAAATGTATTTACGCATTGACATTTTCAAATATGGGGCCCACTGGTGTTTGTCTTTACACCACTCATCGGATCAACATAAGTGGCTAAGACTCCTTTAACACAGCTGTTCTGATCAGGTCCACTTGTCAATTTTTCAGGAGGACCTGATCGGAAGATCCATTCATCCCTATGGACATGAGGGTGTAAACGCTTGGTGTCCTATCAAACCCAAATACCTCCAGGTCTAATCACATCTGCAATTAAAAAAAATGTCCCGGTCCATTTAGGAGGAGCGGATCAGAGAATATTCAGGAGTAAACAGACAGCGGAGTCAATATACTCCCAACTGCTCATACAGCAGATCAGGCTCTGTCCATGTCTGCTCTGCATCCACCCACACTGCTCCGATCAGTAGAGGATCTGTGAACTGCCCCCCTGATGATCGTAATGGAATCTGCCCCATGTGAAAAGAGCCTAAGTGGTTAGCACTTCCACCTGGCAACGCTAGGTTTGTTGGATCAAATCCCAATCAAAGCACTACCTGCCTGGCAGTAATTGACTCCTATCTAAATGGGCCCTAGTATGTGTAAGATTTAGGAATCTTAGATTTTTAAGCTCCTTGAGGGCAGAGACTGATGTGAATGTGCAATATATATGTAAAGTGCTCCAGAAATTGTTGGTGCTATAGTAATACTCGAAACAACTAAATAAGTTCAATACAGTAAGCAACCAGTGTCTAGGCAGAACAAGAAGAATGTCATGTTGAGCCAAAGGAGCTGATTTACTAAAGGCAAATGAGCTGTACACTTCCAGATACTTTTTTCTTCAGCTTAGTGAATGAAGGGAAGCTCTGCTGACATCCAATCAGATGCAAGCAAAATGCTGTTTTTAATTTTTATTGCATGTAATTGGGCATTCTTTACAAAGTGAATTTTTACCACAATCACTAAGCTAAGGGGAAAATTCCCTGGCAAAATGACTTTTTGCCTTTAGTAAATTTACTCTAAACTGTCAAAGTTACCATACAACCTTGCTACAATAACCACGTAGCATGTTTTACATATAAATTATTTTACTGACATTTATTGACATGCTATACTCGTCATAATTTCTGCAATTAGCATCTTGGATTACACCATGTCTCTAAATGATTGTCAGTTCGAGTTGCTTCAGAAGGCAAGCTTCCTGATAATTTCAATTATGTATTTCCTTTGTGCACTAATTACTTATACTATTTCAGATAACCGAATTGACTTGTCTTTTACATTTTTAATTATAATAGGAAGGAAGACTTTACCATTTTCACTTATGTGTTTCCAGTTTAGTATGAAAGAATTTTAAGTGCATTCATTAAGTGATGTGAAGGACAACCTTTCTCAAAGAGTTTTCTATACTATAGAATTTTCTTATCTGCTGGAGACACAATACAACTTCCATTGTGATATTAATGGCACCATCTGAAAATGTGAAATGTTTTGCTATATTTTTTAAATCTAACTTTGTATTCAACTTTTTTTACTTCTTAAAAGTGCAAAAATTGCACCATCTGTGTTTTGCCCTGAAATTAAGGACACAAAGACAAAGCAGGTCACTGAGGGGAAAAAAAAAATGATTAAGCTTGTTTAAGATATATACTTTTTTTATAATGTTCAATTACAGCATTACATTTACCTCTGGCTTAAACAGAATGTTCATTGTGCCTGTTCAAACTCAACTCACCAGCTGTATATGTTATATGTAAGCCAATTGGCCAAGAGTAGCTAGTTTTATACGGTTACTGGTTAAAGTCTGCATACAAGAAATAATGGTCCTCTTTGTACTTTAAGTCACAATATATTATAATTTCAAGAATTAATATTGCCCATGTGCAACCATTTATTTTATCACCATGACATCAACTGTACATTAACTTTTTTTTCTACTACTGAAATAACTGTAATATATTCTTTTCATATTCATATTCTTTGCAGTCTTCTTTTTTTAATTTCTTCCAAACACACTTTTTTAGACTTACTTTTTATTGCATATCATCCAACACTTTATAATGAATGGTAAAAATAAATGCACTAAATCTAATAAAATATGCAGATAAAAGCAGATAGTGAGGCAAAAAATATAAACATTTTCTTACATGCAAAGACTAAAAGCAAAAAGAAAGCATCCTTGAGGCAGAAGTGTTATATTTTTGTGCTTTTGTTTAAATACCAGTTAAAAACACATGAATATTTTATGTTATACTACATGTTATAAATAATTATAATACAGAAACATAGTAAGCAAAAAAAAAAAAAAAAAAGCTGCTACTTTGCTTATGATAGCAAAGGCTGTCTTTTATGGACAATATAAAAAATATTTTTGTTCAATATTGTAATTAGCTAATAGTGTATACTGTATATTGAGTGTAGCATGTTATATATTATTTTACAAATTTAAAATAATAAATGATCTCTACAAGTATTCAGTGAAAACGATGTGGTTGATTTACTAAAGAAGTAGAACATCATCACATGCTGAAATGATTTTATACTTTGCGTGGGAATGTTTAGTAAATGGGGTGAAAATTCACTTTGCAAAGAATACCCAATAACATATGAGAAAAACAAAAGGTATTTTTCTTGAGCATGATTGCATGATTTATGTTAGCAGAGTTTCACCTCATTCAGTAAGTAAGGGGATAATTCCCCTGCAAAGTAAACATTCACTTTGCTAAGTGAACAGCTTATACTCCCTTAGTAAATCAACCCCTATGTCTCAATATCATATATAAAATATATCCAGACAATAATACTGAATGGTCAAAATAAGCATTACTACATGTACCCTTTTGTTTTACATTCAGATCTGTATATTTAAATAGCAAGTGAGTTTTCATGATAATGTATTATACCAAAAGGTCACATTGTTCCTACATCTCAATTACATTATTTTAGCACTTGTACAATGTAAAAAATGGATGAATTTTATCAGTTTCATAGTGACATAAATTTGTCTGATAAATAAAAAATATTATAACAACCTGGAGTGTACAGTTAGTAGAAATAAAAAAACCTCGACACACTTCATAGGAAACATTTTATAAAAGCATTTTTTTTACAATTGGAGGCCTTGTCAGAAAACACACTGCTATTTTTGTTACAAACAGGATAGTACCGTGTTTCAATTGAACCTCCTCCACCACCACTACCCCCACCAAAAAAAAAACATAAAACCATAAAAAAAAATTAATTCCACACTTACCTGTAGGTAATCTCTCCAAATGTCTAATTAGTTACCATGGTTGCTTATTTGTGGAGTGCAATTTGGCAGTTTTATATATATATATATATATATATATATATATAATTATTATTCATTACAGTGTCCTTTGAAATCGTGTTCACTCTGTGTGTTTATTTTTGTTTGCTTGCTGAAATTAAATATGTTTTATCTGCCATTACTGTACTGCAGTTATCACAATAACATCAAGCTTTTCAAATTGCCATAATAGCCTTTCCCAAATGGTGTTGTCCAAAAGTCTAAGCTATATGCATAGAGCAAGAAAAATATATTGTAGAACAATTCTTACTTTTGTACATGCATAACATTTAAGGAGACTGGAGATTAAAATATTTTAAAAAGCAGTGATATGTAGTGCCACAAAGTGTCCCAAAGTTATTTGTTACCACTTTATTTATACCATTTCTGTTATAAAAGCAAACAATAACACATCTGATATACAGGAATAAAATGCATACAATAGGATTCAAAAGTGCAATATTGTGGTTAGTGGCTCAGACTTTTGTTCACAAAGATAACAGTTTACAGTAAACTAAGAGAGGAAAAATTGTTTGCAGCACGGAAGCAGGAGCCAAAAGCAATTATTCATGAATCTGCTCTAAAGGAGACTTCTGGGGCAATGGTTCTCAATCACTGGGTTATGGCCCACTGCAGGGCCACAGCTTTCCTCTTTCTGGGCCTCAAGCTAGTTAAAGATTCCCAAACCTGCCACAGTGACTCCCAGGTCCCATAGTGTAACTTAGCCTCCCATAGTGGGCCTCAGTGCCCTTTAACCTCCCCATGTGCCCCAAGGCCTTCAGCCCCCACAATGCTGCACAACCTCCTACAATACCCCTAGCCCCGTGCAGTGCTCCCTAGCTTGCTGCAGAGCCTCCAGCTCCCCCTCAGTACCACTATCCTCCAACAGTGTTCCAAGATGCACTACAGCTCTCAAAGTGTCCTCAAATCTCCAGCAGTGCCACTAAAAAGTCCTCAGCCTCTTAGAGACACCCCTAGTCCCCCTGAAAAAGACATATCCCCAAAACTTTCCCCCAGCTGCCTCCAGAAATCTCATCCCTTACAGGGACACCAAGACTACTGCAAAATCCTCTAATCTCCTCCACAACCCCTGTTCCCCACAGTGACACTCAACCCCATCCAGAGCCTTTCAGAATTTCAAAACTTATTTTGTATTCCCATATTCATTTAATGTGTTAGAATACACTTTTTTTTACTATTGGCTCATGGAATGTTTAGTAAGAATTTACGGAGTCCTGGTTTTAATAAGGTTGAGAACCAATGCTCTAGGGAATATACAGTAACTAAATTGGATTGCAGGAGGTAAGTATAAAGCAGGGGCGGACTGACAACTCATGGGGCCCCTGGGCAATAGGGGATCATGGGGCCCCTGTGTCCTTGCCTAAACTCAAAAAAGCCTATGAAAAAGGTACCAGAGGCATCTCATGGGCACCCTACTGACCCCGGGCCCTTGGGCAGTGCCCGAGTTTCCAAATGGTCAGTCCGCCCCTGGTATAAAGTGTTAATTGTACTCGTCTCTTTGCTGTCACATTCTGATTTAACAAGTAGCCTGCTGCTGGGGCTTAATAGGTGAGATCCTTCACCCCTTGTGACACCAGCAACACAATAAGAAAGTAATATCTTAAAACAGTTCTTCAGTCCTATCTGTGAAAATTAAAAGTCAGCAGCTACAAAAACTTTAGCTGCTGACTTTTAAAAAATAGCCACTCACCTGGCCAGGAATTAATCTCGGTGCTCACCCCAGTGGGTTTCTTCTCTGCTCTTCGGTCCCCAGTGCCAGCATCTTCACTGTGGGCAGCTGACTGTGACTGCTTGTGGCTTCACAGCCGGCTTCCCACTGTGCATGTGTGAACCAATCACCTGGTGGGAGAGGGTACCTGTCAAAATCGGATAACCTCTGCTCCCCCCCCAAAAAAATGCCAATTCTGCCAGAGGAGGGGGTGATAAGGAGTAACAGCAGAATTCCCCCTTTTGGGGGAAGTTTCACTTTAAGTGGATAAAACTGAAAGAAATTAGCTTTGCTAAAATGTGTATCACAAAAACATTTTTTTTTAATACTAGTTTTTGCCTTTTTTTAATATCTCCTGTAATCTCTTTAAAGCCACTTTTTTTTGTCTACCTGCCCTCCAGAGATGGCTGTTACATTTCTCAGGGCAGGTTTCCTAAATGTGAAAATGATGGACCATGCCTGTGTAACTGATGTGTTAAAATGGCAGCCACTTGGAGTTGCCATTGAATGCTCATGTGGCAGAGTGACAATGCTAGAGAACAATTGGGAGGCAGAGAAAAAATGTTGTCACGCTACAACTGACAGTGCCTGAACTACCTCCCTCATGGCAGGATAACCAGGTACAATTTTAATAAAAGCTGCAGATTTAAATATTGAAAATTACTGTATAGATTACATTAGCATGTTAAAGCTTATATAAAATTTTCGTAAGTGGGTTTCCATATAGTTTAAAGTGATGCTGTGCCTGCCAACATACTATGTACATACATACGAGCACATATTCACCAATTCATCACTCCTACACAGCTTTGTTTGGTCATAGGAAAGAGGAAATTCCCATTTTCTAGGTGTTTGGGGAGCATGTGGATGCTTAGCTATTGGCCAGCTTTGCATCCAGCACTGTCACATGGAGTGCAGGAAGAGTTCTCATCTTTAAAATATTAGTTCACCCAATCACAAAAAATGAAACCACACCTCAGCTCAGAGCCCTGTATCCAGCGTCTCACCAGCCTGCCTGCACTCAAGATGGTGATAGTGTGATCATGTGATCCGGACACATGCGTCGGCGTGCGTGGTGACGTCACCGGCTAGCCACACCCTAACGCGTTTCATCCAATGACTTCTTCCGAGTCCAGATCACGTGATCACACTATCGCCATCTTGAGTGCAGGCAGGCTGGTGAGACGCTGGATACAGGGCTCTGAGCTCTGATGTAACAAATGCTTTACTTTTACTTTACTTTTACTGATTGTGAGCGTGATTTTAAGGGGGGGTTTTTACAATAAATCTGTTGGATAATATTACACTATGGCGAGTTCTTTCTTTACCTACATGTGCTAATTTGGATATGAGAGGATCTTCTTTTGGAGTTTGTTTGGTGGAATACCAGATATATATTGATATACTGATTGATTACCAACACATGAGGATCTTCTCTTGGAGTCTGTTTGGTGAATGCTGGATATATACTAATATGCTGGTTAATTACTAGCACATGGTGAGTGTGCATTTTGATGGGGTGTTCTGAGCACTGAATATCACATTTGATGAAGGAGGATCTCAGTACTTCATTGAATGAGGATCATTGATATATGGACTTTTTTGAATGGACTATATTGAGATCCCTTATTTATGTTATTGCACTATTAACTTGCACATATCTGGTGGTGGTTATATATATTTGTGCAATTTAATTTATTGATTTAATTTAGGATTGCGCTATTATTTGTGGTTATTTTGTTTATCACAATTTATTATTATTTACAGTTTTTCAATAATAGCAGCACCTATTAATTATATCCACTCTGTTATATTGGCGCAATGATGTTGGTATAGGAGGAGTGTCATACTCATACAGACATTTCTTTGGTGACTAACCTTATAGTGATTTCACTGGCTAACATGTTTCAAGGGACAAACTCTCTTCATCAGTGCGTAGCTGTGATGAAAAGGGTTCATCCCTTGAAACGCATTAGCCAGCGAGTCTGAGTGATGCCTGGGTTGTGGTGATATGCCTCCACATGCTGACCTCTCTGTCACTTGGGTTTTATTTACATCACCTTTGTGAATTTGACTATCTGTGAGGTTGTATTTGGCACTGCTTTCTGTTAATACATTAAGTAATGTACTTGGCCTTTGTGCCCTTTTGCTTTTGTTTTGTCATTACTATTACGATTCCCCTGTTTGAAAAGGGTAGCATTGGCAGAGCATACCAGTATTGCTACAGGAATTATCATCAGGATGTTCCCTGGTTACAGCTTTCCTGGTTCCCACTAGCAAATTAGCACTATGGTGTTGTCTGTATATACTAATGGCACAAGATTTCAAATATTTGCCAAAGAAAACTCATACAAGGAGTTGTTTACTGTCAGACTCTCTGTCCCTATTTCACATTAGACAGAGCCACTTCTGTCTAATTTAGCTTGAGTTATTGAGCTCCGTAAGTATCATTTTTTTACGCAAGGCAGATAATTATACCATGAAAAACATGATAATTAGATTAAAGCTCCACCTATTAGCTACAAATTAAAATGTGAAAATGTTCACATTCAATATTTCATATCTACATAATAAAGACAATAAAAACAAAACTACTATACAACCTGTTTATTAATATATACTATATACTGTATTTGTCGGCAATTTTAGTCCGTAATGAAGCACTTTAATGTGAAAAATGCGGCACATCAGAAGATCACAAAATACAGTCAAATTACAATATAAATGATGAATGCAGTAATTGAATTCTGAATCAGCTGGTTAACAACTTATTTCTTTTTGGGCTAAGCAGTTGTAGCCTTGCTGTTGCACTTGGCAAAGTCAAGGCTGGCAATTAAATTATCCGTTATAACCTCCAGTCTCCAGCAAAGACTGGTTTCCCAAACCCAGGTGGATTTAACTTTCTTTTTTATTTTATTTTACTAAACTTGTGTGAAAGCCTCTCTTTGTCTTTGTGCCACCTAGCGTGGTCAGACATAAGCACAGTAAGTAGGGCTGTTAATTCCTTTGTGACAGCATGATTTTCCAGCATCTAACACTTCGTCAGACAGTATGAGGGCAGCCAGTGAATGGAAAAATTCACACCAAATTGAACCTATGAATGGAAAATGTCTAATCTTGTATTTCCAGCTACTTGTTATAGGTATTCAAGTTATTATATTAAAATATATTTATTCTTGCATAGTGACGATGATGGTTATTAGCAAGGAGCTTTTGGAAGAAGCACTAAAAGGAGAATATTGAATTGGAACTTTTCCATCCAGACTCCTCCAAACAATAATTGTAAAGCAAGTATCACATTTTAAATTATTAAAATGAAACTATAGCCTTTTTTAGGAAACAAAGTCACAGCATATAGATGAATACACTGGTGGAACACATATACATAAGCATTGTTTTACCTGCCAGAATATTTGGAGTTATGTTTAACTAATATTGTGTTTCAGACATCCTTCTCAGAAGCATAGCTGTATCCCTGACCTCCAGTGCAGTTCATCGTTGCAGCTTGATCAAGAATCTTCTCACATTTTGTGGTTCAACAGTGAAGAAGCAGCAACACACTAATGATGCCATCCCTCTTCTCACCATGCTCTTGCCTCCACATGTTCACCGTATTGGGCTAAAAGCACTTGTTAAAACAATAGAGCATTACAGGAAGTTGTTATGCACAGAATTACTTATACTAGCTACATTGAATACGAAATAAACTCAAATATTTCCAAATTATATGTGTTTACAGCCATCCTCAATTTAATTCAATTTTCACAGCAGCCCAGCTTTCTCACTCAGAAACCGAGGACCTCTGAAACCTGGGGCACTCTGATAGACAAACTTCAACAAGTAACCATAGCCTGATCCTGTTCCTTTCTGCCTCCTACATCTCACTCTTTGCCTGTGAGGCTGCCCATCATGGTAATTGGCAAGAAGTTTGTTGAGAAGGTGCAACTGCATCGCCCATAGGGGCACCTGATGGCATCACAAGCCATTTAACTTGTATGCTAATGTCACTTACTTTTGTGGAAATTAACACTTCATAGCAGGAGTCACTTCTCCATTGTAGCCATACGCTGAGGACTATGTCACTTGTCCTCTTCAGTCGACCATTAAGTCTGTTCCTCCTGGCCCCAACAATGGAATCGGTAGCCTTTTGAAAAAGTAATATTGAATATGTCCTTAACATCACCAGTCTATTTTTCATCCTCACTTGACACTCCTCCTTACAACCTAGTGCACATAAGAAAGCCACCGTACTTCACTCTGTGCAAAGCCTTGCATTTCATGATCCCAGGCTTGGTCCCTAGGCAGGCTTTGTACTGCAGCAGACTCCAATGTGGAGACCAAACCACAAAGTGGGGAACATGAAGTACACCTGTTCTCTCACTACCAGGTTCTCCTCTGTCACCTGCCACTATTACCTGCTTCCACTGTCAGCTGACTGCTACTCCTTCTTATTATACCTCTGCTTGTTCTTCAACCAAAAAGGTTGACCAGAATGTTTACTTATAGACACATAACCTCAAGGGTTAACTCAGCCACTCTTGTTACTGAATGATTACTCCTGCATCATGACCCAAAATGTTAAACCTGACTTGCTCCCCTTCACCAATTTTTCTATATACATCATGAATACACCTTACCTAAGAAGCACCTAATCAACTAGCTTCTGAAGACAATCAAAATATTAAACCTCTTGAGATTTCTGTTTTATTCTTCAAGCTTCAATGGCGGAGTTTTTTTAAACTCTAAAGGATATTCCATTGAATTTTCTTTCATGGAAAAGCACCCCTTGGGAGCAGTAACTGCAGTCAAAGGAATTAATAAGCTTCAGGCTTTGACCTGAAAAGATGCATATCCGAAGACTTTATCACACAGCATGCTTCTTACTACAATGTGATATTTCACTCCTAAAGTTCCTTCTCTTAAACTTTTCTACATTCTTTCTAGGACTATCATTTTCAGAAGAAAATCAATGGGTAAAGCTTAAATGTCATCAAAGCATTGAACGTTAATGGAATGGAATAGTTACAGGGGGAAAAATGTCAACCTACTTGCCTACAAGCATAGTGGTAACCATCTGCTTATTATATGTAGAATTAGGCTGCGAGATCCAATAAATAATCATTGGCATAGTTGCCACCCAATCCAGTACTGCAGGAACATGGTCATCAGTTTCTACTTTTGTAAAGCATTGTATGCTTGACCTTATACCTCTAATACCATATTTGGTCAATGACTTCAGCCAGGTTTCCCTAGAGCCGCTGTTCCCATTCAGGCAGCTAAAAGGAGCTGTCAGTTGTGATAGGAGTCTGGCAGGAAAGCAATGTATAATTTCTATTAGTGGGTAGTTACAGCATTGTTCATCATGACTGATGATGGATCCACATCCTTGGATGGTGTGGTTAATGATGGATTTTTCATTGCGGGACATGCATTTTACCAATGATGTCTGTGTGTTTATTTACATACATTGTACTTTTTTGTGAATGAGTAACAAGAGTACCTAATCACAAAAGGGAGGTGCATATCTGGGACCCCCCTTTTTTAACAGAAGCTTTCAGATTCTGATAAGTCTCCCCCACAGACCCCAACATTTACAGGCCAAAGGGCCCTTGTCCTCCTTAACATGGGGGAAAGACACCTCTCCAGGAGGGGGGGCTGGCTAGCTCTAGGTACCCTGCCAAAGTTGAGGGCATGTGGCCTGCTATGCTTTAGGACAGGGGGCACACATTTGCTGCCCCTCACTTTCCTGGCCATTCAGCTGCATGTTGAGAGAGTCTGGTATGGCTTTGGGGGGGGGGGTCCATGTAATTTTTTTAAGGATCTGGTATGATTAAAAGGTGACTCTAAGATCTGGTATAGATTTTAGGGGGACCCCATGCTTTTTTTGTTTTGTTTAATGAAAGAGGGTGCATGATCACTGTCCCCTCCTTTTCTGGTCAATCAAACTGCATGTCCAAATAATTGTATGGTAAAGATTTTTTCAAGAGGACCCCATGAAAGAAAAAACTACAAAAAAATCAACATGAGGTCCTCCCAAAATCCATACCAGAGCCTTATCCAGGCATGCAGCCTGACTAGCCAGAAAAGGGAGGAGCAGCGATCATGCTTACCCACTTGAACCATACCAGGCCACATGCCTTCAACATTGGCAAAGTACCTTGCTAGGGGTCAAAGGCCTCATTCACACATCTTTGGCTCAGAGGATGTGGGGGTCTGCAGAATGATGCATCGGAAGCTGGAAGCCATTTTAGAATAAGTGGTCCTTCATATGGCTCCCCACCCCCAATGCTTGTGAATAAGCAGTACTGCCCCTTGTTACTCATTCACAAAAAAAGTGTCATGTAAATAAACACACAGATCCCTCTGGCAATGTATTTAAAAAAAAAGTCCTACAGTGTAAATCAATCATCAATTACATCATCCAATGATGTAGATCCATTGTCAATCACAGAGAACAAAACCCCGACAACACATATTACAAGACCTCTGCAGAAGATCCTTTCCCACCAGACTTTAGCCACAAATAACAACAACCCAGCTGGCTACTGAATGTCAACAAACTAGCCAGTGATGGTAGCTAACATCATTAACCTCATATTATCATGACTACACGGGGTCAATGATGTCACCCAGGATCCTTTGACTTTCTTGTTTGCAAACCGGATCATTTCATTTAGTGGCAATAGTTTTGTTTTTCCAAATGTTGCTTTTGCTTTATTACATTCTACAGGTATTTCACTTCATTTTCAGGTGTAAAGCCTCTCCCAAGAATGTTGTTCAGAGGAATTATGTATTTTAAATGCTGTCCTTTAAGCCTTGCTCCCTGCTGAACAATATTTTGAAAAAAATGTTTTCTGCATTGGTGCTTCCTGTCATGACAGTGCCCATTCACTCATATCCCTTTGTTACCTAATGCTTGAAAACTGGCCTTGAAAATGGGCAGAAAATAATTACAAGGTTTTACTCCCATTAACTTTAGTAAGGTTCAGGCACAATGTACGGGGTCTCGGGTTCGCGAACTAAACTAAGGTCAGCTCATTTATTACTAATGGAAATGTTACCTTTCAATATTTCCTAATATTCCATATGATATTTCATATGATATTTGTGGATAAAGCACAAATTTACCCATTCAATAACATTTCTGAAGCATATTTTACTACAAGGAGTGGATATGTGTTTAGGGATAGGTGTATATAATGGCATGATCAAAATGATTTCTTATTGTTAATTGTTTGTTTTATATGCTCTATGAGAGAAAAAAAAGGAAGCAGAGAAAACCAATAGTGTGTTTCTTTCACACCAATAAACCCCCAGAAATTCTCAAAGTTAAAAATTACATATTTAAAGTGGTTTTAAAGGCAGGAGGTTTAAAAAAAAAAAAAACGCAGTTATTTACCTGTTAACTGTATTTTCAGGAATCTTCTAGGACAGCTTCACAGCTTGAGAGATAGGGCTCCTCCCAGGAAACACCCGCTCCACCTTTTCCCCTTTATAAGTATGCTCTCTCCCAGTGGGCCCTCAGTATAAGAATATGACCGAAGGCCTAGGAGAAAGCATAAAAGAAAAACGGTAATAGAGACAACCCATCACAGGTTCATAACATACCTGGACATCAGTACATAATCACACAGTAATTGGGAGGGAGTTACACTGTCCTAGAAGATTCCTGGAAATACAGTTAACAGGTAAATAACTGCGTTTTCCCGAGTCATCTTCTAGGACAGCTTCACTTGAGAGGAGTTGAATAGAAATACATACATTAGGGTGGGCCCCTTGCTTGTAGGACCTTCCTGCCGAACGCCTGGTCCTTGCTGCCAATCAGATCCAATCTGTAGTGCTTAGCGAAGGTGGCGAAACTGGACCACGTTGCGGCTCTGCAGATCTGTCCGGGGGAGGCCCTCGCCTTTTCTGCCCAGGAGGCCGCGGTGGCCCTTGTCGAGTGTGCTTTTAGGCCAGGCGGCGGTGACAGGGCCGCAGTTCTATAACCTTCTGAGATTGCCTCTCTTATCCACCTTGCGATGATGCCTTTGGAGGCACTGTCCCCCTTTTTTGGACCCTGGAATAGGATGAAAAGACGGGACGAACGTCTCCATGTTTTTGTGCATTCGATGTATGCAATCAAACATCTTCTCACATCAATTTTGCTATAGTCCCCCTCTTCCGTGCTGCCTGGGTTGCCATCAAGGGAAGGTATTATTATTTCCTGTGACCTATGGAAATGTGACGCGACCTTAGGTAGAAATGTTGCATCTGTGCGGAGGATGATTCTGTCCAACAGGACCATGTAGTATGGTTCAATTACTGATAGAGCCTGAAATTTGCTGACTCTGCGGGCGGAAACTAATGCTATAAGGAGGGTGGTTTTCAGAGTTAGAAATCTGAGGGAACATTCCTCCAGTGGTTCGAAAGGCCCTTGCTGAAAGCTCTACAGGGCTGTGCCCAGGTCCCATGTGGGGTATTTCGATGTGTACGGGGCTCGGCACCTGGAGATAGCCTTCAGGAACCTGATTATCAATGGGTCTGCCACCAACCTCAACTCCAGAAAGTTTGACAAAGCCGCTACCTGCACTTTAAGGGTATTGGCGGCCAGGTTCTTATCCGCCCCGGCGTGGAGGAATTCAAGCACTGTATGCAAGATGGGGGCCCCCGGTGCCTCGTTCTTGTCCTTCCAGGTGGAAAATTTCTTCCAGACTTTATCATATATGGCATTTGTCGATTTTTTCCTTCCGTCCAAGATGGTAACGACCACTCTTTCACACAGCCCCTTCTCCACTAGCCTGTCCCGTTCAGAAGCCACGCTGCTAAGGACAGCCTTTCTAGGTGAGGATGTAGCACTCCCCCTTGGGCGAGTAAATCGTGTGAAGGTGGTATCATCCATGGGTCGGTTAAGCTTAGTTCCCTCAACAGGGAGAACCATGATCTTTTGGGCCAAAACGGTGCAATCAGGATGACCGTGGCTTGAGATGACTGGATCTTCTGTACCACCTTTGGTAACAATCTGAACGGAGGAAAGGCATAGAGGAGGTTTCCTTCCCAATGTTGGGCTAGCGCGTCTATCCCTACACTCCTGGGGTCCTTCTGCAGGCAGAAGTATCTCTCTAGCTTTGCATTTTGGCTGTTGGCGAAGAGATCCGTAGAGGGGGTGCCCCATCTGGCGCATATTTGATTGAATGCTGAACGGCTGAGGCACCATTCTGTCTGGGTGACCTCTTTCCGACTCAACTGGTCCGCCAACTGGTTCAGATCCCCTTTTAGATGCACCGCAGTGATGGACTCTAGGTTCCTCTCTGCCCAGCTCAGGAGGGTTCCTGCCAACTCCATCAGCCTTGGAGACCTCGTGCCCCCCTGCCTGTTCAAGTATGCTACTGCCGTTGTGTTGTCGGATAAAATCTGGATTTCTCTCCCCTCTATCCTTTCCTGAAAAGCCGTAAGCGCTTGGAAGATTGCCGACAGCTCCTTGTAGTTCAATGACTTCCTTGAATTTTCTGCATCCCATCTGCCCTGGGCCAGGCAGCCCACCCGGTCATGCTTGCATCCGTGGTGATCCTCACTGGGCTGGCTTGCTTCCATTTCCTTCCTGCCTCCAAGGTGTGGATGTTCCCCCACCACCTTAGTGATTTCCTCACCTTGTGCATGAGGCGGATCCTGGAATTCAGACCTGCTTGGCTGCCATCCCAGTGGGAGAGGGTGTGATTCTGTAGTACCCTGGAGTGGAGCTGTGCCCATTGCACCCCTGGTATTGCGGCTGTCATGCTCCCGACTAGCTTCATTACTTCCTTACTGTGCAGGTCGACATCCTCCGGAAGGCCCTTGTGTCTTGCTGCAGTTTGAGAGCTTTTTCCGTTGTCAGGTATGAGCAAGCATTTGCGGAGTCCAGGACGTACCCCAAATACGTGATCCTCCTGGAGGGTACTAGCTGTGATATTTCCTCGTTGATCAACCACCCCAAGCTCACTAGAAAAGATATTGTGCATTCTACGTGGGACCTCAGGCCTCTTTCTGTATCCGAAAATAGAAGCAGGTCGTCCAAATAGGGGATGATATTTATCCCTTCCAGCCTCAAGACTCTTAGGGGTTCCACTAGGATCTTGGTAAATATCCTTGGAGCTGATGACAGGCCAAAGGGGAGTGCATTGAACTGAAAAAAAATCGTTCTTTTTGTGCTTTCCAGCGCAAACCTCAGAAACTTTCTCAATTCCTCCCTTATCAGGATGTGCAGATATGCATCCTTCGTCGCGTACTGCCTGTTGAGGCAAAACCCCTTTCGTCCTACTTGCCTGCTGGGGACTAGAAAGCTCTTATTTTTATCGGCCGACCTTTCCAGGACCGAAGTTAGTTCCGGCCCGAAGAGGAGTTTTCCCTCGAAGGGCAAACCGCAGAGTTTGGACTTAGAGGCAAGGTCCCCCTGCCAAGACTTTAGCCAGATAGCTCTTCTCGCGGAATTTATGAGCGCCGTTGATCTAGCTGAGAATCTGATAGTTTCTGCTGATGCGTCTGCAATAAAAGCCACCGCTTTTTCCAGTACCGGCAGCGATTTCAGGATTTCCTCCGCCGGGGTACCTTGTTCCAGGTGCGAGCGGAGCTGCCCCAACCATACATCCAAAGCTCTGGAAACGCAAGTCGTCGCTACTGCTGGCTTGAAGTTCACCGCAGACGCTTCCCATGCTCTCCTCAGGAGTGTATCTGCTTTCCGGTCCATTGGGTCTTTCAGGGACCCGCCGTCCTCGAAGGACAGGTCCGTCGCTTTCGAGATTCTAGAAAGAGGGGCATCTGGCTTCGGGCAGGTTTCCCATAAGGAAGCATCTTCTTCCTTGAACAGGAATCATCTCTTAAGGTTCTTGGGAAAGAAAGTCTACTTTTCCGGCTCTTCCCATTCCCTCCTAATAGTGGACCATAGGGCAGAGTGCACTGGGAATGTGCGGCTGCACTTTGTTTGTAGCCCTGAGTACAGCTGGTCATGGAGAGACAGGTCCTGCTGTTCCTCCTCCAGATCCAGAGTCTCGTAGATCACTTTCAGAAGTCCCTCCATGTCTTCTGCCTGAAAAAGGAATCTTTGTGCTTTTGGGTCACGATCCTCAACCTCGCCTTCCTCCGAGTCTGAAGTACTCAATGGTTCGGCTTCCCTTGAGACAGTTACCTGATCCTGCTTCCTCTTTTTTCCCCCCCTGGGTACTGCCTGAAGTGCCCGGTTGGGGCTCGTCCTGGGCTGGTCCCAGCTTCTGCTCCCTGAAGCTCTGAAAAGTCTTAGACATCTCTTGTGTCATATTCTGTAAGAAATCCTTAAAGTGGGACCCAGAATCCTTTTTGATAACCCTATGCAGTCTTGGCAGAGTTGCTTCCGCCAGGAGCTCGCCAGCTTCTTTCTGCAAGTAGCGCATTTCTTTTTCAGCTCGCAAGGAGCTTCTCTTCCCCCTCTATCCTCCTCCTGTGGGCCCATCTGGGGACAAAGAGACATAGGTATTCATCAACCGTGGAGGCCCCCCAGGGACTGCCCCACGTGCACTCCCCCAACACCCTAAAAAGTCAGCAGTGGGGGGGGATGAGTGTGGGGGTGCCCAAGAGTCCCAGAGGGGGGAGGGGGGGAGAGGGGGGGTGAGTGGTGGCCAAAACCAGGCCCTTACCTTGCCGCAGGCCTCCCCCGGCCCAGACAGATCTGCCTCCATCCTGCCACGAACTCCTCCTCAGTGCGGCGTTTTTTTTAGGGACTTGTGGGCTCCGCCCCCTCCCTGGGGTCCCTGCACGCCGGCCTCCCTCTCACAGCCGCTGGTGGAGACGTGGCCGTGGTGTGGGCTCATTCTGTGGTCCGCCGCCCATTTCCAACATGGCGGCCGCTGCTCCAAGCTTCCTGAGCCGGAAGTGACGCGGTTGCGGCATCCTGACCTCGAGCAGCCTCACCCCCTGGCCATGCTGACGGGATCCTGGAACAGGTATGAGTTACCTCAGCCCCCCAGGGAAAGGCACCATTGCCCTGGTCATTGGAGCAGGCTCTACCCCCCTGGAGAGCCCCGCTGGGACCATCTGGGGTCTGTCACCCCCACCCCGAAGGGTATGTCCATAGAATGAGCCTGACTGAAAGCCCCCCTACAAGGCCCCTGCCTTGATTAGAGAAAGGAGGAAGGGGGGGCCTCAGCCAGGGGACCTCTGTACCTCGCCAGACAGCCGGGAATAAAAAATAATAAACCGGGCGTAGCTCCGTCCTGGCCGGAGGAAACACTAATACTGAGGACCCACAGGGAGAGAGGATACTTATAAAGGGGAAAAGGTGGAGCGGGTGTTTCCTGGGAGGAGCCCTATCTCTCAAGTGAAGCTGTCCTAGAAGATGGCTCGAGAAAAAGCTTCTGCATGCAGCTGCCCCTCCAGTCCCGCCTTATACTTACCTGAGCCCAATTTTAATCCAGTGATGTGCACTAGCAGCAGTTCTCTCAGCTCTCTCCCTCCCCATTGGCTCAGAGACACCAGTGGGAGCCATTGGCTCCCGCTGCTGTCAATCACAGCAAGTAAGGAGGAAGGGGGGCAGGGCCAAGCCCTACTCTGTGTGTTAATGGCTACACAGATCTGGGCTCGGGGGCGGGCACACACAAGTGCCCCCATAGCAAGCTGTTTTCTATGGGGCTGATGACGGGGGGAGAACCAGGAGCGTCAGCAGGGGACCTGAGAAGGGGAGGATGCTCTGCAAAACCATTGCACAAAGCAGGTAATTATGACATTTTTCTTATTTTAATTTAAATTACCAAAAACAATTGTCACCAGGACAAATACAGAGGGTGACTCTCCCCAGTGGGAACACAGACTGAAGTTTCAACACATCCCTACTTTATACAAAATTAAAAAAAAAAAAAAGATTTTGGCCTAATGCACTCTTTAACATCCAATATGCTCCAGTTTTCCTAATCAGTACTACATGGTGGAACATATGATTACTGGGAGAATTCATATGTAGCAAAGAAGAATGTTGTTACGTTATTGATCAAGTTAACGACCTTGCAACAATAGGGGAGTTACATACTTGGAAGATGTTTTATCAATTGTGAAATGATGTGTGCTGTATTACATCTCTTTTTTTGAAAGGTTATGAGAATGTATCAGCTTAAAAAGAGAAGGAAGATAATAAAGATAATGTAGTGTCTAGAGGAGCCATGAAATAATTTATATGGCCATAAAATGGGCGCTCTACTTTCACATTATCTGTCTGAGTTGAGGTGTTCTGTAGCTCTCGCTTTGAGTTTCAAAAACAATAGCCTACCTGCAACAAAAACTGAAATAAATATTTCAGTAGCAGTTCTGCATCCATAAAAGCATCCCGAGTTAACAGCAAATATATTAATAATCTAATAAAATTGTTTAATATCGACAATTGACATTGCTTTGTCCTGTACAGTAAATGGAATTAGCTAGCTTGTTCAACTTATCTATGAATAGAGTAGGAGCATTTGTTTTATTCTGGCAATAATGATCACTGAACAGAAGACATTAACAAAACTTACAGCAGCCAAATAGAAACATGCATTACTTAGAAGATGAAGCAACTCATTCTAATTTGTGGCGGTGGATGTAGGATTCAATATGGAGTTTGCCCTCTTACTGTACATATTTAAATGTGAATAACCATGAAAACTGAATATGAAATATTGAGTTACAGTATATACAGAGCAGCATCCTACCTGTTCAAGGCTATACTTTTTCAAGCAGGACTTGATATTGTACAACAATGCAAGGTACTCTATTTTGTTGGTAATATCTTATCCTGGGAACCCATTCTTGCCTGTTTGTGATGCAAAACAGTGTTCCCAAACACACCCACTGATGGATGCTTGCTGTCTCTCACATACAAAAAGACCAGTAGATCAGCCTTTGTTAGTTCATTCACGTACTGTATTTTAGTGCTACACAATCCACTTTGTATTTTAAGCATTGAATCTGCTGGCTCCCCCACGTGTGCCAGATTCTTATTGATAACAATTCACAAAAAGCATCATTTGGAAGAGGCATTACTTTTGAGGCACCACACGATTTTCAGTTTACATGAAGCATGATGCAACGTTATTTATACAAAATTTAAAAACACTTAAAACAAAACTACAAGAACAATGTATTGATAGAGACCCCAAATTAGATATTCTACTATCACGGACTTCAACTGGAGCATCTATATAAACACTATAGGGAAAGTCCCTTTATTGCAACATTCATTTACTCCTATAGTGGTTATGATAGATGGCTCAGCTTGATGTGTTTGGGGGATTTCAAACAATCCACTTCATCAGATGCTAAAGAGTCATTATTGTAAAATAATCAAAATATACAAGTTAGATATCATACAAATGTACTATAGGGCATACTTTGCCAGTGTACCACCCAACCCAGCCTCTCCCCTAAAGAAGATACAGGATGTCAATTCCCCACATGGTTGCAGAGGGGGGGCCCTTTCATTGGAGGAGGGTCTCTAGAAATACATGGTTCTTGTTTTGTTTTAAGTGTTTTTAAATTTTGTATAAGTTGTATCATGATTTATGAAAACTACAAATCGTGAGGTGCCTCAAAAGTCCTGCCTCTTCCAAATTTGGTATTTGTGTATTTTGTATTTTACGTTAAGTCAATTTTTTTTTCTCAATTGATAGTTAGTGTTAATTTTCTAGAATTGGCAAATAAAATGCAAATTTAGCCTTGGTCACAGTAATTAATAGGAGGGCTTGAGTACAAGCCTACCAGAGAGTTTAGGGTTAGTACAGAAAGCCTTGCAGCTATTGTGAGATCATTTGCAAAGGGTCTTGCACATCTGGAGCATTCTGTTACAAACATATTATTTCAATATCCATGGAGCAGTAGCAGGTAATAGTCTGTAACTAAGTTTACTAAAATCTTCACAATGTATACATTTCACAACACACCCAATGTTTTAGCAGGCTTTTAATAAAAGAAGATTTTAACTATAAGTAAATAACCAAACTGATCTGTCCAGAATTGCTTGTCTCCAGGGGATGAATGGGCTAGGGGTGCAGATAGGCATTTGTACCCCTTTACCTGCACTAATATGATATGTTGGGCCAATAATGCTGAGTGAAGATACTTCACCATTCACACATTGAACACCGGGGGACCCGTGGTCAGTGACATATACTGAGAATTATATAGTTATCTGCTCCCCACTTTGTAATCTCAGTGTTATAGGGTGTTAGGTTCCTTAAGACTATGTCCCACCTGTTTGGTACTAAGTAAGAGGCCTGCCACTTAGACTTTATAGCGATAGATTAAATGACAGGTAGGAAGGATGTATAGACAGAAATGCAACCCAAACTGCATGGTGCTGGACTTCCCCTGTCCCACTGAGGTATAAAAATATGTTGGGTTATGTGCTGTGAGTACATCCTTGGTAGGAAATACCTTTAAATTGGGAGAGCTATGAAACAAATAGTATGAAGAACCCTTTTCAAAGGAACTAACTTAGCACAGGGACTTAAAAGGAAAGAATATTCCTTGCTACTTTAAACAATTGAGTACTGTCCGTGATACTTTTTTTATTTGCACTAACATACAATTTTGAGGACAAGCTTGGGGGGGAGTGTCCCCTTCTTCAAGGTCCAAGCAGTACTGCTTGGATCTTGAAGAAGGGGACACTCCCCGAAAGCTTGTCCTCAAAATTGTATGTTAGTGCAAATAAAAAAAGTATCACGGACAGTACTCAATTCTTTCTGTCGCAAATGCACTAATACGGCTACAATCACCCCTTGCTACTTTAAAATGGATTATGTTATTTGAATACGATAGCAAATGCTTATTGTTTTATAATTTAATGTTTGTTGCCACATTTGCTTGAATAAAAAAGTGAGGCAGGCCATACATGAATCATCATCTTTCATTCAACCAGCATGTTGACCAAATATAAATGAACTGATTCCCTATCCACACATTTGAGGTTGATGGGGAAATACTTCTCGTATAGCTATTGTAATCTGACAACAGGGAGACTTCCCCACCATCATAATACACACATCAGAATCCTCGACTACATTTTTGAGTCAAACTTTTCCAATAGGTTGGTTGTGCAACGAGCCTGCCCATAAATGGATCTAAATTTAGCAGGTCCCTGTTGAATCGGCCCCATTTTGATCCCTCTATGGGCAACTTGAGTCTTATTTAACTGAGCCCACCTGGACATTCTTCTGTTGAGTGATGAGAAGTTGAAGAAGATGTTCAGCTAATCTGTATGGACTTTGTGCAGCGAGGGTTGGAGTGCCTGGTGTGTACTCTGCCCTAGAAAAAGGTAAAGTGAGTGCCGAGGAACTAAATTTGTGGGTCATGTCTGGTTTACCTGGGACAAGGAACCGCTAAATTTTGTGTAAAGAGAACCAGAGACCAACCTATAAAATATGGAGGCTTGTCCTTAGGGATAGAGCTCCCTTGCAGTGACCATGCCTGTGTGAAGTATGTTTCGTGAGTTGCAAAAGTGAACTTCTGGCCACTTAGAATTTGGCAGAACCATGTAAGAACCCCCAAGGTGGTGGTTTCCTATCTCAGACAAAAGGGGGAAAAGTCTTTCATTTGGTTACAGTAGTAGCAGAAAGTCTTCTAGGACCACCATCCTTATCATGTGACTGAATGCGGGGAGCAGCAAAGGAAGCTAATGCAGGAAGATGTGTTTGGAAAAATCCATTTCCTTTAGGCACACCCACCTTCCACTATGTTTAGAACTAACTCCCAAGGAAGTCTTTCCTCATTTTCGCAGCTCTTATTAGTCGTATTTTCATCACAGGCCAAAGGTTCCCAGTCCTCACCTACTTGTCTTTACCACTGAATCACCTTCTTAGAATGTGCATACTTCTTCCCAATAACATTTTTCTGTCTTAGCTAAGAATGTCCATACAGCCAGAAATAGTGTTCCAAAAAAAGCATTGCTATCATGCAAACTGGATACAAATTTACAAGTCAAAAATGTTCCTAATATAACTCCTTTATTTAGTAATGTAACAGAAGTGGCAGTAAAAATACAATATCCAAATGAGTACATTATCTAGCTGTTTTGTCTTCTTGACTTTGCATTGAAAAAACTTTCAAGCCAAAGGTGCAATAAAAGCATTTTTCAATAGACTCACAATGGCTGCCATTAAAACAAGTTGTAATGCTTTCATTAGGTTATATATTTTTTTCTTTTAACTCAGTAGTAAAAGATTGGAAGTAGAAGAAACTGATTGAGATTTTATTAAGCAGGGAATTGCATGATTTACCAATCCTCCGTTTTATGGCTCTTATCACGTATGTATATTTCACTGATGGCTTAGACCACTTTATGACTTCTGTTAAATTTGAAAGAATTCCATTTAGAAATAAAATAATGAGGAACATAATGTACACTACCTAGGCATCTCTATTGCATATGGCAGGAATCCAAGGCAATTATGTTGATAAAGTACATTCTGTGCGCAAACAACATTTATTTAAACCTTTACGTTCACTCTGTGGACAAAACATTTTGTCAGATCTCATATATCAAATTGTCAACTCAAGTTTTTAATCAGTTTATACGGAGAGCTAATTGCTACATGGAGAACTATTACAGAATTTCCTGATAGGATGATATTGATAGATTTGGAATAAACTGTAGTTTTGGTACATCGAGTTGCTTGGTAGATTTTTAGTAATATAAAAAGGCCCAGGCTGATTTTAGTTTTATTGATACTGGGGTAATAAAATTCATTCACTTTGGATTAGTTAGAAACTGGAAACATGAAGATATTATTTTATTTCAAAGATAAGTGTACCTCTCCAAGCTTCTGCATCAATAAGCATTGGGCTTCTTACCTAAAGTCTTTAAAAAATTATGGCTTTTTACTTTGGGAGCCTTGCTGAGTGTGGCCACAGCCTGTACCCAACCTGGGGTAGATTGTGCTCAATTAGTCTAGTGCAAGGGGCAGTGTGGGAATAGGGCAATGCCACAAAGAACAACATTTTTTTGTGAATGTGAAGACAGGCTGCCAAAGGAAAAGGGAAAGAGGGAAGTAGGGTGTAGGGAAGGTTTTTAGAAAAAGCTGTGGTGGTGAAACACCCCTACATATGGGAAAAGCACACCCATTTCAGGCAAATGATAGACATTGCAATGATTTATTACCAAACATCATTCTAGGTTTATGCCTGTATTTGATCTCGGGCCATAACACTAAACTCCTCATACAGATGGCTAAATGTAAGGGTCTGTCTACTATATTCTACTCCACTGAAACTGCCCTACTAAAACTCACTAACTGCTAAAACCAATGGCCTCTACTCTGTACTCTTACTATTTGACCTCTCTGCAGCTTTTGATATGGTTGACCATCCCCTCCTCCTCAAAAAACTCCACTCTCTTGGCCTCAGAGACTCTGCTCTCTCCTGGTTCTCCTCCTACCTATCGCAGCGCTCCTTCTGCATTACCTATAACTCTGGTTCCTCCTCTTCACTCCCTCTTTCTGTAGGGGTCCTTCAAGGTTCCGTCCTTGGACCCCTACTCTTCTCCATCTACACCTCCTCCTTTGGTCACTTGATAAACTCCCATGGCTTTAAGTGCTATCTCTATGCTGATGACACACAAATCTATCTTTCTACCCCTCACCTCACCCCTTCAGTCTCCTCTAGCATTACTAACCTACTAAGTGACATATCGGCATGGCTGTCACTCCACTTCCTCAAACTCAATTTTTCCAAAACTGAGCTCTTAGTATTCCCTCCAGCCCATGCCCCCTCCCCTGACTTCTCTATCAAGATCAATAACACAACCATCAGTTCCTCCTCTCATGCCAGGGTACTAGGTGTAATCCTAGACTCCCATCTGTCCTTTCACCCCCAAATCCAATCACTGTCCAAATCTTGTAGACTTCACCTCCGCAAAATCTCCAAGATATGCCTGTTCTTAACCTTGGAAACTACTAAACAACTTATTCTCTCCCTGGTTATCTCTCGCCTATTGTAACTCCCTCCTCATTGGCCTACCTCATTGCAGGCTATCCCCTCTTCAGTCTATCATGAATGCTGCTGCCAGACTCATCCACCTTATTAACCACTCCATATCTGCCACCCCTCTCTGCCAATCCCTCCACTGGCTTCCCATTACCCAACAGATAAAATTCAAAACATTAACAATAACATATAAAGCCATTTATAACTCTGCCCCAAATTACATCACCACTCTTGTCTCCAAATATCACCCAAACCGTACTCTCCGCTCCTTGCACGACCTCCTGCTTTCTAGCTCCCTTGTCTCCTCCTCCCATGCTCATCTCCAGGACTTCTCAAGAGCTTTCCCCATCCTCTGGAACTCTCTACCCCAATTTATTTAGACTATCGCCTACTCTGCTCACTTTTAGACGATCTCTGAAAACTTATCTCTTCAGGGAAGCCTATCCTGCCCTCAGCTAATAATGGAATCTTATACTCTTCCTACCAGTCCATCCCCCACAGTTACTACCTTTTGTACCACTAGCCCCTCCCTCCTGGATTGTAAGCTCCAAGAAGCAGGGCCCTCCTAACCCTCTTGCATTGAACTGTATTGTTGCTGTATTGTCTCCTGTTATATTGTAAAGCGCTGAGCAAACTGTTGGCGCTATATAAATCCTGTATAATAATAATAATATTGGTGTAGTCCAGTAGTGGTTATTGTACTTGATAAAGAAGGCTTCAAGTACATTACCTGACATCAGTAAAGGGTGGCAAAAAATATTCAGTGAATGGAATGCAACAGAAAGCTGCCAGAGACTGTAGATGTGCAGCAAGAACATGCAACAAGAGATGGTCAGAGACTGAAGACATGCTGCAGGAGATAGTTAGAGCAAGGAGACTCATTACATAAGAATGCTAGAAATCACTGCAATTACAGCCACTTTAAAAAAAAGAATGTTTCCATACTAGTGTTCCCTACAGCCCTCTTAAAAATTATTGTTGCCACATTTGATATATCTCTCTGTAGTATCCATTATAGATAAACATTAGAGGAAAAAAAACATAAAAGAAAGAAGGAATGAACTACTTAGAAAAAAGTAAGACAGTGTGAAGAAACCAAACCAATTCAGTTTAAAAAAAATATTTTTTTGGATAAGCACCAAAACACAGAATACTGTCTCCAGGGGCCCAGAAGGCTGTACAATAAGTGCCAAAGACCCATATGGAACCCCCAAGTGGAAGACTGGGCATGAGTGATTTCATTATTTTTAGTTTTGCTTAAAGAGAAAACTTGCATTTTGGCATCCATTCATACATTTAGTACCTTTATCCGAAAAGCAAAAAGGAGGAAGGTGCTAGGGATGCCTGCACTTATCTCAAACATTGTGCAAACATCTAATAAAGTAATGAACTAATCAAAGAACCAGAAAACAAAATCTCTGGGTGTATTTTTTGCAAAAGAGACCCCAGAATGTCTACAGTGTTGTTAATGTTCCAGGGGTGGACTGACAACTCATGGGGCCCCCAGGCAATAGAGGATCATGGGGCCCCTGTGTCCTTGCCCAAACTCAAAAAAGCCTATGAAAAGGTACCAGGGGCATCTCATGGGGCCCCCTACTGACCCCGGGCCCTCAGGCAGTGCACGAGTTTCCAAATGGTCAGTCTGCCCCTGTAATGTTCTAATAAAGAAAAGTGAGCCATCTCTTTAAATATCAAAAAGAGTAACAAATCAATATCCATGATTAAAAAGGTGAAAATCCATACAAGTGATTAATAAAGGTAAATAATTAGTGAAAAAAAATCCAAGTCATATACCCATCATAAAATATGCAAATCAAGACTCTTAATTGATAAATGTGCAAATATATAACCACAATTAATAAAAATAAATAATCAAAAAATTACATATCAAATAAAAAAATGCAAAGTTTATATTTAATGTATATGTTAATCACAGCTAGTTTTGAAACTATTTTTTGCATAAGTGCAAACAGTGCATAAATATTATACCAATGAATACTAAAACAAATAAAATATTAAAAAATATCACAAAAACATAGCTGTCTGTAGGCTGCAATTGAGTAATTATTTTTAATAACATTAAATGACAAACTGGCTTATTTAGTGTAGCACCCTGCAGTAATACTAGTTGCAGGATGTTAAATGGACACAAGATGGCAGTGTTCTGCAGCTCAGTTATACATACTCTGTTGAAGAAAAGCTTTGTTGAACTCATAGGCTGATAGCAGGATTTCACTGTTTAATAACAAGCTAACAAACTGCATTTCCCAGACTAGCTGGTTGATGGGCGGAGCAAATAAATACAGAAGCCTGGGAACCCGAGGGCAGGAATTGGACAGTGAGAGCTGGAGAGCAGGTGTGAGGAGAAGGCTTTGCGGGATGCTGGAGGCCCAGGCTTGTCCAGACCTCAGGGAGTAAAGGAGTGAGGAGAGATTGCTGACACCGCTGACAAGCCGCACTAACAATCCTGTGAGCAGATGAACCGGAGTGCTGTCATCTGAAGTGATCTTTGATGGAGGAACCAAGAGAACATGGGGGCCCCCCATTTGTAGAGAGACTATTCGCTACCTGACCGAGGCCACAGATGGGGTGGTAGAGCTCCAAATCATCTAAGTTGCAAGTGACATTACTAAATTCAGTTACTTTCTTCTCAGTTTAGCATTTTTTTTGCTAAGGCCTAGATTGACAGGCCAGTTCTGCCTACTAATTATTACACTCTTAACACATCAAATCACAGGAGTCTGCTGCAAAATATGCACCCTGCATACGTGAAAAAGAGACTACAATATCTACACCTTCAATACTTCTTGGTATATCCTTCTGGGCATGTGTTGTGGCCAAAAGAAAGTTCAATTTCTTAAACTCGTCCCTGGCAGCCTTGAACTGGATGGACCACTTCCGTAATTGACCATACCTATTTCAGCCACCTTATGAGCCTAATCAGCTCTGGTGCTCTTTGGATGATGTCAACACTTACTAGCTGAATCAGCATCTCAGCTATCTTAGATTATACTAGCATAGGTTCAACAGGATCCTGAAACTACAGTAACACTTCTGTCAATTGCCCTCTCTCTGTGCTTGCCGCCACCATGATTGTCTGTATCTAGAATCTATCTGCCAGCTTAAAGTGTTGGTATCTGTTGGGTGCAAGGGAATATATCATAGGTTTTTCATAATTGCTTCTTTTTTGGGGAATTCTATCCCGTTTGTTCCCGGTCTTCTGCTTCTGGCAGATGCAACATTGAAGTACCCCCTTTTGCCAATGTGTTTGGCCTTTACAAAAAGCTTTCGACAGCTGTTAAGCTGCTTGCAGGTGTAGATAGCCAAAGATATCTCTCAAGTGCCTGCTGCACAGATACACTCTCTTTGTTTACATGTGATTACTAATTCTAAAGGCCTCCTTGGACTTGAAACGTTTAAACATGTTGGGTGTTTTTATATGGCTTTTATTGCTGACAATTAAAATGATCTTGGACTTTTTTATCTGGTTTTTGTTTAGTGGTCCTTTCTGTATGTCTATGGTTTGAGTTGTCAAAAAAAAAGTTGTGTTTGCATGTCATAACTGTAATCTATTGGCAGGAGACTCATGTGACTGCAGAATCCTTCAAATTCTCACAGAGGTGGCCAGTATGCCCTATCACTCCTCTTAGTTAGAGGTAATGCAGGAAACTAAATTGCTCCATCTATGGCTGGCTTTAGAAAGGAATTTATGAGGCGTCAGTATGGTATATAAAAAGTGATATTCAATAGTTTGTCTAAAACCAAAAGTTTTTATTCATAATATTAGCAATATTTATAACAATATTTATATTAATATAAAACATCCTCACGTCAATAACATTACATTTTATAGAGTATTACTTTACACATGCCATTGATCACTCATCTGATAGCATTTTGTGTTCTGAGATATTCATAAACCAGCTATCTATCTCAGATAGATGGGAGTGATTATCTACAAATGGAAATGATTATCTACAATTGTAAAAGCTCATGGTAAGACATAAATATTACAACAAATATTTTTCATATATTGTACATACAAAAATTTGATCTACGTAATAGCATTTGTGTGACAGCCCATTTGAACATTACTAGATCCATATGGGACTGCAGGAGATGAAATGTAAGTCCTTAGCGTCCTTATCCTGGGGTTCTATGAAAAAATAGGATACATTTTTCTGATGGTAAACAACACTACTTGCCTGTCTTCACCTTATTTAGCAATATACTTAATAATTAACCTAATTGGGACTTGATAGACAAAATAGTGTGGACAAGTGTGTATTATATAATATTATACAAGAACTTATACGTTAACTTCCAAGCCTTAATGAGGACATTTTTGTAACATTTACATATCCAGTACTTTAAGATTAACTTATGCACCTAGAAAAGTGTCCTAGCTATGGCTTTTTTGGGTATATCATCATAAGGAATATCACAAAGAATGCGTAACAAACATTGTTTAGGGTCTTCACATACAAGAACCTGAAAGACCTTGTTAATAGTGGCTATGACCCCCTTCCTGTATTGATGCATCACCATAAGAGGTGTAATAAATCACCATGATCCCTACTGCAGCGTGTACAAGTTGGTTTGTCTTTCATTCCCATACAAAATAGTCTTGCAGGTGTATAATGTACCTTCAAAAGCAAGTATAACTGTGAAAGCCATTGAGCAACATTCATAGATCATTGTTGGACTGCTAATAGAGCCTCTTCCCACTGTTCCTCCTCAAAAATCCCATCTTTTTTCCAACAGGAAGCTACTCTAAAAGGACAATCCTTTAGGAAAATATTCCATAGGGTGGAATAACATTGTGATATAATTCCCTTATAGAAGTTCACCTCATAGATGTAGTTAAATATGAGGATGGATGATTGCACCCAAAGGTCAACCTGTTGTGCTTGAACCACATGCTGGAGTTGTAAGTAAAAAAATTACATTGATTGAGGAAGACATAATGTCCTTTGTAGCTCTTAAAGGGACATAAGACTTTAGCAGAGAAAATATGATAGAAGTAGATTATACCAATTGTTTCCCTTTAGCACTATATTGCAATACTGCTAGATTTAAATAGTGGGCATTCCCAAAAATTGGGCTAAATCATGTATTTGTTTGATAACATATAAAAGAGGATGTTATGCTGAGTAAATAAATACCAAATATGACATGCTTTAAAATTGCGCACATCCGTTCAACAGCGACAAACTACACACATCTTTAATGTCCATAGGCGATGCTTTAAAAACCTTTACAAGTTACCACTTTAGAATTACAGAGGTCTAGTGCTAGAATGACTGCACTCAATATGACGTTCACGGTGATATCTCACATGCATGCCAAAATCTCTGTTTACATACTGACACTGGATCGACACTTGTGTTCACCTTTGTGTGTGAACAAGGGGGGACGGGGGTAATTTTTTTTTTAATCTCTTCCATGCCGCCCTATAGCAGAAATACTGCTACAGGGCGGCAAGGCTGAGCAAAATCACACATATACTGTGTGTGTATATATATATATATATATATATATATATATATATATATACGTGATTTTGCATTTCTGGATGGGGGCCCTACGCACGCTGCCATTGGTAGCCTCGGCTGTCGATCACTGGTGATTCCCCGCTGCCACCCAGTGATAGCCGAGTATCATGCATGGGGGAGGCCTGTATGTAAATACTACAGATCTCTTCCCTGTCAGCTCCTGCACACTGCTTTGTATGGCTCTGGATAGTAGAGTCATACAAAGCAGTGTGCTTACAGTGTAAAGCACACACACAGCACACAGAAACAGTTAACTCTTTGATCACCCCAGATGTTAACCCCTTCCTGCCGAGTGTCATTTATTTTTTATTAGCACTGATCACTGTATTGGTGTCACTGGGGATGTCAGTGACAGTCAGCTCCCCTCTACTGTCAGAATGCCCGCCGCAGTCCCGCTATAAGTTGCTGATTGCTACCATTACTAGTAAAAATAAATAAATAAATAAATAAAAATTCCAGTATATATACTGGATGGTGCCCGGGCTGCTATTAGAGCTGCCTTAAAGAAGCGGCTGCACGATCTTCATCTGGAGACCAATGTAGACCTGCTGATCTGTTTAAACTGTGTGCTGTTTCTCCAAAGACTGGCTACAGAAGCTTGACTAAAGGCTATTGAGAACAGATTCTCTGTGATAAAGTCAGCACATATCAGAGCCGTGGTAAAGGTGGTGTTAACTATGTAGAGAGATATTTGCCATCTTAGACCGCAGTGTTCAGTAAGAAGCTTCTAACTCATTCTGGTATCTGGAGAGATCCTTCTGGGAGTCCTGGACTCATCTGTTGGGCTTGATATCTGCTTTGTTTGACCAATCTTTCAGGTGGTCAAACGTTCGGTAAAAGGAGAAATGATTGGGTGAAAGGTGAAGGATTCTCACTTTTTGGTTCTGGTTTCATTCAGCACCACTATCACTGGATTTGAAGAGTTTTTGCAGAGACTTTGTTATATTTATTTTGTTACTTTCACCAATATCTTCTCATCTATGGTGATTTGGACGTCATTGTTATTATTTATTCATTTTTTATAAGCGCTATCAGTACATATACCGCCATTTGTGAACACTAACTTTCACGTAAACCAATTAACTTACATGTACTGGGATTTTTTTTTTTAGCAAAGACATGTAGCAGTATACATTTTGGCCTACATTTATGACGAAATTTGATATTTTAAATTTTTCTACTGGACTTGTTTAATAGCAAAAGGTCATATTTTGTCTATAGCGTGAAAAAGATAAAAAAAATGCACATTCAATCAAATACCACCGAAAGAAAGCTCTATTTGTGGGGAAAAAAAAGGACGTAAATTTAATTTGGGTGCAGCATTGCATGACCATGTTAAATTGTCAGTTAAAGTAACACAGCACCGTATCACAAAAAATGGCCTGGTCAGGAAGGGGGGTAAATCCTCTAGAGGGGCATTTTTATTTTTTTATTTTTACACTGTCCCCTTAAATTATTTTTTTATCACTTTTATTTTATCACAGGGAATGTAAATATCCCCTGTGACAGAAATAGGCAGTGACAGGTACTCTTTTCTCAGAAATCTGGGTCTATTAACAGCTTCCCGTCTGCCCTATAACAGTAATACTGCTACAGAGTGGAAAATCACACATGACTGAAACTTTTAAATACATCAAGGGGGTGAATAAGGTTCAGGAGGGCAGTATTTTCAACATGAAACCAAAATCAAGAATACGGGTTCATGACCTTAAAGAAGTTCACCTTTTAACCGAAAATAATAAATGCACGTTTTTTTTGCAGGTAAAAAAATGCGCATTTTATTATTTTTGTCTACAGGAGCCTGGAAAACATTGCATCAGTGATCAGTAGATCGCTCATGCCATGCAGGTCTCCTGCAGACCTGTCAGAATATCTGCTTGCCATACGGGATATGCGAGTAAGCAGATATTCTGACAGGAAGCTTCAATGAACTACCACAGTAGACAAACAAGAAGGGGGTATTGGAGTGTACTCGGGTGTAGGGTCTCTCCCAATTATATAATACACTAATGCCACGTCCTAATTAACCAGACAACTAACAACTATTATTGGCGTAATAATGTTCTTCTATATCCATGTATTAAAATATGTTGTTGTAACAATTTAGCTTGATATTTAAAATATTGTAAGTACATACAATTCCGCCATAAGCGGATACATTGTGCGAAAGGAATGCTTTTGACTAGTGCAGGAGGATGAGAACTATTAGCAGAAACAACGTAATGGGAATACATCCCGTTGTGTCTAAAAGTCATGGTAAAAGTCAAATTAAATCCTGATCTTTGTTACAATAACATCTTTTCAAGGTAATACTTAGTTAACTAGTATTACCATTACAGGTATGGCCTGATGTAAGAAAAGATCTGTAGCTCATATACCTGTGTATACTTTGGTTTGAGTCTCAGTGTGTGTATATATATATATATATATATATATTTTATTTTATTTTATTTTTTTTTCTCTCCCTCTTTATGGGTTGGTTTAGACCTGTGGGGTTCTTGACTGCTGGGCATTATTGTGCCCCCATATCTGGCCCCTGGATGGCCCTTAGCCTTGTTGGAGTGTTTGAGGAAGTCTGCCTTCTAGGATTGGGAGGTCTACCGCTGCATGGTGCACATTAATGTTATATGTAAGTCTTATGATATATTTATATGAGTCTTTTCATAGTTATATGATGTAATTTGACATATTTAATGTATGTATATCTTTTTTAGATTTTACTACTTAGCCCCTGAAGAAGTGATTGTTGTTGCAAAACATGTGGGCCATTTTTCTAGCGGCTTAATGTCTCAAACCCCCCAATAGGACCTTCCTGGTGGTTATAGTATGTCTTATCACTATTTTGTTCCATATATTGTGGTGGGCTGTGGGACATTGTCTGCGGGCACATTGTACAATGCTTTTAGAGGAGACCCATGCAAAACATGGGGGAGCTTTCCCTGTGGGTCCTGCCCTTATTGCAAGTACATGGACAGACGTCATCAGATCCAACTTCCCAATAATCAAACTTTTGTTCCTAGACATTATGGAGTTATTTATTTATTATCATGTGAATGTGGGTGTTTCTATGTTGCTAATACCAAGTTGCCCTTTTGGTGCAGAGTCTATCAACATGTTAACAGCATGCACAAAAGTGACCTTGAGCTGCCTTTGGGTCAACATGTGGCATCTGTTTGTGGGGGCATCTTTCCACGAATACGCTTTTTAGGGCTAGACTGTATCCACCCAAACCCACGAGGGGGGGGGACTTTAACAAGACCCTCCTATAATGGGAATCAAGGTGGATTTACCAGCTTAATGCCACCATTTTACCTGGCCTACATGAGGCCTTCAATTTCAAACCATTTCTGCCTGGGTTTCGCTCTGGAGGGTGTGAAAGGGATTTGTAATTTTCATCTATTTCATGTATTTTGACATGTATGTATTATTGTGGGAGAATTGATATACTTAATTACTTACCACATTTAGCACCAAATAGGGACAGCTGCTAATTGACGTGAATATTGGATCACTACTATTTACACTAGATCTCTGGCACTTACATTTCTCTTGGATAATCCTGACATGGCTACATAGAGGTACTATAGGTGAGCATCTTACAATGTTTTAGCATTTTTATATGCTCCCCTTATGAAGGAGTGAGCCTGTTTGTTTGCATATGGGCCCATATATGTATTCTTTGCTACCTCTATTTGGGTTGAAATCTATTTTTGTCATTTTATCACAAATACATATTTTAATTTAGCCCCTATGCCAATAATCTCTTTGCTCGAGCCACACATCATTTTTATGTGCTAAATTATAAATACTATATTTTATTTTATATTTTTTAATTTATGGCTCGTATTACACCTGTTCGAGTCTGTCATTGGCTGCTGTTATATGGTCCTCGCTTGCTGGGGCATCTCTGCCTGCCCTCTCCCTGGCGTGTCATTTGGAGAGCATCCTCAGTCAATTTTCCATGAATACCTATCACTTATTATCTAATGAGGTGCAATCTGTAAGTGTTTGAGTAACCAGCTTTTTCGTACATACATTTTAAAATGACATTATGTACTATATTGCTTACATTCACTTGATATGATGTTATGTTCTAGACCTGACATATTTAGTCCCTGAAGCAGGAAATAAGCGTTCCGAAACGCATTGGATTTGTCTGAACACCATCACTGTAATAGCTCTCTTGAGCCTTCTACCCAATTGCCAGTTGATGTACTACAGACTGTCAGGTTCTATGCACACTATGTATGTTCTGTATGTGATATATGAATCATTGTACCACAAGCTACTATATTGAATCTTTTGATTGTGTTAATATTTTGTAATAAACATTACTGTTTTATATTTTTCAGGGGAACATTTTTAGCTTTCCTTTATCTTGGTGACCAAGTGGTATTCTTTAACTGCAGAAGAGAAAAGTGACGGATTTGTCTTTGCCTCACAACAGGGGTTCCTGGATCACAATACTGAACAGAATTGGAGATCTTCAGCAAGAAAAATAGTTTACTGATATGCACACAAGTGTGTTCTGGCATGTTGTAATTTGCATTCACCTGGGATGCAGAACAGTTCACTTAGTCTTATTGGAGTAGTAGAAGAAATAACATACACTTGGATTGTGCTGTTGGCAGAAAATGAGTGACAGGAATCTGGAGCAGCGGATTAACTTCAAATTTTGTGTGAAAATTGGCAAAGCATAAGTGAAACTTAACTCTGTTACAACGGGCTTATGGTGAACATTATATAAAGAAATCAAGTGTTTTTAATTGGCATAGGTGGTTTAACCTGTTTCGTCATATGACAACCATTCCACGCTGTGGCGAGATCTATCACCGGCTTTGTACCTTGGACACAGCCGATAAAAGATCTGTGTATGGCCCGTTGCCAATACTATGTGACCTTCTGTGACCAATCACAGCAGGTTACAAGGATGTGCAATTTACATCGCCCGACACCCGAGACATATAGTTCCGGGCGTCGGGCAGGTAGATTTTTTTTGCCTTTAGCCCTGCTGCTGGCAAGCAGCAGGCTCATCTGTCAGGTGGAAGCATTCGGGCACTGACTGTGGGTGCCAGTGGTATGTCGGGATGCAGTATAGAGGAGGGAGGAGAGAGGCTTTGGCTCCCCTTCCCTTCTTGTCCTGACCCGGACGTGATGTGACATAACTTTTGGGTACCCATTGACAGATTCCCGGCCACTGAGGCCGAGAAAGAATGTGATGCGATGTGCAATGCATTACATTCAGAGGCCAACCACAGCTAATCACAACAAAAAACCTGAATAAATTGTTTTCATTCAATTAAATGCTTGCTTGTAGCAAATAAATTATTTGCTATAGGCAATCATAATGTGTAACAAAAAATATTGATAAGTTCCCCAAAGTAGTACAATGTTAAATTATAATCAAGACTTGTGAGTTGCTATATCAGATAATTTGGGCCAAACCAAAATACAAATTAGTGGATCGCCTACACCTAACACATACTCACACAAATGTGCCTACTACATATGTTACCAAGATGTACCGCGCTCCACTTTTACCAATAGAATACATAAATATGTGCAATTTCATTCAAATAATAATATATAAGTGCAATTTTACATAAATCCACTATATAAATAACAAAAAATTGTCCATATATAATTCTTCACAATTCTTGTGTTCACTTTAATATTTATATTTAGTGCTTCTTAATCCACCTTCAGTGTCAAAGTTAACTTCAAAACGTGTGCACCCCCACCGGTTGTGCTCTCACCTCAAATATATGACCAAACCATTAAGTGAGGTCATAGAAAGCCTGTGTCCCTTTAATTGGACCAAGTGTGGATGGGATGGTATGCAGCTGAATAGGATCCCCTTTGCTCATCTAGTGGCTCTCCATGGTCCATCGGTGGGTAAGGTAGTACACTCACATGATCAATATACAGAAGCGCTTTGTGCAATAAATTGCCTCCTAAATTTTAGCAGTGGTGATATTCTGTGTGTAGCCAGCTGGTGTCACTATAAAACCATCGAGCATTGTGTTGTCAAAGCCCCTGCCCTACGCATTACACCACATGGCTTCATCAGGGAGAATGATGACACTATGGTCACATGATACTACTCTGGTCACAGTGTGTTATGAAAAAGAAATCTTAAAAAAATTAAATAAATAAATAAATAAAAAAAAAAAATATATATATATATTTTTTTTTTTTCCGTACTGTCACCAGTCAGTGTCCCTGATCACTGCCACACCAGTTATATGATGATGCTGTATTGCACTGGTGACAGTATGTAAAAAACCAAATTGTGAAAATGTTTTTTTAATTTTTTTCCAAAAAATTATGACAAATTACAACTTCAAAAAACTCACCATGTCCCTTACTAAATACCTTGAATTGTCTACTAAAAGGGGTCATTTGGGGGATATCTGTACTGTCCTGACATTTTTGGGCCTCAAGAAATGAGATAGGCCGTCAGTACTTCAGGACTGATCAATTTTCAGATATATACTATAGTTTGTGAACTTTATAACTTTCCTACAGACAAAATAATAAATAGTGATGTGGGTTATGCTGACCAAAGAAATGTAGCACAATACATCTTGGCGTACATCTATGAAGAACAATTATTTACAGTATTTGCAAAATTGTATAATAGAAACAAAGAAAAACTTGTTTTTTCAACATTTTTGGTCTTTTTTCACGAATTTTGCAAAAAATAAAAACCCCAGTGATGATTAAATACCACCAAAAGAAAGCTCTAGTGTGAACAAAATGTTAGAAATTTACTTTGGGTATAGCATTGCATGACCGCCCAATTGTCATTCAAAGACTGTGAGCGCTGAAAGCTGAAAATTGGCCTTGGCAGGAAGGGGGTAAAAGTGGCCAGTATTGAAGTGGTTAAAAAGGGGCAGGAAGATGTCCACAATGATGCAAGAAGTGGGCAGCCAAAACTGGAAAGGACAGATGCAAATGTGGAAAATGAAAAGGATACAGGAATCTGTTCAGAGGAAAAGATCAGACAAGTGGATTTTCCACCATGACGATGCTCCTGCACATGATGCATTAAGTCAGGGGTCCTCAAACTTTTTAAACAGGGGGCCAGTTCAGGGACCTTCACACTGTTGGGGGGCCGGATTATAATTTGAAAAAATATGAACAAATTCCTAAGCACAACGCACATATCATATTTGTAGTGCAGAAAACAGGAAAAAACAATAAAATATTTAAAATGCACTGTACTCTGTAACGCACTGGACACCAAAATGCACTGTACTCTGTAACGCATTTGGTACCACCATGCACTGTACACTGTAACGCACTGGAAACCACAATGCACTGTACTCAGTAATGCACTGGACACTGCAATGCACTATACACTGTAAAACACTGGAAACTGTAATGAACTGTACAGTGTAACGCACTGGACACCGCAATGCACTGTACACTGTAACACACTGGACACCAAAATGCACTGTACTCTGTAACGCACTGGACACCGCAATGCACTGTACACTGTAACACACTGGACACCACAATGCACTGTACACTGGAATGCACTGGACACAGCAATGCACTGTACACTGGAACGCACTGGACACAGCAATGCACTGTACACTTGAAAACACTGGAAACTGCAATGAACTGTACACTGTAACGCACTGGACACCGCAATGCACTGTACACTGTAACACGCTGGACACCAAAATGCACTGTACTCTGTAACGCACTGGACACCGCAATGCACTGTACACTGTAACGCACTGGACACCACAATGCACTGTACACTGTAACGCACTGGACACCACAATGCACTGTACATTGGAACGCACTGGACACAGCAATGCACTGTACACTAACACACTGGACACCGCAATGCACTGTACTCTGTAACACACTGGACAGCAAAATGCACTGTACTCCGTAATGCACTGGACACAGCAATGCACTGTACGCTGTAACACACTGGACACCACAATGCACTATACACTGTAACGTACTAGACACCGTAATGCACTGTACTCTGTAACGCACTGGACACCGCAATGTACTGTACACTAACACACTGGACACCGCAATGCACTGTACTCTGTAATGCACTGGACACCAAAATGCACTGTACACTAATGCACTGGACACTGCAATGCACTGTACTCTAACGCACTGTACACTGACACACTGACACCGCAATGCACTGTACCTGGTGTGCACTCCTCCTCTCCTGCTGCTCCTCTGGCTGAAGCAGGTAAAATACTGTGCTTCCAAGCTGCCTCTCGCTGGGTCCTCATAGCCGAGGACCCAGCAGGCAGCCTAGCTATTTGCCAGCCAGCGTCGGGTTTTTTTCCCTAATTTTTTTATATATTTCCAGCTGACCTAAAAGTCTTTGGCCATAGTTTGAGGACCCCTGCATGAAGCGTTCACGAGTTTCTGGCCCAGAAATCCAATCCAAAACTTGACCTACCACCTTATTCCCCTGACTTAGCACCCTGTGACTTTGACTGTTTCCAAAATAAAAAAAATGCCTTAAAAGGACACAGAGACATTCTGAACATCCAATGAGCCATGACAAATACTGCACAGCATTCTGGAAAATGAATTCCAGGAATGTTTCTGGCAGTTGCACAGTCATCTAGAAAAGTTTGCCTCTTCACAAGGGGACTACTTTGAAGGTGACAACATCCACTTGTCTATAGGTAGGAAAACAATTTTCCCATTCCGGGAATTAAATTGTCACACTTTTTTGTAATTCAACTAGTTGTTTTTATATATGTTCAAACGCCACTCTGTTCTCACTAGAAAAGACAGGTTCAAAAAATACAAAATGTTTCATACAACTTACAAAATAGAGACTGCAGCCTACATCAAAATCTCTCCTTATATCTCCACAAATCACTTTCCACCAACATTTTATCAAGGTGGAATTTTTACATTATATTTAGCGATCAATGTGTAAATTAGAACGCCAAAGAGTTATTGCGAAGCAATATATTCATGCATGATTCATCGGGTTTAATGCATAAATGAATGTTTTCTTTCATTCCTACTTTCAAATATTGCTTTTGGCACACTTTACATGATTGATGTGATTCAGTCGAGTTCTAATTGTTTATTTTCTCGACTGTGTTCTGAACCACATAAACAGACGTAGCATTTTGTATAAAGATTTTGTTATGATGTATCTTTGCAGAATTTCCAGTGTACCAACTTCACTGTCAAAATTTAAATCTTAGAAAAAAAAATTGGTTTAAACATTCTGTTTGCTTTCTTATTTTTTGACCCAAAATCTCAGATCAAGCTTAGTATGTTTACAAAGTTAAAGTGTTACTAAACCCACAACAGTACAATCAGTCTGTATATACAGTATAGCATGCTTGTTATACTCACTGTGGACCATAAGGGGTGAATCCTCTGCATTGTGTAAAAAGGATATTTGATCCTGTCTTCTCTGATCCTTCCCTTTTTCTACTGTCCCCAATCTATCTGCTGATAGTACAGAGCTCTAGATGCCTCGCTGCACATGCTCAGTTTAGTGTGTATTGCTAGAGAGGTTTGTTTTTTTTTGGGAGGGTGCATGTGATTAGCACAAGGCCAATCAGTACTGTCCAGACAGAGGGTCGGGGGTTATGCAGCCTCATAGGACAGTCAGAGCAGAATGAAAAGTCCTCATACAAGATTACCCAGTGCTCAGCTGGACACCGATGGAAGTCAGAAGACTGCTATATACTGCAGAAAAGGTATTTAGCAGTTTATATTTACTAAAATAATTGCATTTCCGTGTTTTGTGTACTGTGGATGACTAGATATAGTGAATGCAGGATCTTGGGTTTAGTACACTTTAAGCTGAAAAAGATATACTCCTATTATCAAAAATCCAAACTGAACCCGATACATTCATGAAGTCATTTCAGAACTTCAGTTTTTCATCCAAGCAGTACTTCGGTACTGTAATGCATCAGTCCCCTCTTTTCATTTGCCTGTCATGATCTTAAATTTATTATCTGTAGTACAAGAGAATTAAGTATTTCTCCAGAACTTTTTTTTTGCAGAAAAGTTCTCTTGGCTGTGTTTAGAGTGGCCCCTGGGTGTGAGCAACACCTTTGGCTAAAGAGACTGTAACATCTGGGGAATATTCCTTTAGCTTTTCTTTAGGGACTCTGCAGTAAAGCAGGTAAAGTGATAGTAAATACTGCTTGGTGACTTGTACCTAGAGGTGAGCTTATCATAAAGCTTACTTGTAGGTACAAGGAATGTCTCCTAAATGTACACCATTTAGACGATATTCACTATCTCTGCAGCCGGTGTTGCCACCAGTACATACGCACTGTCCTCTGAAGGGATGGCATACTGAGTATGCTGTCCCTTCAGAGCACTGTGCCCCGATTGTGGGTCCTGTGTACATGTGCAGGAGTGATGTCATCGTACCTTGGTCATTCAAATGGTGGGGGCCTGCAGACCCAAAAAGAAGACCAGCTGAAGATGAAAGCCCTGTCAGTGATGACAACACACTGTTGGAGGTCTTCATTTACAGGTAGGTCTTTCATAATGTGTTAGTATGCAATACATACTAGCACATTATGTCCTTTACTTGCCTGGAAAACATTTTCTTTTTTTTAATCAGACTTTACTACCACTTTGAAAAGCATTTTGACTGGACATTTGTTTATTCTGGTTCACAGAATATGTGTGTTAGCAGAGTTCAGGCCAGGTGTAGATGATTCAATATGGCGGAGTTTCTCTTAAACAACAGGTAGGTGACTGTCCCATCCAAGAAGAAGTGGAGTAGGTCCAATGACAGCATTGCACCAGCCACCAACCAATGAGAGGGAACCTGACATGAGTACTGTCAGTATAGGGTATAATAAGCATATAAAACTGATCATACATATTATATGAGATGATATCTGTCTAAAAATGATATGGATAAATCTTGCCATGCCTGCAATTCCTGTATAAATTCATTTATAACTTATTATAAAGGTCTAAAGTATAGAGGTATTAGGGTTCCCAGATAGAAGTAGTTACTATATTTTACTTGCAGGTCATAGTGCTCAGTCCAGTCTGTAATTCTTTATGAGTGTTTTTCTGAAGCAAATTGCTCTTATCTAAGATTATTCTGAACCCTAAAAATGACCATACTCTGCAATTAGCCTTACCATTTGGGTCTTAGGATCTGAAAGGAGTAGTATTATGTTGTCTGCAAACATAGCATACTTAAATTCAGAAGGGCCTACGTTAAAAGTGGTGTCAACAGTAGAAGATGTTAGACCATGGATATAACCACTTTACATCCATCCCAAAGCCTCCTATATATACGTGATTCTGTACTTCCATCTTATGGGAGTGCACATGCGCTGCAGGAGGATCGCTTTTGCTGTGAACTGTCACAACAGAAGCCGATCTGTGAGTCCCGGCAAATGCATCTTTGCCGGCACCCACATATCGTCAGGCAGGGAGGAAGAACAGAGCTCTGCCTATGTTTACATAGGCAAAGCTCTGTTGCAACAGGAGGGACTGATCGATTGTATGTATCTGCATAGCTGGGAACACCATCCATCACTTCCTCTTGTACCAGCATCACGTAGTGTACACCAAGCACATAGCTAGGCACACACTAAACCTTTTGATCACCCTAGATGTTAGCCTCTTCCCAACCAGTGTCAATGATACAGCAATCAGCGTACAGTATATTGTTAGCACTGATCATTGTATTAGTGTTACTGGATCCCACAAAGTATCAATTAGTGTAAAAATCCCCACAGCAATATTGCAGTCCCACTATAAGTCGCTGATTGACTCCATTACTAGTATAAAAAAAGTTTTAAATTTCAGTATATATCCCATAATTTGTAGATGCTATAACTTTTGTGCAAACTAATCAATATTATTGGGATTTTTTTAATCAAAAATATATTGCAGAATTCATTTTGGCCTAAATATTGTTTTTTTTTTTTTAAATTCTTGTAAACCTTTTTTGTTTACAATGCAAGCCCGCAGAGGTGATCAAATACCACCAAAAGAGAGCTTTATTTGTGTGGAAAAAGACATAAATTTAATTTGGGTACAGTGTTGCATGACTGTGCAATTGTCAGTTAAAATAATGCAGCACCGTATCACAACAAATGGCCTGGTCAGGAAGGGGGGTAAATCTTCCAGAGCTGAAGTGGGTGACAGGAAGCAGCCTTGGTGGGTCAGTTTCTGTAATGGAAATGATAAGAAATGATGAAGAAAGAGAAATGTGGGCTTTTGGGGAGAAGTAGAGTGCAGTTATAAGGTCCAAAACACACTTCTAAAGCCCATATGAGCCATCACTTTGTTGAGCCATATCCAATTGACATTGTCAAAAGTCTTCTCTGCATCTAAGGCTAATAATGTCAATGAACCTGGAAGAGGATTAGAAAGACATAAATGTTCAATTGATGTCAACATTTTTTCGACAGTTATTAAAACCAAACAGTCAGATGCAAAACTCATGTGAAGGTGAAATTAAACTAAGAAGGAACTTGGCTAGTCTGTCTCCCATTATTTTAGGCAGAAGCTTTGTGTCCTGCTTCAATATTTTATTGGAGTTTTAATAAAGGTTACAAGGATTGAATAAGAAACAAAGTATTATATAAATCTAGATTGTATCATAGGAATACTGGTACATTCTTCTCTTTTCTATGCTGATGTGAGTAATTTTATCCCAAACCGTATGTTACATCACTTTATATTCAAACAGAGCACCACAATTCTGAACTCTTTTCAGATGTTAGTTATAGCAATTGTGCTCACGGGTCAGAACAAAAACCCTTTATAAATAGCATGAGCTACAGAGCAGGAAAAGCTTGCATAATTTAACCTTTATTGGAGAAAAAAAGAATAGGAAAAAGAGAATAAAGTATGAGGTACTCCATGGAGGTCTTTTAACTTTGCTGTGTTATATCCATGGGCTCCATGTCTGACTTGTGTTTCTCTAGTATGGTTGATAATATATCATTAATTATAATTCAGTTAAGGTGTGTCTTGGAAATTCGCTTTCCTTGGAAATTTTGTCTTGGAAATTTTAACAAATTTCTCTTTACCGTGAGTGCATACAGACCGCGCATACATACCGCGCAGCAATCCCCCATAAAACTGTGCGAATCTCGCTTACCACGACTACAGCTTAGCTCCACGATTCCTGCGCCTCCAACTGGGTTAGCTATCTCAGAATTGTGGGGAAATGGAGCTCCAGTTACCTGGGAATGATCACAGGACACTCTCAGGTTGCTGTTGGAATTCACATAGAGGCTGGCTTCAGACTCAGCCCCCGGTTTTATTACACACACACACACGCCCCCCACATGAGTCAGGTCAATCCCCTCCCACAGAACAATGCATGGGGAGTGCCTATACACAGGATGTACATTCTGATTGGAGCGTAGCCTTTCCTATTATCTATCACCAGTCCTCCCCTTCCTCCATGTGCTCTCTGAGGGAAGCAACCTTCCCCCTTTACACCAGTCCTCCCCTCCCCCCCCATGAACTCTCTGAGGAGAGCAAACTTCCTATCCTATTAGCTCCTAGTGGTATGTAAATTCTCTGTACAAGCATCCCTTAGATTAAACAGTGCCAGTCTGTATCTGAATGGGCCCGATACGATCTTTATTAAAACACATCCATCCAGATACAGTTTCAGGTTGGTAATGGCTTGTAAGATATACATGAGCCTACACACGGAGTTTGCACTGCTTGGCGCCTTGCGGTACGAAGTCCATGTGGTACTATGCTGCTAATATGTGGATAAAGGCCCGCATTGAATGCCGTGGTGGTATACACGCCGGTCTATAAGCGCAGATCTGCCATCTCATCCATTACCGAGCTGAGTACTGTAATACTTACATTGTACATGTGCATGGCCCAATTGCAGCCTTCAGAGCTTTAATTAAGCCACACTAGAGACATATGAATAATCAGCCTGTATTCATTTAGTTCACACCTTTATTTCAAAAGGAAAAAAACTTTATGAAGTTCAAATTTAATTTGTTAGCTATGTAAAGTATAGCTCCCGACTCTCACTCATTTGAAGACCAGATATCTCTGTCCCTCACAGAGCCTCACTTGTCCCTCTTTTTGGCCTGATATGTACATTTCTAAACAAAATGTATTATTTTATTACCAAAGGTGTTCTGCTGCTCTAAGCTTTTTATCTAACCTCTATATTACTGCATTTGTTGTATTGAAAAGCAAATAAAAGGAGAAATAGAGGTAAAAAAAGCACTTGTGCTGTTTAGCCAATCATTTTCTACATATTATATCTTTGAAGTTCATGTAACTGGAGCTGTGGCAGGGACATGTCTATTGTCTGCATACTGTATCCCTCTTTATCATTTGAGAAAGTTGGGAGGTATGATGGAAAAATCATCTAAATCTACTGATGAATTTAAAACTACCCTTTCCACAGACTGACAAGATTGACCGTTGGAGCAGGGACCGGTCTAGAAGCAGGAAGGAGCCAAGGATTGAATATGTAAATTGTCCTTATTGTTCCCATACACTTAAATGAGCAAATAACCCTTACAGTGTGGGCAAAGCCCTACTGCAAGGGATAATTTTTTAGTTGCCTGGAGTTGAGCTTTAGGTTTACTTTAACCCAACTACAAAGGGGTCAAGGTTTTTCTCATTTCCACCATCTTAACTTGTACCATTAGTCAATGGTGTTCCTTCGTAAGCACAGCACTATAGCAGGAACATGCATATCTGTATGCATTACAGCATTCCATGCATTCTGGCCTAACTTCATATGGTTGCTCCAGGAGGTCATAGCAAAGCAGAATTTACATGAAGTGCCCCTTGATGGTCTTGTGGTTGAGCTAGTAATTGGAAAAACCATTGCTGGTCTATAAGCCCAAGGTGCTGTGGCACAGCCCAACAAAAAATAGACTATTGATGAAAAGAATACTACAGGTGTAAGACTAAAAGTTTTTGAGTGGCTTTATAAACCCCAGGTATCTTAATTTTTAATCCAAGTAACCCCAAAGAAGAAAAGGCCCACAGGTTGAGACCCGAGTGACCTAAAGGCCCATGGACTTTTGCAATAAACGTAAAGGTAGTTTTGGCAGTTGGAGATAGCAGAGCAGTTGTGTATTCACTTCTTGTGCTGCCCTAGGCAATACAAGAATCAGGTGCCCCCCCATGAGCACCCAAACACCACCCTGAGCCACCTGCTGCCCCCCCCCAGGCCGCTGACATCCAATCACCCTCTATTGGGTGTGAAGTCAGTTCTGAGTGTGCCTTCAGGTGTGGAGTCAGCTGTGAGTGTTGCCTGGGGTGCTGTGGACTGCAGTAACACCTCCAGTGGAAGCTCTGCCCGCCGCCACCCCCCAGCCACCACTGCCCCCCCCCCACACCCCCTCTGTCACCAACAACCTCCGCCACCCATCACGACTGTCACCCGATCACAAGATCTAACCTGCAGCCTGCCATCCACCCACACAGCCTTCTCAACAAGTCCCTGTCCCTCCTGCCACTTCTTCCAGGGGGTGGGCCAGGGGACGGGCCAGAGGACCCCCCTAAAAATTGCCACCCCAGGCAAACGCTTTTTATGCCTCGCAGTAAATACACCGCTGGGTAAGAGTGGTGCTTTAATATCCAAGTTCTGCTACTTCTTGGTACAGTTAAGAGCTGGTCAACCCCCACTTTCTTTATTGTCTTTGAAGAATTGTTTGCTAGTTTTTTTGTAATTTACCTTTAGGTACAACAGATAAAGTAGTTTTTAGTGTCAGTAATTGTTATCTGAGAGTTATTTCTCATCTAATGCAAACTTTTGGTAAGAAACCAATTAACAGAAAATATTCCATTTCTATTATTACACCACACATCAGCCAAAGCATACTCTGTTCTGTACATTTCTTGTTCTGCATTAGGGTCAAATAGCAGCTTGTCTCCTTACTAGGAACATTGATGATGAGTATAATTAAACACTAATTATAGTCAGTGAATTTGTATAATGATGATTACAATTTCATTATGAAAATAATATAGCACATCTACTAGCAGAAAGTTAATCTATGGAGTTAACATCAAGCAGCACCAAATGGAGGTCTCCTTCACTCTTTGGTCAAGTGTGTACACCACTCAGCTATGGCTGGCTCATTAAAATTGAATGAGTAAAAGTGTAGGTGTTTCTATATTTCGTTCCATTCCATAGGGCAGTTAAAGTGGACCTAGCATCAAATATTTTTTTTTAAATGTTAAAGTGGTAGTAAAACCCACTTGGTTATTTTTTACCTACAGGTAATCTTATAATAACACCTACCTGTAGGTACAATTAATATCTCCTAAACGTGCATTGTTTAGGAGATGTTCAGGTTTTTTTTCTGAAGGAACGGCATACCCGTGCCATACCTTCAGAGCACTGTGCCGTGGCCAAAGACTCCTTTGTGCATGCGCGGAAGTGATGTCATCGTGGCTCTGCCAATCAGATAGCTAGAACTCACAACGCTGAAGGAAGACTGGGTGAAGATGGAAGCCTTTACAGTGGTGACAGCGTGCCGCTGGAGGGCTTCATTTTAAGGTAAGTTTTACCAGGGGTGGACTGACCATTTGGAAACTAGGGGCACCGCCCGAGGGCCCGGGGTCAGTAGGGGGCCCCATGAGATGACCCTGGTACCTTTTTCATAGGCTTTTTGAGTTTGGGCAAGGACACAGTGGCCCCATGATCCCCTATTGACCGGGGGCCCCATGAGTTGTCAGTCCGCCCCTGAGTTTTACATAATGTGCTAGCATGCGATGCATATTATGCCATTGCCTTGCAGGGGAATGTTTTTTCTTTTTTATGCGGTTTACTACCGTTTTAAGTGGATGCATGCTAAGTTATGTGTAATGGTGGCGGGTTTTTATTAACTCTCTCAGAGATCACAGTGCTCCCCCTGAAAATTCCTTCATCTTTTTTTTTTTCTCTCCAGTATGATGTTCTTTGTTATTATCCAGAGTGATCATCTTCTTTCTGGACTGAGATAAATAGCTCATAGATGACACAGTAATGTAAATCATGGTGCCTGTTCACAGATATATGCGTCTCCTGCTGCAGCCTTTTATCTTAGGCTTTACACAAATATAATTTTTGAAGGCTAATCACTAGAAGATGAGACTGAAGAAATGCTTCCTACTGCCTGCAGCAGACTATCGACGCCATCCCAGTTAAGCTAAATTCACTTGATTAGAGCTCAAGGTCTGTTTATTAATGATAAAAGTTACAGCTTGGAAAGGTATATTGTTGCTGTATATTATAGCATATTAACAATTTATTACTATAGACTTAAAGTTACTGAAAGGTCCATTTTAAGAGAATGCAAAAGAAAAGCAGTTGGTTGTTATTGATAGCAGCAACTACTGTTATACAGTTGTGTCCAAAATTATTCAACCCCCACTGAAATTGAGTGTTTTGGCCAGTTTGACATTGCTTTTGATCATTCAGTCATCTTGCTTACATTTACATTAAAGAGGCACTTGTAGGTCAGACAAATATAACATAACAGTTATAATGAAATAACCACAAATGTCTTTTCTGTGCTCACAGCATTATCAGTTTTATTCAACCCCCAAGTGACATTCAATCTTAGTACTTAGTACAGCATCCTTTTACAGTTATAACAGCTTTTAAACGTGAAGCATAGCTTGACACAAGTGTCTTGCAGCGATCTACGGGTATCTTCGCCCATTCTTCATGGGCAAAGGCCTCCAGTTCAGTCACATTCTTAGGCTTGCGCACTGCAACTGCTTTCTTTAAGTCCCACCAGAGGTTCTCAATCGGATTTAAGTCTGGTGACTGCGATGGCCACTCCAAAATGTTCCAGCCTTTCCTCTGCAACCATGCTCTAGTGGACTTGGAGGTATGCTTGGGATCATTGTCCTGTTGAAAGGTCCAACGTCTCCCAAGCCTCAGGTGTGTGACGGACTGCATCACGTTTCCATCCAATATCTCCTGGTACTGAAGAGAATTCATGGTACCTTGCACACGCTGAAGCTTCCCTGTACCTGCAGAAGCAAAACAGCCCCAAAGCATGATTGACCCTCCACCATGCTTCACAGTAGGCAAGGTGTTCTTTTCATCATAGGCCTTGTTCTTCCTCCTCCAAACATAGCGTTGATCCATGGGCCCAAACAGTTCTAATTTTGTTTCATCAGTCCACAGAACACTATCCCACAACTTTTGTGGTTTGTCCACATGGCTTTTGGCATACTGCAGTCGACTCTTCTTATTCTTTGGAGACAGCAAGGGGGTACGCCTGGGAGTTCTGGCACGGAGGCCTTCATTACGCAGTGTGCGTCTTATTGTCTGGGCTGAAACTTCTGTACCCACATCTGACAAATCTTTTCTCAGTTCCTCAGCAGTCACACGGGGACTTCTCTCCACTCTACGCTTCAGGTAGCGCACAGCAGTCGAAGTCAGCATCTTCTTTCTGCCACGACCAGGTAGCGTTTCAACAGTGCCCTTTGCCTTGAATTTGCGAATGATGCTTCCTAAGGTGTCTCTTGGTATGTTTAACATCTTTGCAATCTTCTTATAGCCATTGCCCTTCCTGTGAAGAGAAATCACCTCTTCTCTTGTCTTCCTGGACCATTCTCTTGCCTTCACCATGTTTGTAACCACACCAGTAAATGTCTAGAAGGAGCTGAGTATCACAGTCATTTTAAAGCTGCCTAATTGGTGCTTATTATGCTTGATTGCTGCTCGGTGACATCCACAGGTGTTTTCAATACCTGATGGAAAGCACCTGTATGAACCTCTGTTCTTCAGAGTGGTAGTCTTTAAGGGGTTGAATAATTGTGGCAATGAAGAAACCACATAAGAACCATTTACTACTGTATTACATAAACAATTGATGTCATTTTAGTTGCATTTGGGTAGTTACAACGTCCTTGTAGGATTTGATTCTAAATACAATTCCAAATGTACACTATAGTCCCTAAACCCCTTTACAGCATTGGGGGTTGAATAATTTTGGACACAACTGTAACTGTCGCAGCTCAGCTCCACAGTGCTGAAGATATTTTCTTTAATGTAATGTTCACTGACAGTAGAACCTTCATTTGTAAAATACTGTGCTAGGCTGTATCCAACATATCTTTCTGGGACCAATACACATGCATGTAAAATCAATGTCACTTTGATATGGCAGCAGTTCATACCATTTTAAAATTTTGGGTTAACATTAGAACACTAATACATGGAAAATCTTCCAATGGAGACACTAGTTCTGGTGACCCCGGTGACAACCCAGGATGTCCTCACTTTGGAGGGATTTTCTCTTACTTTTTGTTTTGGCTATGGGACAGGAATTGAAGGGACATCTCTGCAATGGGACACAGAAGCAAACATTTTTCTATTATTCTATCCAAAATGCCTTTAGTTAAATTTTAAGGGTGTGATGTTAAAGCAGGTGTTTATTGGGGTAAAGCTAAATGTTCTACTCACATTTGGTTATGCATACTCTATGTTTCCTTTCTGGTCTAAAAACATATTTTTGGGCCTCCTACCTACGTTTTAAAGAAAGTATACTGAGGAATTATAGAGACTGCTGTTGCAGACTCCTGCTTCTGAAAATACTATTTGGCTGTAATGCTGACCTAACTGTTTCTGTACTTGCTAAGTCACTAACCTGTAAGAATGTATATTAGGAGCTTGGACTTTGGTCATTGCCTATTTGCCCTATGTCAGGGTCTCAGAGAGTATAGAAGGAGGTCGGCAAGGTGCCTCTATTTCTCTAAGCACATATTTCCTTTATAGTAGATGTAAACCCTAAGTGAATGACATTTAGTTTGTTAAAGTATTTTGCATCACAATAATTTCCATCTGTCCTGCTGATCTCCTACAGCCACTTTCTGTCAACATGCAATGGCTACATGCAGGGGCGGACTGGCAACTCATGGGGCCCCCGGGCAATAGGGGATCATGGGGCCTGTGTCCTTGCCCAAACTCAAAAAAGCCTATGAAAAAGGTACCAGGGGCATCTCATGGGGTCCCCTACTGACCCCGGGCCCTCGGGCAGTGCCAGAGTTTCCAAATGGTCAGTCCGCCCCTGGCTACATGGTGTTTCTAAAGCTGGGATTTTTAATGGCAACAATAGTGGACCATGTCCTTGTAATGTGTATTGTAATGGTCATCTATAGACTATGCCACAGTGTGCCAATGTAGGAACACAACTGGAAGACCTTAAACCATCAAGGCAGGGTCACTAGATATTATTTTAACAAAAGATGCAGACTTTGAAATATAGCAAACATAAAAATTACAATAATATTTTAAAGCTTATATGAGATCACAGAGACTGGGTTTACATATATTTTAATAAGAGATAAAGACTTTCCAGCAGTAACACATGCCAGGGAGAACTGGATTATTGGAGGCCTAGCATTGGAAAATCAGCTCTTTTGAACTGCTCTGTTTGAAAAAAGTGTTGAAGGTTCCTTGGATTGAAAGGAGAACAAATCAGTCATTACTCAAGGAAATAAAAACTGACTACTCGCTGGGCAGACTGACACTGAAACCAAAGTGCAAATATTTTAGCCAAGCAATGTAAAGACAGCTCTCACTGGTTACTCTGGGAAAGTGAAAAGCAGAATAGGGTCAACGGGCCTTTATGTGGATGAAAACATTGCCTCGATACTGAATATAGATCTGCAAGATCTCATAGAAACAATTTATGACAGACAGGTCTAGCATAACAAAGTCCACCAGGTCCCAAAGAGGCGCACCCAACTCAACACATATCCACATGTAACCTTCCCTAGGAGCGTTTGTGTGTTTGTTTATAACATACCTTCCAACCTTCAAAAATGAGGAAAAAATGGGACCATTTTCAAATGTGGCCATTTGAAGACATGCTATACACACTGTTGCCAACACCTGTTCTTTTGGGAGCTGAAAGACAAGGCTGCATGTGAATGGTTCAACATTTGTTGTTTATACTGCAGACTAAGAGCTCCTGTGCCTGAGTGCCAAAAGGAAATGCTTGACATGACGTCTACTTAATGAGCTCTGAATGTTCCCTGGCCCCTTGTGTATGAGACATGTTTTCAGAGGTATGACTCAATACACACAAGCATTTAGCTAGAAGCTACATGGGCTTTGCCATGACAAAATTGGTCTGGGATCCAACATTCCCTCATGCTAACGAGGCATCCCCCCAACTATATATATATATATATATATATATATATATATATATATATATACAGTCTAGCACATGAGAAGGGATACATATCTTTATACAGTGCAACAATCATTAGTAAGAGAAGTCAAATATTTAACGAATTAAATATATATCAATGCAATTTCAAAATTAATCTACAATACTCCTAAATCTGAAGCTTTCATTAAAATAATACCCATTGACCCAGCCATGATGTACTGTAGTTTTTCAGTCTATAAGGTGACAACACTCTGTCTTCCAGCAATGATTCTGAGTTTTCCAATGGCGACTACAAGTGTTCATGTTTGCAGATGTGACTATGATTTCTCTTCTGGCCACAGAATAATTCTCTAACTTAACCACTTGCCACCACTTACCACTTCACTAACTTCACCACTTACCATCACCACCTGGGTCACATCTTCAGTGTGCTCAAGCTTCCATGTAGCACTTAAAGGGCTCTCTGAGTGAGACTGTGGAAAATGTAACTCCTTCAGAAGACACGCTTCATCTGCATGATGAACCAGCATTTGCCTTTCAGCCTCCAGACCTACCCACATCCTCCTCCTGGAGTCCAGGCCCTTTGACCCCTGTAACCACATGGAAGACCCAAGGGTAGGAAGAGGCATCAACCTTTCTTGGTGTAACCACAGGTTCTTAGATAATTTTATAGCTGGTATAACTGGACACACTCACTTGTCTGGATGCAATAAACCTTTTACTGGAACCCTTTTAATGCATAAGCATGACAGGAGGTTCTCAGATTTGGCAAAAGAACAGGTATGTTGTAACTTGGATGTGCACCAATAACTTTCATAGTCAATCTCTAACAGTAATGTTGCAAACTCACAGAAATTTGCGGACACATCCAGTGCTCTGCATACAGATGCACTCTCACTTGTTCAGCAGTACTTAGTCTCCATGGAGAGCTAGATATAGCCTCTATCCACTCTGAAGTAGATTGAATTATGATCATTGAACTGTTAAAGGTTCACATTGCAGTTATAAATGATTTTTTTGTTAGTTATAATTTAATATAGACTGTGGGCTGGTTAGGGAGACTTCTAGTTTCATTGTAGAACTGAGGATAGGTATTATTTTGACTCTGCTCTGCCATTTATCTGTCTGCCTCCTCTGTTTGGCCCCGATTGTCTGCCAGTAGTCTGTATAAATTAAATTTGCCAATAGGGATATGATCTGGGCATGCCCATTACCACTGGGTGCCTCTGCCTCTCCGTCTTGTCTAGTTTGCTCCAGCCTTTGGTTGGCAGCCGGAATACTTGTCGTCTTTTTTTTTGTACATCTCTGCTGCAGACCTTAGCTTGGCATTTTGACCCACTTTGGGTTTGGTGTTAGATTGGCAGTCAGTCTTTTGCGAAATTGGTATAGTAAAGGCAACAGCCAAAGAGAAAGGATGTCTGGATGCCCCACACAACTGTAGAAATCATATTTATTTAGAAAATTGCCAAAAAGGGTAAAAACATCAAGGGAAATAAGAGGAGCAGGGAACCCCGCTGACATCTTATACACTGCAGTAGCGCTTACTCTGAGCATGCTAAGAGTAAGCATTAGTGCATCATGAAACACATTCCTGGGTTACCCTGCTTCTCCTTTGATGTTTTGACCTTGTTTGGTGATTTTCTAAATAAAGGTGATTTTTACATTTGTGCAGCTGTCCAGACTTCTTTTTTCATCATCAGCTGTGACCTGGACTGGCACCTGTTCAGTACTATCACAGCAGTGTATGTCTGGCAGACCTGTAGTGGTGTTTTCTTTCGTATTCAGTTAAAAGCAACAGCTAATGGCTTAATTTGATAAAGTGTTCCAATGGTGTGTGAAATATAGAATATAAGAGGGACATTCCAGGTGTAAGCTGTGGCTGCTAGTCCAGCCAGTTCTTAATCGACAGCCGAGTATTTACATGCAGTTTAAAAGCGCCTGGATCAGCCAAGATTAATCATCATATATTTGAAAGCTTATCACAATGGTGAGTTTCTTCTTCTTTTGGTGAATGTAGATGTATACGATATAATTAATTTAATTTCTAATAAAGGAGAAGTATAGACAAAGCTCCTTTGACTATTCTTCTCCTGAGGATCACAGGAATGCAGGTCATTCTGCACTCTTGTGACCGATTTTCAGCAGACAGTGGGCTGAAGCCCGCTGTTGGATGATGTCACAGAGCCGGTCCATGATCTGAAGGATCCTTACCATATGCTTAAAGTCTGGACTTGGAATCTGCCTCAGCTTCTCAGCAATCTGCTAAAAGCCTGAACCAGCTGTTCCTGCACCCCCAACAGCCTAGTGCTCCAGTGAGCACTGGATGGGCAGAGCAGAAAACCGGTGACTGACAGCCACCAGCTCTCTGCTAACAGAACACTGAGAACTGAGCAATCAGTGGTCTTTGATTGTTCAGTCTTCAGTCTTAGAGTCAGTGGGGGACAGATGCAGCATCAGATCGATGCTGCATCCACCTAGGTGAGTATATTTTTTTCTTTTTAGTGAGCCCATACTTCTCTTTTAACTCCTGAAGAGGAAGTGATGCACAGTATGTTCCAAAACACTTGTGTTTTGATCTGATTTGATTAAATTTGGAGTTTTATATTTATGGATTTTACTGAGATTGACTGTGTATGTTCAATTCCCTGTAGATACACATTATCAAAAAGTGCTTGAGCTGAGTTTATTTATGCCTGGCATTAGGATCCTGTCCTTTCCTGTGGGTATGTTTTACTACTGGTTACAGTTACACTTTGATGGTTTACCTACTAGCACCCAAAGATTATTGTAAATATACAGTGGAATCTTGATACCCAATTGTATTTGCCAAGATACATAATATTGTGTTTTCTCAGCCACCTGTAAAGGTGAGCATTGTACATTGATTACATTTTTCATCTGAATCCAATGATACTCTTTTTGTTCTTTCTTCCGCTCTGTCAATGGAAAATCTAAACCATACCTGGGAGAAACACATTCAACAGCGCCATGCTTTCCCAGGATGAGGAAACACCAATTCTCTCTCTCACACATGCTGGGAGTTGTTTCATTTTATCACAGGCAAGGAGATGTTGCTTCTTCTATTGCAAAAGCAAACCAAACTTTTCCTCCCAATGTCCCATGTCCTTTCTCTTGCTTGGGGGAAAAATTTAATCAGATACTGTTGCTATGCAAATCCAGGGGAAGACCTCTTGCAAATGTTTCAGCACACACTAAGCAGGCATGCATATAATATTGAAACCAGGACTGTGTGTGCTATATGTCCCCGTCCTTATAAATCGTATAACAAGACTCTTGTTAGTCATGGTCTTTTGTAGACTTTATAGAGACAAACTGAGTATCATCAAAACAGTTCTTTAGTAAATCTCAATAAAACAATACATCATATGTTAAAATACTCTTTGTTTAGAGGTTCACATCAGGTACAGATTCCAACATAATTAACATGTAGAATGCGTTTTAGGAAGCCTTCTTTAGAATAACATGCAAAAGAATCAATACACTGGAATCCATGGTTGATCTTTAACCATTTCCCTCCTGTCCTATGGCCGAATGGCGGCCGGCAAAAACACTCACCTTTCCGGGTGAACGCCATATGGCATCCTTTTGGGCATGCGCAGTTTGCGCACCTGCAGAGCCGCGCAGCGGTGCGATCTGTCACCAGCCTTGTACCTCGGACACGGCCGATGACAGATCTGAGTACCGGCCCCGTTGCCGGTACCATGTGACCTGCTGTGACCAATCACAGCAGGTCACATGACAGTTGTATACAATGGATGGCTTCATTCATGCCATCCATTGAATACTAGTGTGTCTAGCTGTGAATGGTCACAGCGATCACATGCACAAGCTGGTCCAATCACAGCCCAGCTGTGTCATGTGATTAGCCGTGGCCAAATCACAGCTAAGCACAAAGAAAAAAAAAACCCTGAATGTGAATCAATGTCATTGAGGTAAATGCTTGCTTAAAGCAAAGTAATTCTTTGCTATAAGCAAATTGAGTAAAAAAAAAATACAGATCACTTTCCCAAAGAAGTACAATGTTACTATGGTAACATTGTACTACTTTGATCATAGCGAAATATGAAAAACAATCTTAAAAAAAAGAAAACAAATTAATAAAAAATAAAAAAAAATAATAAAAAAATTATATATTTTTTTTTTCATACTGTCACCAGTCAGTGTCCCTGATCACCGCAATGCCAGTTATATGATGACACTGTGCTGCACTGGTGACATTATTTAAAAAAAAATAGTGAAAATATTTTTTTTTAATTCTTTCATTTTCCGAAAAATTATGACAAAAAAAATACAACTTCAAAAAACTCGCCATGCCTCTTATGAAGTACGTCGGACTGTCTGCTCTGCAAAAAGGGGTCATTTGGGGATATCTGTACTGTTCTGACATTCTTGAACCACAAGAAATTAGATTGGCTGTCAGTACTTCAGGATTGATCAATATTCAGATCTATACCATAGTTTGTGAACTCTATAACTTTCCTACAAACTAAAAAATACATCCTAATTTGGGTTATTTTCACCAAAGACATGTAGCAGAATACATCTCGGCCTAAATTTATGAAGAACAATTATTTATTTGCAAACTTTTATAACAGAGACAAAGAAAAATGTGGGTTTTTTTTTCAAACTTTTCGGTCTTTTTTTGTTAATTTAGCAAAAAATGAAAACCCCAGTGGTGATTAAATACCACCAAAAGAAAGCTCTAGTTGTGTGAAGAAAATGATAAAATTTTAGTTTGGGTACAATGTTGTATGACCACGCAATTGTCATTCAAAGTGTGAGAGCGCTGAAACCTGAAAAATGGCCTGGGCAGGAAGGGAGTAAAAGTGCCCGGTACTGAAGAGGTTAAATAGGGATTAAAAAGCAATGCAATCTGCAGGAATTCACATAATGTAAACGTTTCACATGGAGGTATAGCCTGCTACACCATAATGGGGGCCACTTTCTTTCAGATAAAGACACCTACATACAGTATAGCCAAGGGTCGGAAGATTGTACTCTTTAGATCATCTGCTAATTGGTACCTAAAATCAAGCAATGTAAGATTCAGCATCATTAATGAAGGCCAATATATCGAGATGGTGGTCAACACTTGTGTGTCATAATAGTAACAGGATCTCCCAGTCCATGTCCATCAAAAATCATAGGAACAGATCTATATGTTCTGTGTTTTCCATATCATTCCAGCATGTTAAGCCATGCTGACCACTGGGTTCCAGAGCATTGATATAATAAATAACTGTTTTTATGATACTCAGTTTGACTCTATATAATCCACAAAAAGTCCATGACTACTAATAGAGTCTTGTTATTATACTATGCAGCTATACTACTACCACCACTGTCACTATCAGGAAGCCGGTCTAGAGCAATAATGTCTAGCCAATGCTGGAGAGTGTGCACATAGACAGGATGTTGCTTCAAGGAGATTTTAGGGGACCAGCAGTACTGACATTCAACAAAGGATTTAAAACATATGAAAATACACATTTTATTTTTAAAAATATAAATTTTTATAGTACATATTGCACAGAACAAACTAAATGTTACTGAGTTAGGTTTTACATCTCCATCATTACATTTACATGAAGTGCTTGCTGTGAATGTCTGACTAAAGGTATTCGTAAAACAGCAAAGTGTGGTGCTACAACCCCGATATTTCTTATGAGACATAGTAAAATTCTACCTGTGCCAGGACCACAGCTAGACAAGCTGACAAAGTATACATCCAAATAAAGAAAGGTTAGCATTTCCACCCTTATGAGCTTTAGTAGCCAACTACAACTAAGGCTGTAAGGGCGGAAACGCATCAGAATCTGTTGTGTATAGGATCACTTTGTATCTGTATGGGTATGTAATAAAGAACTTTCTTTTATTTGCATTGGATTTTCGGGGCCAACATCTATTCTGATTAAATGTATACCTGAAAATAGTGTGAGTGTGATTTTTTTTTCAGGTTTATTACTGAAACATTTTTGTAAGATAAATTTCAGACATAGGAGCTGCTCCTTCTGGAGGCAATTTCAGAAAGTGTAATTAGCATTCTTGCTAAATAGGTATGGGCTAAGGTTCTGAGTTTGGCCCAAACCTGCAGGAAACTGCCAGACGATAGCAGGATGCTAGCCCAACCAGCTGGAATTCCCCACCCCACAGCTACATGTAAAAAAGGGACGGGGACGCTGGGGTTATCACTAAGCTAATATGTGGCCATATTTGGACAAAGTCATTGACTATAGTCATGTAATCATATTAGGTCGGGTATGTCACCAGCATCTTTACCCTTTGTTATGTGTGCCTGTGGGGTGGGGAATTCCAAAGCTGCCGCTGATTGTGCCAGGGGCCTGCTATCATGTGACAGTGTCTAGTGAGTTTGTGCCAAACCTTAGCTCATCCTTATTGCTGAATGACAGCTACTGAGAAATTAAGTTCCAGAAAATCTGTTGTCATTAAAAGTTTTTTTCACAGAAATCTGTCCATAAGTCCATAGGTCCATAGGTAAATATTAAAACATAATAATGCAATTTTCATCAAGCCTACCAATATTACCTACACAGTAACACACACTTTCATATATTGAGTGTGTATGTAAGTGAATAGCTCCAAACCCATGCATCAAAAAATAAAAAGCAGGCTTAGGTAGCTACTCACAACCTACTTCTTTGGAAATCTAATTGACTGTATTTATACAGATGGAAATCAAACTCTGCCTAAATTTAGACTTTAATGGTGTCCCATTTTTTTTTTTTATTTAAGCATTGTGGAATTACACAGGTTTTTCCAAGACCACAATACAAAGCACATAAGAACATCTTCAATACAAAGTACTGATGTAGGGTCCATGAGTCACACTCAAATTGGGGGTTTCCCATTGATTGGAAACAGAGGATTTTATGGGAAAATACAGTATAACTTGAAATGTACATCAAATTACTTTTCATCATAAGGACTCTCATTGTTTGCAAATACAGTATATGGCATATACCGGAAGCCCATAATGTTCAGCACATGTAGTCCAGAGACAAGAGTAATATAATCATGACATGAATATGCACGATGTGTAAGTTTTAACAATGTAAACATCCTTGCTCCCACAATTGGAGGGAACAAGGAAAAATACCTAAACTGGGGGCTAGGGGATTCTAGTTCCCAAATGTAAATGGGAACACTGGGACATGAGTATCTGGTATCCCACAATTTTAAGTGTTTAAAACTCTAAACTCAATAAAAGTAATTTTGACAAATTTTGATTGTAACTTGATGGCTTTGCAGACCATTGCCATGAAAAAAACTCTCTGGTGGTTCAGGTTTTATTTTGACAGATCAATAATAGAAAAATGTCCCTAAAGATCTTGACACTCTGCAATGGTTACATTAACCTCCCTGGAGGTATTCCCGAGTGTAGCTCGGGGTAAAGTTTCAGTACCACAAGAGGTAACCCCGAGCTACACTCGAGCTTACCATGCGGCGCTGCTCCGTGATCCCTCGATCACTTACCTTGTCCTGCACTCCCGCAATGTCCCTCCTGCAGTGTCCCCGGCAATGTAATCCGGCAGATGCCGGCATCTGTCTTCTGGGTTCCGTTCCCTGCGAGCGTCAGGTTGTGCGGGAAATTTGAAAATGACAAAAAGTGACATTCACAAAATCACTATAATCACATAGTATAACATTACTGTATCAAACCATTTCACATACATATTGTCCCGAGTGCTTTGTCCTGTGCCCTGCCTGCATTTTTACCTGGAAACTGAGAAATGTCCATGGTGTCCAAAAAGTGTCCCTTTAGGTCAAAAGCGGTTTTAGACCAGCTAGAGAACAGTGATAATAAATTAGAACTACTTGCAGAATTGATTGCTAATGATTCGTGGGGAAATTCATCATCAGACACTGAAAACGATTTTGCGACTTTGCTCAGTGATGTGCGAACTTGGCGCTATATTTCATATTTCAGTGTTTTTGGTTTGATTATATTATTGAATTAAATTTATTATTATATTATTATTTTGTATGATTATTTATTAAATTATAATTTATGATTTCGTGTTTCAAGTTTTATCCTACCCGGGATGTTTACTAGACTCTTGTTTGGACAGATTTCAGTGCGTTATTCCTAAAAATGACAGGCCTACAATAAAAAAAATACATATTTCCATGCAAAAAAATGTACCGCTTTGAGCACAGAAATACTGACATAATGAGACCGCTAGGGAGGTTAAAAAATAGTCTTGTTTTCCACTTATGTTACACTCTTAGAGGTTCCTATGGACAACTTGCCAGTCTCCTTTAATAGTTCAGTTCAGTTACTTTGTGCCATGATGTGATCATTTTAATAAACGGTTTGGACAGTATTTTGAAAATCCTTGGCATGCTGGTGATATATCTTCTAATCTTTACTAGTTCAGCATGCATCACTATAGCAACTTGTTACATTACAACTTCTGAGTACACTCCGCGTTGCAGGAAAACTGGGCATTTTAAACATTTTAAACTTTTCAAAGGAGACAACTCACAAAATAAAATGCACTTAAATATAAAAAGCATCACGTTTATGAGCTACCATCAATGGGGTGGATTTACTAAAGACAAATAGACTGTGCACTCTGCAAGTGCAGTTGCTCCATAGTGTAGTATTAGAGGTACGCCGGATTCCATCATCCAATCATGTGCAAGCAAAAATGCTGTTCTTTTTATTTCCTTCAATGTCATTGAGTATTCTCTGCAAAGGGAAGCTTCAGTGCTGAAATTTCAAAATCAAAACTGTATGAATTAGTTTCAGCATTTTAGTTTTCCTGCAGTTCTTTTGAAAACTGAGCTAAAAAATACTGTGTAAATACAACAATTTGTATTACTTGAAATTTAGGACTGTGCAAAATCTGGTGCAGCTCTGAATAGAAACCAACCAGCTTCCAAAAAGCTTAATTGAACAAGCTGAGGTTAGAAACTGATTGCTTGTTCAATTAGATATGAATTTGTCACCAGCATTGTCTGTGGTCTTCCTGTGACTGTTCTGTACCCATTATTGAAATGTCATGCTTTGTTATGCAGTGTGTCTCCTTGTCAAGATGGCCATCCTGGTAGAGGCAGGGCTTGCTTCCTCATGTTAGAGTCACCAGCTAAGGAACCAGTGAGTAGAATTGTATTGAGGAGTGGAGAGTACGTTTTGGGTGGTAAATGGATATCAGGTCGGTGATGTAGTTTAGGGCAGTGTTATGAACAGCTTTGTACGTCAATGTTAGTAATTTGAATTTTATGAGTTGGGCAATCGGAAGCCAGTGGAGGGATTGGCAGAGGTGGGTGGCAGATACGGAGCGGTTAGTAAGGTGGATGAGTCTGGCCACTGAATTCAGGATAGACTGAAGCAGGGATAGTCTCTTATGAGGTAGGCCAGTGAGGAGGGAGTTACAGTAGTCAAGTCGTGATATAATAAGGGAGTGAATGAGTTGCTTTGTAGTTTCTGGGGTTAGGAAAGGACATATTTTGGAGATGTTGCGGAGGTGGAGTCTGCATGAATTTGTCAGCGATTGGATCTGGGGCTGGAAAGACAGATTGGAGTCTAGAATGACACCTAGTACTCTGGCTTGCAGGGTGGGGCTGATGGTGGCTTTGTTGGTCTTGATTGGAGAACTCGGGGGGGGCGGGCTGGGGGGAAAACTAGGAGCTCAGGTTTGGAAAGGTTTAATTTGAGGAAGTGGAGTGACATCCAATCTGATATGTCGTTCAGAAGGCTAGTGATTCGGGCGGAGACTGAAGGGGTGAGGCGAGGGGTAGAGAGATTTGTGTGTCATCGGCATAGAGATGGTAGTTGAAGCCATGGGAGTGTATCAGGTGGCCAAGGGAGGAGGTGTAGATGGAGAAGAGAAGGGGCCCGAGGACAGAAACTTGAGAAACCCCAACAGAGAGGGGGAGTGAGGGGGAGGTGGCAGCATTATAGGTAACACTTAAGAAGTGCTGTGATAGATAGGAAGAAAGCCAGGAGAGAGTGGAGTCTCTGAGGCCAAGGAAGTACAGTTTTTTGAGGAGGAGGGAGTGGTTGACCGCGTGGAACGCCGCGGAGAGGTCGAGGAGTAGGAGCACTGAGTAGTGGCCATTAGCTTTGGCGGTTAGCAGGTCGTTGGTGAGTTTGAGTAGGGTGGTTTCGGTGGAGTGTAGGAGACGGAAGCCAGACTGTAAGGGATCAAGGAGGTTGGATGTAAATGGCAGCAGGAATATGGGTCTATGGTTGTTTAGGTCGGTGGGATCCAGGGAGGGTTTTTTAAGTATGGGAGTGATGTGCGGGTGCTTCAGAGGGGAGGGGAATGCGACAGTAGAGAGGGAGAGATTAAAGATGTGAGTGAGGGAGCGTAGGATGGAGGAGGAGAGTGATCGTAGGAGTTGTGTGGGGACAGGGTTAAGGGGGCAGGTGGTAAGGCGCAGTTTAGGGGCAGTGAACTGTTAATTGAATGAAGAATCGCGTTCAGGAGAGGAACATTTTTGCCAAAAAAAAACACAAAATGCGTGCAAATGTGCCTAAGCCCTAGCTGCATTTTCCTCTTGTGTATGTATTCATTTCAATGGCAAGTACTATGGTCAATGAAATGAATAAACGCAAAAGCTCTTAAATCGGCTAAACACGATGGCCAGGAGAGCTTGGCGTTTAAGGGAGCTTCAATGTACAGTGGGGATCGAAAGTTTGGGCACCCCAGCTAAAAATTTGTATTAATGTGCATAAAGAAGCCAAGGAAAGATGGAAAAATCTCCAAAAGGCATCAAATTACAGATTAGACATTCTTATAATATGTCAACAAAAGTTAGATTTTATTTCCATCATTTACACTTTCAAAATAACAGAAAACAAAAAAATGGCGTCTGCAAAAGTTTGGGCACCCTGCAGAGTTAATATCTTGTACTGCCCCCTTTGGCAAGTATCACAGCTTGTAAACGCTTTTTGTAGCCAGCCAAGAGTCTTTCAATTCTTGTTTGAGGTATCTTTGCCCATTCTTCCTTACAAAAGTCTTCCAGTTCATTGAGATTTCTGGGCTGTCTGTCACGCACTGCTCTTTTAAGGTCTATCCATAGATTTTCAATTATGTTGAGGTCAGGAGATTGTGAAGGCCATGGTAAAACCTTCAGTTTACACCTCTTGATGTAATCCCCCGTGGATTTCGAGGTGTGTTTAGGATCATTATCCATTTGTAGAAGCCATCCTCTCTTTAACTTCAGCTTTTTCACAGATGGCATCAAGTTACCATCCAAAATTTGCTGAAATTTTATTGAATCCATTTTCCCTTCTACTCGTGAGATGTTCCCTGTGCCACTGGCTGCAACACAACCCCAAAGCATGATTGATCCAACCCCATGCTTAACAGTTGGACAGAGGTTCTTTTCATTCAATTCTGTGCCCCTTCTTCTCCAAACGTACCTTTTCTCATTCCGGCCAAAAAGTTCAATTTTAACCTCATCGGTCCACAGAACTTGTTTCCAAAATGCATCAGGCTTGTCTATATGTTCATTTGCAAAGTTCAAACGATGATTTTTGTGGTGAGGACGTAGAAGAGCTTTTCTTCTGATGACTCTTCCATGAAGACCATATTTGTACAAGTATCTCTTTATAGTGGAATAGTGTACCACAACTCCAGTGTCTGCCAGATCTTTCTGGAGGGATCGTGCAGTCAAACGTGGGTTTTGAATTGTTTTTCTCACAATCCTGCGAGCTGTTCTGTCTGATATTTTTCTTGGTCTTCCAGATCTTGCTTTAACTTCCACTGTTCCTGATGACTGCCATTTCTTTCTTTTTTTTTCCCAAAAAACAAAGTTTATTGAAAACAAGATACAAATTATCACACGAAAATGTACAGAGGAAATGCACATAGGACAAACAGCAAAACATAAATCATACAAAGGCAAATGAGGTCCAACGCAAGACCAAACAGTGTGGATGAACTAGGCCACGACAGGGTTGTGCCTGCAATATTTAGTTATGCTTGTCAAGTGCTAAAAATAAAGAGACGTCTGGCCTTCCACCATAACGTCTAGCGATAAAAATCTGTAGGGGGGAGAAGAGCAAGTACGATGCCTATGTGAGAGTCAATACTACGGAATACGATGGTGGAATTGTGCGAATGTAGGAGTAATTGTCGTGGGAACCGCGAACGAATTGCGGGAGGTGATGCTGACCTTATACTCAGTGTGCTATCGGAAAAAGTGTCCAAAACGTGTAAAAGCATATGAAAGAAAAGAAAAGAGAAGGCGAGAGAAAGAAAGAAAAAAAAAAAAAAAAAAAAGGGGACAGAAAGAAGAAGAGGGGGAGAAAAAAAAAAGGGGGGGGGGAGGAAGGGAAGCAAGTGGGGAGGGCAAAATAAGAGAAGGGACAACCGTCAAAAAGATCTTATCCTCCAGACAAACAGTAGCGGGAGTGGGTGGAACCTAAGCTATCATCGGCGTCAAAGGAAAGCGTGTGTAACACAGGGGGGAGTATGATGACACCCTCAGGTCAAGTACCACTAAATAACACTATCAGGAAGTCCAAATTAGGGTTTAGACAGATTGGTCCATGAGGGATCGATATTCCGGGGTAGTCCGAAAATGGATCCAGCAGGCCCATACATGAGAGTATTTCGTAGGAGTATCGAGGGCAGTCGCAACCAGTTCTTCCATGTCCACCGTTTTACCCACTCAAGTGAGCCATTCACGGATAGAGGGAGAGCGTGTGGAGCCCCATAGAACCGGAATACAGAGTCTGGCTGCGTTGATCATGTGCATGGCTAATGATTTAAAATACTGAGCCCTGGGAAGGGAAGAGTGATGGAGGAGGAATTGGGCAGGAGAGAGAGCTAAGGGTAAGGTAGTTATAGACACTACTAACCTATGGACCTCCTGCCAAAATGGTTGAAGAATCGGGCAAGACCACCAAATGTGAAGAAAGGACCCATCCGGGGTCCCGCATCTCCAGCAGCTGTTGGGGAAGGCGGGGTTAAAATGATGAATTCTTGAGGGAGTTCGGTACCATCTAGAGGCTATTTTGTAGATGCTTTTCTTGTGCCGAGACATTGAGGGAACATTTATGTGAGGATTGGAAAACCAGGTCCCAGTCGGAGTCCGACAACTCAGCATTAAGATCTCTCTTCCAAGCCCGACACGCGGGGAGGGAGTCATAAGACCGGCTCTCCACTAGAAGTGGGTAGATCTCCGAGATCAGATGTTTCCGTGGTTCAGCCTTCGCGCAGCAGATTCAAATGGGGTAAGAGAGCGATGCCAGTTATGAGGGGGTTTATGAGAGAGCAGATAATGTCTGATCTGGAAATATACCCAGAAAGGGAATTCGCGAATACCCAGGCTTTCCTGCAGTTCACTGAGCGTTTTCACCTTGCCTTTGTGGAGAAAATGTTTCACTAAGATCTGTTTGTGCGGCCAGTGTTTCATTAAAAAATCTTTATGCATCCCAGGGGGGAAGTCAGGGTTGAAGCGTATAGGGGTCAGGGGGTTGGGTGTGTCAGAAATGGCTGCAGATCTACAAGCCGATCGGAAAATTTTTAACGTAGGTCCCACCAAGGGATGGGTGAGAAGAGCTTGTGGCGTGTGTTTCGGCGAGAGCCAAGGAATCGATGCCAGGGGGAAGGGCGAGCAAGCATTCTCTATAGATATCCAGTCTTTGGAGGCAGTATGAACGTGCCAATCAACTATCCGGGAAAGATGACAAGCCCAATAGTAGCGGTAAAGATCAGGAAATCCTATGCCCCCTTTAAGTTTAGAGAGGGTTAATTGGGAATAGGCAATACGTGGACATTTGTGGCTCCAAAGGAACAGTGAACACAGTCTTTTGCAAGATGCAAAGAAAGCAAGAGGTAAGTGAATTGGTAACGTTTGGAAGAGATACAGGAGACGGGGAAGTATATTCATTTTAATGATCGCTGCCCTTCCAAACCACGAGAAACAGGGACGGTGCCATTTATTGAGGTCTTCTTGCATAGAGCGAAGAGCGGTAAGATAGTTTTTCACATAAAGGTCATCAAGGTTACTGGTGAGCTGGATACCGAGATAAGTTAGGGAATCCTTTTCCCAATGAAATGGGAATTGGGCCTCACAAGCAGAGACTAGCTCAGCAGACAAAGTAATGTTAAGGGCGGCAGATTTGGAAAAATTAATTTTAAAATTCGACAAATATCTAAAAAAGGCAAAGTCTTTCAGTAGGTTCGGGAGGGTGATGTGAGGGTCCGCCAGGAACAAGAGAATATCCGCATAAGCTGCAAGCTTATATTCCTTGTCTGCCACCGTGATTCCTTTAACATCAGGGTTTAAACTAATTTTCCGCAACAGGGGCTCAAGGGATAGGACAAACAAAAGCAGGGAGAGGGGGCATCCCTGACGTGTACCGTTCCGTAGATGAAAGGAGTTTGACAGATGACCGTTCACCCGGACCCGGGCAGTAGGTGCAGAATAGAGGGCCATAATAAAGTTAAGCATCTTCTCACCCAGACCCAGTGCCACTAAAGATGCGTTCAGGTAATCCCAGGCAATCCTGTCAAAGGCCTTTTCTGCATCCAAGGAGAGGAAAAAACCCGGAGTGTTAGACCTGCGAAGCCAGTGGTGGAGATTAAGGGCCTTGATAGTATTGTCCCTTGCTTCTCTACCAGGGATAAATCCCACTTGGTCCAAATCGACCATGGAGGGAAGCAAGGGAAGAAGACGATTAGCAATGATCTTAGCGAATAGTTTGACGTCCACGTTCAGCAAGGAAATGGGTCTATAATTGGAGACCTGGGTGGTGTCCTTCCCGTCTTTGGGAATAACTGTAATGTGAGCCTCCAACAGGTGGTTAGGCGACCCTGAAGGTTGAGCGAGAGTGTTAAAAGCAGCGAGAAATGGAATACCCAGTATATCTAAAAAAGATTTATAATAGGCTGCTGAAAAACCATCAGGGCCCGGGCTCTTCCCCGGTTTCATCTGTTTTACTGCGGATTGCAGTTCAAGGAAGGTGAGATCAGTTTCCAAAGCGTGCACCAGATCCTCTGAGAGGGCAGGTGAACCGTAGAGATGGAGAAATTCAGAGATCAAGGCAGTTCTAGATTTGTCCGAATGGATAGGGGGACGTTCCTGAGGGAGGTTGTACAGAGATTTATAGTAGCGTTCAAAATGGGCGGCAATATCGGGGTTGGATGTAACCTCAATGCCATCAGAGCCTCTGATTTTATGCACCGTCATACTAGCCCGTTTTTCACGAAGAGCTCTGGCTAGAAATTTCCCGCTCTTGTTTGCGAACTCGTAATACAGCTTATGTGAAAGAATGAATCTTTTTCTAACCACCTTACCCAGTTCCGTGAGAAGCTGTGTGCGTGTACTCGTGAGATCCAAAAGGGTCGACGCAGCCAGAGTCTGTTTGTGTACTCTTTCCAAAGAGCGGATCCTATCTGAGAGGAGCTTCAGACGCTCCTGTTTGGCTTTCTTACGTCTCGTCGCAATGGCTATGAGGCTGCCCCGAATGACACACTTGTGGGCCTCCCATTGTGTGATGGGTGAGGTGTCTGACGAGCTATTCAAGGAAAAATATTCAACCATGCTAGAGCGGAGCTCTTGAACAATAGCGGCATCTGCAAGAAGGGAAGCATCCAAACGCCAGTATTTGGAGCGCGGGTGCGAGATGGGAAACCGAAGCGTCATGGTGATAGGATGATGATCGGAAAGGACCATCGGTTCTATGGTAGCAGCATGGAGGAGAGGGAGATCTGGTTGCGACAAAAAAAAATAGTCTATCCTAGAATACTTATTGTGTGGTGGGGAAAAAAAAGTATAATCTTTAACAGTGGGGTAAAGTGTACGCCAGGTGTCATGTAATTGTAGAAGCTGTAATTGGATATGTAGTTGCCTGAGGGCCTTGTAGGGTAAAAAAGAACTACCCGAGGAGGAGTCTAGCAGAGGGCTCAAAGGGACATTCAGATTGCCTCCAAGTATCAGTAACCCTTCCTGGAAAGCGGCTAGGTCAGAGACGATTGAGCGCAGGAAGGAGACCTGTTGAACATTGGGGGCATAGACATTGGCGAATGTGATAGGTCTGTTAGCGAATAATCCCTTTATAAACAGGTATCTACCCTCAGGATCCACCATGGAATCTGTTATATGAAACTGGAGGTGTCTGGCGAACAGTATCGCAACCCCCTTAGACTTAGCCAGGGGGTTGGTGGCGTGGAGGACTGTGGGGAAGCAGAAATTGTAAAGCTTTGGAATGGAGTCTTGGCGAAAATGCGTTTCTTGTAAAAAGACCACATCCGCTTTCTGTTTGTGTAAGTAAGAGAGGAGCATGGAGCGCTTTTCGGGTATGTTCAGACCTTTGATATTAAGTGAAAGGAGTTTCAGAGACAATTGTCCCGGTTGTGAGGTGGAAAAAAGCATGACTGCTGGAAGGCGAAGCCTGAGTCCGAAGCTTCGGTAGGCCGAGGATTCGGGGAATGGGAAAAGGAAGGGGGGAGGGGAAAGAAAAAAAAAAAAGGGGGGGGGGATGGAAAAGAAGATTATAGATAGGATACGGCTTGAGGAACAGACCCGCTGTTCCACGTGAGAGAAAGAGAAACAGGAAAAGGGGAAAAGGACGGGAAAAAGGAAGAGAAACACAAAGATAAAAGAGAAGCTCAGAAAAAAGAGAAAGATAGAAGCCGAAAGAAAAGGATCAGTGAAAGCTCGCCGAGCTCACTGTGTGGGGAACGAGGTTGGCGTAAAACCAGGAAGTGCGCATCCGCCGGCCGGTAGCCCCCTATGGGAAATTATAAAAAAAAAAGGCAAGAATAAGGGGGCGGGGTTCGAGAGAGATAAGAGGTGTCAGGAGTCCGCAGGGGTGGAACACAGAGAAGATTTGGGTACCGGTCTTCCGTGGGGGATGAAGTGTTATGTAACATGCAGAAGAAGAAGACCTGGGCAGATTTATTAGAAGTATCGCAAGTGAAATATTGCCGAGCGAGGGGTCTAGCTATACTTAATATTAAAGAAGTGTAAAGGCACATACAGAGTGAACGCATTGGGAAGGACAGCCTAAGCCAAGGTGAGCGCAAGACAGTAAAGGGGCACCTCGCTAAACGGAGAACAGCGAAAGACCCCTGCACATATTACAGGCAAACCGCATCACAAGGCAAAAACATAACAAGTCAACATTATCAAAACATGAATGAGCATGACAAGAACAGATAAAACGTCAATAAGCCCCTGTTCAGCAGTTACCAATGAAGCCCCCTAAGATCAAGGCCCGTCATCAAACCCACAAAAATATAAGCATCAAGGGGACTAGATAAGACACAGGAAACCCCCCTCCCCCTCCCCCCACACACAATTATAGTAGCTGGCGCCCTCAGGGAAGCAAAAGGGGGTGAGCATCACCTCTCTTGGAATGGCGTAGGAGTGGGGAGGAGGAGGCGGAGGGAAGTGAGCATGGGGGTGAGCAAAGGCACACAGGCCCTCAGGTATGCCACTTCGGCCAAGTGAAAGCCGGGCTGGAGAGAATGATATGGTTCCATGTTGAAATGGCTAACCAGTAGCAGGGAGAGGTGGCGCTCATCCACCCAACCAAACTCCACTGACTACACGAACAATAACACTCCCCAAAAAAAAAAAAAAAGAAAAAAAAAAAAGAAAAAAAAAAAGAAAAAAAAAAAAAAGCAGTTACCGTCCCCGCCTACAATAATCACCTCCCCGCAGACCACCTCCCGGCGGAATTAGAAAGACACTAACATATGCACACAGAAAATATAAAATATACGCTACAAATTGAGCAGTAATCACTTCCGAAGGAATGGGAAGGCCAGGCGTTCCAATATCCACGGAGAGGGTGGGGGGGTGAACAAATCATCACAGAACAGCCCCAAGCGAGTAGCAGGACGTCCGCAAAGACATGAGGGCGAAGTTCAGAGCTTGCCAGGAAGACGAGGCTGGAGGACCTTCATTGCCCAGGATGCATCCAGATGGTAATTGGAGATAGAAGGCTGGGAGACGGCACAAATCGATAACCAACTGGAGGCGGAGGACTCGCTCTTGGAAGGCAGGAAGGAACTGTGGAGGCTCAAAATTTTTCGTACAGGATAGTGACAGAGTCCCTGGAATCGCAGGCTGTCATCTTGACGAATAAGTAGGAAAGGCAGTAAAGTAGGAGTCCGACGAGCATTGATCATAGAGCGCCAGTGCACAACCGGAACATATGGGGCGAGTGGATGAAAAAAGGTGCGCAGTCGCAGTAGAACCTAAACACTCAACAGTGTATGCATCGAAGAAGCAGTGTTGAGGGAAGGACAGGGACCATTAGGTTTCGCGTCGTGGCCTCCTGTGCGCTGGAGAGGCCGTCGGGCTAAAGGTAGTCGTGGCGTCCCCTATGAGGGGTCTCGGAGGGGTCGATGGGGCCATCCGCCCTCTACGATAAGACTGACCGTGCCAATCCATAGCACTATCCTCGGCCACCAAATCCTGGGATAGCGGTAGTCTCATGGAGCTGAACCAATCAGGCAGGTCAATCAGTGGGATGTCTATGGAGGCACAGAAAGAGGGCAGTTCTTCAGGGGTTCGCAGGTTGTGAGAGCGACCACCAACTTGTACAGAGAGACAGAAGGGGAACCTCCATCTGTACGGAATGTTACGCGAACGTAGCATATCCAGAAGAGGGCGTAAAGCGCGCCGCTGGCGGAGGGTGGTGCTGGATAAGTCCTGAAACAATTGTATTTCTGTCCCCTCATATAGAAGGCGCCCTCTGTCTCTAGCACATCGGAGGACATCTTCTTTAAGCGGAAAACTTACTAGGCAGCAAACGATATCCCTGGGTGGGTCTGCGTCTCCCCTCCTGGGGCGGATCGCTCTGTGCACACGTTTGATGTCAATCGGGGTTACTGGCGGGCGACCAAGGAGGTTATTGAATATGGCCATTGCTGCCTTGGGAATATCGGCATGTTCTACTGATTCTGGGAGACCGCGGATTCTGATATTACGCCTGCGGCCACGGTTATCTAAATCCTCAATATGCCTGTGGAGTTCTCTGATAGTGGAAGCATGTACCGTTGACTGATGTTGTAAATCAATAATGGCGGATCCAGTTTGCCTGGATGCGGATTCCACGTGTTCCAATCGCGAACCCATGGCCCTTAAATCATTATGCAGATCCCCCAATGCGGCAGTGAGTGTGGCTGTCAGGGTGGCCTTAATGTCAGCTGCCACAGCCTGAAGATCCCTCAGGGACAGAGAGTGTGAGGCAGGGGGGACATCATGCTGAGGCACTGTGTCTGGGGCTGCCTGCATATCAGAGCAGGGAGGGTTAATAGTGTCAGCAGCCGTAGAGAGGGGGGGGGAGGGGGAAGCAGCAGGAGAAGGAGATGGCTGCGGCCCTTCTCTTTGCTGCTGGGAGCGGAAGAGCTCCTGAATGTGTCTCCCCTGCACACCCTGGCTCCGTGGGGAGCGCGATCGGGCCCCGGATGAGGTCCGGTCATGCTTCCCCATATCGTGGCAGCTCTCTCTCACCCCGCTCCGTTGTACGGCGATTCAGAGGGATCCGGCCGGCGGGAGCTCCCTCACTATGCGGCCATCTTCCAGCCGCGGCAGACCACGCCCCCGACTGCCATTTCTTAATTACATTCCGAACAGAGGATATTGACATCTGAAAATGCTTTGCTATCTTCTTATAGCCTTCTCCAGCTTTGTGAGCGTCAACTATTTTCAGTTTCAGTTTTCTAGACAACTGCTTAGAAGAACCCATGGTGCTGATTGTTGGGGCAAGGTCAGATGAGTCTGAGCATTTAAAACCTTTGAGATTGACATCACCTGGTCTTCCCAGACGATGATTGAGAACAATCCATGACACTGGCAGGTCTCAGCTTTGCAAAGGGGGCAGTGCATGCTATAAATTCTGCAGGGTGCCCAAACTTTTGCAGACGCCATTTTTTTGTTTTCTGTTATTTTGAAAGTGTAAATGATGGAAATAAAATCTAACTTTTGTTGACATATTATAAGAATGTCTAATCTGTAATTTGATGCCTTTTGGAGATTTTTCCATCTTTCCTTGGCTTCTTTATGCACATTAATACAAATTTTTAGCTGGGGTGCCCAAACTTTCGATCCCCACTGTACATGTAGCTTTGCATTTGTATGTTTAAATGCTGAGTTATGAGCTATGATGTGTGATAACCTACAATAACAAAACAGGATTTTTTACTTCTTTTACTTCATTAAATCAAGTAAAAAATAAAATATATTTGGTTCATGTGCCTTATTATGGTCTTAGAGCCCATAGATGAGTACATTTTTTTCTTCAAACAGCAGGCTGAATGAGAAAAACTGACTTGATTCCCCCATCCACACACTTGACATGGATTAGGGATTCCTCCTTGCTGAGCTATTGTATATCTGGCAGCACTGATCGAGCGGTAAAAATCCAACAGGGCAATAGATCAATTTCTGTACAACCACCCTGCCTATACATTGATCGAAACTCAGCTGGTGCCTGCTGAATGGGCCAAATTTCGATTCACGTATGGCTGGCTTTAAGGCCCTGTTGACAACTAACAATTTGAAATTGTGGGCAGAATTGCTGCATTTCTGCTCACAATCTGAAATTGAGTGGCAATCACAACACAATGTGCTGCTGGTGTTTGAGTGCCATTATCCTCCAATGACACCACAAGCACATTGTCACTCTGCCGCGATTGTCAAGCGACAGGATTGACCTTTCAAAATTGCGTGAAGCTTGTCGCTCAAAAAGGAGCAAGAGCTTTTTTTCAGGCGACAAACATGCATAGGGCAGCCCATTCAAGTGAGTTATATATATATAGATATATAGAGATTATTTTTCAATGCTTTCACTAGTGTCCTTGAGAATATGTAATTTCCCTCATGGGAACGTAGGAAGTATGTATACAGTTTTTGCTTTAAATTATTTATTATGTCCAGGACTTAAAAAGACATGTTATGTATTTTTAGGCAGATAAATTTGAAATATTGCACATGAATGTCATACTTCATATTTATGTCTTGCAGCCAGCAGTTGGCAAGTATAAGGCAGGTATTAAATCAGGTTTTAGAAGGCTTATTGGCTACTCTGAATAGGTTGAACAGGATCTGTTGTGAATACAACTAAAAAAGCAGGATATTAGGTTACATGCACCAGAATAAATCAGAGGAAGAAACCCCCTCCCCTTTACTGTCTACCAGTACAGCTAGTATCTGTTGGGATTTGCCATTTGCAAGAGCAGGTAACAGGTGCACAGGTAATGTGGGGCTTTCTTGTCAGAAAACCTTACATTCTGTAAAGGCACTATATCAGGTAAGTGCTATGTATTAAATATGTATCTGTCATTTCTTTTTTTATACATATTTTTTTCAAATAAACTATAATTAATCAAAAACATTTAGTTTCCCTTTAATGAATTCTGAGATAAGAAACATTAGACTTATGGAGATTGTATAGTGCTTTTTAGCAGGTCAGCCCTGACCCTGACCTGTAGATTTGCAGTACAAGTGAACAGTAGTTAAACTCATTCACTGTGCAGTGCTACTAAGCAGCAAGAAGTACGGTCTTTATGACCACCCACCTAATATTGAGGTACCCTTTTTGCCTCCTAAACAGCCCTTTTGGCCGCAAATCAATCCTGGCCCATTGAGACATAGACTCCACTAGACCTCTGAAGGTATGCTGTTGTATCTGGCTTCAAGCTGTCAGTAGCAGATCCTTTAAGTCCTGTAAGTTGTGAGGTGGGGCCTCCGTGGATTGGACTTGTTTTTTCAGCACATTGATGCTCAATTGGATTGGGATCTGTAGAATTTAGAGGCTGAGTCAACAACTCAAATTCATTGTTGTGCTCCTCAAACCATTCTTGAATTCATCAGACCAACCCAGGGGTGGACTGACAACTCATGGGGCCCCCGGGCAATAGGAAATCATGGGGCCCCTGTGTCCTTTAACACACTCAAACCACACCCAAAAAAGCCTATGAAAGGTACCAGGGGCATCTCATGGGGCCCCCTACTGACCCCAGGCCCTCGGGCAGTGCCCGAGTGGCTAAATGGTCAGTCCGCCCCTGGACCAACCTACCTACTTCCATTGCTCTGGGGTTCATTTCTGAAGCTTACTTACCAATAGTAGTCACTTTTGACTGTGGACACGGGTTAGCATGGGCACCCTGACTACACAACCCCATACACAACAAACTGTGATGCCCATTTTTTCTGTTTTCAACACATCACTTTCAGATGCTGTTGTAACGAGACAAGTTATAAAATTATGACCGATCATTTATATATATATATATATATATATAAATTTCTATTTATAAGAGGTACTTACATAGTGCCATCAATATATATTGTACATTTACATAAGTCTCTAACCCTCACAATCTAAGGTCCCTAACTCACATTCATATATACACATACTAGGGCCAATTTAGACAGGAGCCAATTAACATATTAACATACCAGCATGTCTTTGGAGTGTGGGAGGAAACCCACACAAGCACAGGGAGAACATGCAAACTCCACAAACCCCAAGCAGGTGGTGCTGTGGTTGGGATTCAAACCAACAACCCTAGTGCTACTACAGTGTTTCTCACTGACAAAATTATTGTATTTATTGTAAAACTGTAAAAGAGCAATAGTTTTAATCTAAATTAAAAGCTCATAACAATAAAATATTACTTTTGAAAGGTTCACTGAGTAGATGCTTCCCCTTTTATCACAGACTAATAGGATTACAGGTTTGATAGAGTGTTTCTCTCCGTGTTTTCACAGTGTTGCTTGTGGACCACACATTATTTGGAAACTCCATTTCTGTGTAGGAGCAGAATGTGTGATGAAACTGCTGAGAATGGTAAGAAATGAAACTGCACAAACATTAATCATGTTTTTTCATCATGAAACTGAATATATGATTTCCAGCAGTGTCAAACCATTCACTTTGTTATATAATCCAACAAAAAACAGTTCAAGGTAAAAGCCTCAGGAGTACTCAGAACTGAAGTTCAATTGGCCTCAGTCAAAAAGAATCTATCGACCCAAAGATTTTATATTGCTAGTTTTTTTCCTTACAACAAAAAATAAATTTATTGGAAGGATATTTGAGATAAACCAGTAAAAGTCGGAGGGGGTAAAAGTTCCACTAGCTCTAGCAGTAAATATATTAAGGGTTAATATGTCTATAGCAGGATGGAAACACAAAGCAGCAACAAAATAATAACATTGAGATTATGAGTTTACATGTTACTTGGAACTTGGAAGTCAACAGACATCAGAGAATGTTCCCCCAATCTAGATGTTTATGCATCTAAGATTTGTGGCTATGGTATACCAGAAGACCCAATGCTAGTTTTGTATAGCTATTGGGAGAGGGCGCCAGAGGAACAGCTAGAGAAATGCAATATAGAATGAATTCATATATGTTCAATAACAGCAAGAAGATGCATACTTAGGGAATGGCTTAATCCATTTCCTCCAACTCTAGAAATAAAAGAAATATTAAAAAAAAAACTTGCTTTATATAGAAAATCTGTCAATCAAAATAGGCGATGGGGGAGCAATATTCAAAGAAAATTTATCAACATTGGGCAATATATATGGAGAAATCTTTACTAGCACAGGAAAAGGATATGTTATTATCTACTTGGGTGAATATAAGTTGTAAACCTAGAATATGATTGGCAACTTTATGATTTTGTTTAATTTTTTCTCTCTTTCAGACTTTATATTTTACATTTTAGATCCTGGATATCTATCTATGAAAAAAAGTTTATAAATGTTCATATAAAATTTAAGAGAGTTGTGACAATGAGAAGAAAATAATGGTGAAGGAAGTATATTGGAATTTTGTGGATAGAAATTGTTTGGTGATGGGTTTTAGAGAGCTGGACCAATAAAAGATTGGGATAATTCATTAACAATTTACGGTATATTATAACTCCCCCCCCTTTTTGTTTTCTTCTTTTTTCCTCTCTTGTTTTTATTACATAATTGTATCCCATGATTGACATGTTGATACTGGAGGTATAATTGAAGTATATAATCTGCATTCTCTCTTTTTAATTTGTAATATACTTGTCTGTGTTTGTAAAGGAAAACTTTTTTGAAAAATCAATAAAATGTGTTAAAAAAGATATGAAACGTCTCTCCCCCTTTTTCATGGCCACAAATATGAAAGATCAGCCAATGTAAACGTACATGTTTTGTATAATGTAAGAATGACATTTAATCAGACAGATCGTGCATGAACAACTAGATAGATGAGTATAAGCACGGGCGGACTGACCATTCGAGCACTCGGGCACTGCCCAAGGGCCTGGGGTCCGTAGGGGGCCCTAGGAAATGCCCGTGTTACCTTTTTTATAGGCTTTTTTTGGGTGTGCTTTGAGTGTGGGCAAGGACCCAGGGGCCCCATGATCCCCTATTGCCCAGGGGCCCCATGAGTTGTCAGTTCCCCTCTGAGTATAAGCACGATATAAATGCACAGTGGCTTAGTGAATAGCACCCTTGCTTTGCAACCCTAGAGCCCTTGATTTGAATCCCAAGCAGGACACTACATCTATGTAGTTTGCATGTTCTTCCTATGCTTGCATGGGTTTCCAGGTCCTCTGGTTTCCTCCCACACACCAAAGACATGCTGGTAGGAAAACTGGCCCAAGTGTGTGTGTATGGTATGTATCTGAGATGGGGTTTAGATTGTAAGCTTCTTGAACGTAGGGACAGTATTTAAATTGTTGGTGCTATGTAACTGCCTATAATAAAATAAATATATCCTCAATTTTTGGGTGAGTGACTAGTTAGGCTAACATTATCCCAAATATCTACAGTTTAAAATTAAAGTGCACATTCACTAAACCTCCTATATCATCACACACCACTACATCAAATTTTGGTAGTACACAAGTCAGACTTTTCATTAAAACTGTCCTGCCCACAGATCAGGTCCCCGTGGTTCTAAAGTGTCCTGAGATGTCATGCTTCACAATAGAAAACATTGGCTGACTTTGCCCTAAGCTACCCTAAGCATACATAATGGATGACCAATACATTCTAAGCTAGGGATGCTGTTTCATGGAATATGGGTGTAACATCTTACGAAAGGTGAACCTATCTTTTAACATTTTATGAGGTGTGATGGATGGCGCGTGAGCTCTGGGTTGCTTATTGAAAATAGTTCTCTGCAATTTTACCTCTGGCCTTGGATTCATAGGACCCCAGGCCTAGATATTAGATGTTCCACTCTGCCTGTTTAGTTTTTTATTCATTTAATGGTATTGAGAATTCCAAAGGACTGGTAAAACAATTACAAGGTGTTTTGGAAAGGAGACATGGTGATCTCACTCTTCAACTTCCCAAGAGGAGCTGGTAGATAACCCATTCTAATGTATCCCACCTATAACTGAATAATCACTTTTGTAGGAATTGTTCCTCTCACTAGGAATACTTTTTATATATTTAACATATTGCTGCTTTTGTTGTTTCTTCCACCAGCCTTCACTAGGTTCCAATGATTTCCAAACTTGTGTGCCATCATTTCCATGTGCCTGTGGCAATATGAAGAACTTGTATTGGTTGCATATTAACCATAATAAAAATAAAAAGCCAACATGCTTCCAATGGTAAGCACCCCCTACATCAGGGCTACAAAATCATGACAACAAAAGTTTCCCAACTCATCTCATGTCAGCACACAATTGGTAACTCCTCCATTGAAGCCATCAGGACATCATCTTCCTAAAGCAGTAAATGGAAATCCTTATCCTTCCCCCATTGTTGTTCTTCTTCTTGGTCATGCTCCAGACCACCTGTATGTGCATTTTGTAAGTACTTGGTTACTCGGTATATACAGTCTATATTTAAAAAAAGGTGATATCTTCCCCAGGATAGAGAGTTAAAATCAGTAGAATAAACTATAGTAATCTCTTGAGAGAGACCAGAGTGAAATTCCACAATGGTACACATATCTTTATCACAAGAAATATAAAATAAAAAAATGATAAGAAAACTAGACAGTATTTATATCTCTGTACAGGGAGACAGAGCGGAAATTCATTGATTTGAAAACCTTAGCAGAGTGCACCCAGGATGTACTTCACCATAACTAATAATAGCATAGAACTGAATGAATAAATTGTCAGATGAATAATTGTATAATGCAAAACAAACCATTGGGCATTATCAACAGAAAATCAACGCTTGAATGAATACTCTTAAGTCTGACTCATGTGGTTGAAAAGGTGCCACTTAACATTACCTATTTTTGCTGCTTATATTGAGCACTTGTACCTAAAAAATAACATTAAGAAATACAGAAACATAAAGTGTCACTAAACTCACATCATGAAAAAAACTATTAATAAATGCTGTATTAGATGCTGTTCATATTCACTCATTCACTATGGGGTTCATTTTCTGTATTCTGCAAAAAAAAAAATCCTGCTGTTCTCTATCTACACCTTCTGTTCATGCCCCCAATTCAGCTAGGGGTTTTGCAGCTGTGGTGGCAACACTGCACATGCTCAGTTTTCAGTGAGTTTCTATGCTAAGCATTTCCTCTCTATCACATCTGAGCAGCCCATGTGACTATAGAGTCACACATGTGGGAGTATGCACAGAGGTAAATGACAGTCCCCTCCCTCCTTCTTCCTCCATGTCCATTAAAGAGCTAAACACAATCAGGGTGGGATATTACATATAGATTATTAGAGGTTTCACCTTCCTGTTACTCTAGGACACAGGCTGGAGGGGCGTGACGGAGCCTTTAACTAGCAGAAATCTGCCCACATCGTGATTTTTCTGCAAAATAATAAAGATTTGATATATATGATTTGATTTGATATATATTTATGACAATTTAAAACCGTTTATTGATATTTATTTATTTTTTTACTCTGTATTCCAAAGGCTATTTTTTTATTTTTAAAATGACCAGCAGCAGAAGAATATAAGCTCTTCCTGCCATTGTTTCCCTGCAGACAGGCTGGGAAAAAGCTGGGTCATGTAACAGCTGTATATTGGTTAGGGAAAAGGTATTTAGATTTTTTATTATTAAAATAATTACAGTTCCATCTACATACAGAAATAGAAGAGATAATGTAAATTAAACAGTGTGTGTTTAGTATCACTTAAAGGGGTTTACTAAAAGAGTTGAGAAGCTTTACTCAAAAACAATGTGAATATCCCCTTCAGTTATCCAATTATAAGAAATGGACACATGACTGGATATTTAGAGTGATCAGGAATTTGCTTTTCCTATAATTGGATAATTGAAGTTATTATTCACAAAAACATTGTAAGGAAGGTTATAAACTCATTTAATAAACTCTGTTTCAGAGTTATACTTCCACTGTTTTGTAACAGCTGTACTCAAAGCCCATACTAACAGAACAGATTAGATGTTAGCTTTTCTTCTGGAAACTGATGGTTCATAATAACCTGAGGCATCTGACTGAAGAACATCATGCAGTACTGCAAATATCACTGAGTATTTGAAAACTACTGATACAATATAATTGTTGTTTCTTACTTCCACAAGACCCCATCAATCATCAGTAAAAATTGTTTTTGGTGTTGCTTTTTGCATGTATTAAAAAAAAAGAAATGCTGACATTCTGACCCTAACCTGCTTAGTTTAGGCTATGATAAGCCTGTTATATACCACCACCATATACAGTTGCAAGAAAAAGTATGTGAACCCCTTGGGATTACGTGGAGTTTTGCATGAATTGGGCCTAAAATGTGCTCTGAACGTCATCTAAGTCACAACAATAGAAGAACACAGTCTGCTGAACATAATACTACACAAACATTAGATTGCCATGGTTTAATTGCACATAACATGTAAACATTCACAGTGCAGGGAGGAAAAAGTATGTGAGGCCCTAGCTTAATGACTTCTCCCAGAGCTAATTGGAGCCAGGAGTGAGCCAATGTTGACTCCAATCAGTGTGATGATATTGGATGTGTTGCTGACAGCTGTCCTGCCCTTAAAAAACACACACCTGTTTTGGGTTTACTGGTTTCAAGAAGCATTGTCTGATGTGAATCATGCCTTGCAGAAAAGAGCTCTCAGAAGACCTACGATCAAGAATTGTTGACTTGCATGAAGCTGGAAAGGGTTACAAAAGTATCTCCAAAAGCCTTGATGTTCATGTGTCCACGGTAAGACAGACTGTCTACAAATGGAGAAAGTTTAGCACTGTTGTTACTCTCCCTAGGCGTGGTCGTCCTGTAAAAATGACTGCAAGAGCACAGCGCAGAATGCTGCATGAGGTAAAGAAGAATCCCAGAGTGTCAGCTAAAGACCTACAGAAATCTCTGGCACATGCTAACATTTTTGTTGGCACATCTACAATAAGGAAAACATTAAACAAGAATGGAGTACATGGGAGGACACCATGGAGGAAGCCATTGCTGTCCAAAAAGAATATTGCAGCACGTTTGAAGTTTGCAAAAGAGCACCTGGATGTTCCACAGCACTACTGGCAAAATATACTGTGGACAGATGAAACCAAGATTGAGTTGTTTGGGAAGAACACACAACACTATGTGTGGAGAAAAAAAGGCACAGCACATCAACATCAAAACCTCATCCCCACTGTAAAACATAGCGGAGGGAGCATCATGGTTTGGGGCTGCTTTGCTGCCTCAGGGCCTGGGCGGATTGTTGTCATTGATGGGAAAATGAATTCCAGAGCTTATCAAGACATTTTGCAGGAAAACGTACGACCATCTGTCCACCAACTGAAGCTCCGCAGAGGATGGGTGATGCAACTGGACAATGACCCAAAGCATACAAGTAATTCAACAAAACAATGGCTGCAACAGCACAGAATACGCCTTCTGGAGTGGCCCAGTCAGAGTCCTGACCTCAACCCAATTGAAATGCTGTGGCATGACCTTAAGAGAGCGATTCACACCAGACATCCCAAGAATATTGTTACACTGAAACAGTTTTGTGAAGAGGAGTGGTCCAAAATTACTCCAGATGGTTGTGCAGGTCTGATCTGTAACTACAGGAAACGTTTGGTTGAGGTTATTGCTGCCAAAGGAGGGTCAACCAGTTATTAAGTCCAAAGGTTCACATACTTTTCCCTCCCTGCACTGTGAATGTTTACATGTTATGTGCAATTAAACCAAGGCAACATCGAATGTTTGTGCAGCATTATGTTTAGCAGACTGTGTTCTTCTATTGTTGTGACTTAGATGACGTTCAGAGCACATTTTATGCCCAATTCATTCAAAACTCCACGTAATCCCAAGGGGTTCACATACTTTTTCTTGCAACTGTATATATACAGCTTATGAGTCAATTATTAGACATATATTTCTATTTATGTTTCTAAAACCAGACTCTTTATATGTGGCCAAGTGTTTTTTTCTTGGACCAAAGATAAGTGGGCATTTTTTACTTTAAAAGTCGCTGAAATTCAAGATAATATTGATAAAGAATGGTGGTGATCTACTTGTGGCACAACTAATCTCCATACCCCATTCACCTACAATACAAAAGCCGATGGTAGGCAACGACATACAGAGCCATCCACAACTCTGTCCTATTCTTGTCTCAAAATATAACCCAAACCATCCTCTTCGCTTCTTCCAAGACCTCCTACTCTTTAGCTCTTGTCTCCCCCTCCCATACTCATCTTCAGAACTTATCCAGAGCGTCTCCCATTCTCTGGAACTTTCGATTTCAATCTGTCTGGCTATCTCCTACTTTAGCCGCCTTTAGGTGATCCCTGAAAACGTATCTCCTTAGGGAAGCCTATTCCATCACCACCTAACAACTGAACTTTTAATTCTTCCATCAGCTCATCTTTCATAGTTATTACCTTTTGTACCACTTGCCCCACCCTATTAAACGGTAAATTGTATAAATTAATTTATAGTGCCGCGCTCCTATTTGCAAAATCCTTAGTTATAAATGATCTCACACTTATAAATACACTAAAAGGTGCTTAAGTTGATACATAAATAATATTATATCAAATTAATTACTGTGACTTGTAAATAAATAAAAATAAATTAGAATATATTGTAAATTAATCAAAATCATAATCTGTGGTAATCCATATCATGTGTGATCAATCAATCAATATTAATCAAATTCATTAGTGGATGTGCAAAAATCAATATAGTGCATAATAAAAAGTCTTTTATAGATATGTGCAAATGTGCAGGTGAATTCCTTATTCCCTTCTCTCCAGGTGCCGTGTGATCCCAATATGCGCTCACCTTAATATTTGCCTAAATATATTTAGGCAAATAGACTTTTAATCCTTCCAGGATTGATGGGATAGTGCTCATATACAAGATGTTCCAGGGATAATATAGATCTATTGGAATAATCCTGTGCTCTCCTTTTTCTCCATGTGCAGCTGCTCATGCATGAGTATTAACAAGCTCTATGAGTATCTCCCATTTCCCCTCCTGGGGACACCTCTTCCTCGTATCCTCCTTTCACCAGTATGGGGAATGTATATCAAATGAAACAAAGAAGAAAGACCATGGTGCCTTATCCTTGTATGAAAAAGTGATTTATTGCTGCCAGGTGCGGTGATACACAGCAGTATATGGCACTCTTGTGGTACAGGTCAGCGGTGGATATAACGATCAGCAGTAGATATATATAAATCTGCCTTTGCCTCTCTGTCTGCCTCTGCTTCTGCTGGAATCGCCGAGCCTCTCCGATGCAACGTCGTGACGTCAGAGCCCCTCCCCTACGCGTATCGTCACAGGGTCACGTGACTTCTTTGTTTCATTTGATATACATTCCCCATACTGGTGAAAGGAGGATACGAGGAAGAGGTGTCCCCAGGAGGGGAAATGGGAGATACTCATAGAGCTTGTTAATACTCATGCATGAGCAGCTGCACATGGAGAAAAAGGAGAGCACAGGAGGATTCCAATAGATCTATATTATCCCTGGAACATCTTGTATATGAGCACTATCCCATCAATCCTGGAAGGATTAAAAGTCTATTTGCCTAAATATATTTAGGCAAATATTAAGGTGAGCGCATATTGAGATCACACGGCACCTGGAGAGAAGGGAATAAGGAATTCACCTGCACATTTGCACATATCTATAAAAGACTTTTTATTATGCGCTATATTGATTTTTGCACATCCACTAATGAATTTGATTAATATTGATTGATCACACATGATATGGATTACCACAGATTATGATTTTGATTAATTTACAATATATTCTAATTTATTTTTATTTATTTACAAGTCACAGTAATTAATTTGATATAATATTATTTATGTATCAACTTAAGCACCTTTTAGTGTATTTATAAGTGTGAGATCATTTATAACTAAGGATTTTGCAAATAGGAGCGCGGCACTATAAATTAATTTATACAATTGAACAATAGGAACACAATTAAGTGGGTTTGTGTAAGTGCCAGCGAACCTAGCACACCATACAAGTAGATAATTACTAATAGCTTACTGAATACCTCATTCATAATAGCTCACAAGTATTCACTTTTTATACTATTAAACGGTAAGCTCTTATGAGCAGGGCTCTCTTGACCCTCTTGTATTTTACTGTATTATGACTCCCTTTATTTTACAAAGCAATGCAAAAAATGTTGGCGCTACATAAATCCTGTATATTAATAATGATAATAGTGGAAAAAATGCTAACACCTGTAATGGTGGTAGGAACGTTGCAGTTGTGTGAGACTGTTGACTACATGATCCATCTTCCAAAAAGCTGTTAGAAACTATTAGCATGCAGTTGGTTGACTTTGTAGACTTGCTTTCTACATTCTCAGTAGGAAGGCACCAGCTCTGCTGAGTCTGATAGTGATATAAAGTCTGGGAATCAGTGTAATAATATAGAATGTTGGGAACATTATATAAGGGGAGCTTTAGGTGGGATCCCAATACAAAGTCCCTATAACCTAATTTTGGTAAAATCTTTTCCATCAAAGTGCTGTAGAAAAAACAAATTCTACATGCAATCTGCTTAAATAAGTGGCAGAGTAAATTTTGTTCAGGTTACTCCTCTTTAAATGCTAGATTACTGTAAGAAAGGAAACCAAATATTTCTGGAACTAAAGTCCTCAAGTCACCAGCAGGTCATATCCTTTACTCAATTATAGTCAAATTCTGGTTGATGCCATGGGGGTTATTTACTAAAACTGGAGAGTGCAAAATCCAGTGCAGTTCTGCATTTATGCAGTTCTGATGCAAACCAGTCAGCTTCCAAGTTTTATTGCAAAAGCTTAATTGAACAAGCTGAAGTTAGAAGCTAATTGGCTGCAATGCATAGCTGTACCAGATTTTGCACATTCCAGTTTTAGTAAATCTCTCCCTATGTTATCTTCAAACAACACAAAAATGCCAGAACTACTAAACAGAAATATGTGTTTAGAGTAAGTAACGTTACCAGGAGATTTAATATGTATAACACACCAGAAAGCCATTTGTATTGTTATTGGGAGTCCATCCTTTTGCCAAAAGTATTGGGACACCCCTCCAAATCATTGGCTTCAGGTGTTCCAATCACCTCCATGGCCACAGGTGTATAAAATCAAGCACCTAGGCATGCAGACTGCTTCTACAAACATTTGTGAAAGAATGGGTCACTCTCAGGAGCTCAGTAAATTCAAGTGTGGTACCGTGATAGGTTGCCACCTTGAGCAATAAATCCATCCGTGAAATTTCCTTGCTACTAAATATTCCACAGTCAACTGTTAGTGGTATTATAACAAAGTGGAAGCAACTGGGAACAACAGCAACTCAGCCACGAAGTGGTAGGCGCAACAGTCGCCAACTGTCTGCAGAGTCAATAGCTAAAGACCTCCAAACTTCATGTGGCCTTCAGATTAGCACATCAACAGTTCATAGGGAGCCTCATGGAATGGGTTTCCATATCTGAGCAGCTGCATCTAAGCCTTACATCACCAAGTGCAATGCAAAGCGTTGGATGCAGTGGTGTAAAGCACGCCACTACTGGATTCTAGAGCAGTAGAGACATGTTCTCTGGAGTAAGAATCAGGCTTCTCTGTCTGGCAATCTGATGGACATGTCTGGGTTTGGCAGTTGCCAGGAGAACAGTACTTACCTGACTGCATTGTGCTAAGTGTAAAGTTTGGTGGAGGGGGGATTGTTATATAGGTTTTTTTTTAAAGGGTTGGTCATGGCCCCTTAGTTTCAGTGAAAGGATCTCTTAAGGCATCAGCATTCCAAGACATTTTGGACAAATTCATGCTCCCAACTTTGTAGGAACAGTTTGGGGATGGCCCCTTCCTGTTCCAACATAACTGCGCACCAGTGCACAAAACAAGGTCCTGACCTCAACCCAACAGAAAACCTTTGGGATGAATTAGAGAGGAGAATGTGAGCCAGGCCTTCTCATCCAACATCAGTGTCTGTCATTCTTACAGAAGCATTTGTGAGGTCAAACATTCGCATAGACACACTCCTAAACCTTGTGGACAGCCTTCCCAGAAGATTTGAAGCTGTTATAGCTGCAAAGGGTAGGCCAACTCAATAATAAACCCTACGGTCTAAGACGGGTTGCTGTTAAAGTTCATGTGTGTGTGCTGGGAAATCCAAACAACCATTCTGATTGGTTGGTAAAATAAAGATACACTGATCAAAATTCAGCCAGTTCAGCAGAGGCAGACTGATGTTCAATCAGTGCGTTGTAGTCCCCGCTCGACAAAAATTGACCGTTACATTGACTTCTTTTCAAATGGACATGTTGGAAAATTTATATAGATCAGCAACTGCAGCAAGTGCTGCTGTCCCACTGGGAAGAGAGGGTTCTTCCATCTATCTCACTGGCTAAATAAAAGAAACTTACAGTGCATGGCCAGCTTACCACTTCAAATTCATGGTATTCACAGCCATAACAAATGGGGCCTGTTGTTGCCTTGTTTTCAAAATGTTACATTTGGCAACAATACTTTCTGAGCACTGATCAGAAACCATCATGGACGTTTGATTTCAATCTGGCTTCGCTAGCTGTATGCTTGCTCAAGGTAGCCGACTCAGAGAGTATTGAAGCCACTGAATTAGCATGACGGTAATTAGCATTTTATCAGAATTTAATAAAAGATATCACGTCTTTTGCCCAGCATGGCAGCTGCCCATTTTCTGCCACCAAAGACCACAAGACAGGCAAGACAAACCCAGAATTAAAGCTGTTTGGAACTTTTAGAACATTGACACTGCAACAGCTATGCAGGTTTTATGGAATTTGTTTTCATTGCTATTACCCAAGTCCTAGCAAGCGATGCCTATAGGTATATTATTTCTTTACAATGAAGTTTTTGTTCAAACAGTCATACCTGATGCATGTTTGTGTTGATTTAAAAGGCCTGTATCATGAAAAGTTTCCTTTGTTCTCTCGTAAGAATCTTTAACAAAGCCTAGAGCAAAAATTTGCACAGCTTTATAATGCTTCAGAATATTTGTATCTAATATAACCTTGACACTCAGTTACATTTACTTTCTTTCATGTCAGCATCCTAAAAATGTTAGATTTCAACCCACTAACAAACTACGTACTGTATCTGAAGGCATTTATTTGAAGACAGGCGCATGGTCACTCTACATCATGATTTTCTGCATTCAGCCAGGCCTCACTGCCTATCTTTCTAATTCTGCATTTGGAAGAATGAACTGCTCTTCCTGGAAAGATTTGTATAGCTCCTTTTGGTTCTTTTTACTTTCTCCCTAAATCATAGAAGGCATAATTTCCAAACACTGCACAATGTCCAACAAACCTGAAACACCTCTATACAAGTTAGAATAAATGACTCTGTTGTCAGTCCACCCCTGGCCAGCACCATCTCTTACAGTGGAACATTTGAGCAACGGCATCTGGTGCTTGGAGCGACACTCCAACATATTAAAGTGGACCTTTCCGTAAGACTTGGTGAAGAGAAAACACAATTATCTGTTCCCTGAGTGTACAATACATTTGTGTGTAGGAAAAAATGCACTGTGGGTCTAAGATCCAGAGCACATGGATAGAGTTTTCAGTGAGTGCTACATCTGCATGGTTATAGGCAGCCTAAGTCCCAAATTAGTTTTTTTCTTTTGACAAATTAAAGCTAACAAACCATTGCTTTCTCTTGCAAATGCAGTTCCTCCCACCATGATACACTGTGCCAAGGCACTTTATAAAAGAACTTCACTCCTGAGAAAAACGTTGTTCCACTGTGCTCCGCCTACTAGATTAAAAAAGCAGCCTTATTTTTAAAGAAAATTTTCACATTGGAAACAAATAAATAAGTAAAAGCAAGCAACTATAAATACTGTAGCTGCTGACTTTCAAACACACACTTACCTGTCCATGGATCCATTGCTGTCCTCTCCAAAGACGGTTCTTCACCGGTTTTCGAGTTCCTGGTACCAGCATGTTTACTGTGGAAAGCCAGCTGTGACTTCCCCATAGTAGCATGAGTGACCCGTGCTGCATGCTGTGAATGGTCCTGCAGTCTCCTGGGACCTGTGATGGGTCCCAAGAGATTGGGGGGGGGGGGGGAAATTCCACTACGATAGAATAGGTGGTTGAAGCGTAAGTGACAATGGGTACCTCTCAAAACTAGAATCAGGCAGGCGCACCTGTTAGTGCAAGAAATACTTTAGTTGGGAAAGCTTGGCCAAAAAAAATAAAATTTAAAGGGACATTAAATGTGGAGTTAGACTTTAAATATGTTAATTCAAAAGTTATTTATTTTAAATCTGCAACTTTTATTAAAAAAAAAACCTGGTGACCCTGCTATGAAGGTAGTTCAGTGACTTCCTGTTATGGAGTGACAACCACTTCCCAGCTGTGCTTCTGTGTTGTCAACCCATCATATATGCCCCTGCTTAACCACCCTGATGGCATTCCCGAGTGTAGCTCGGGGTAAAGTTTCAGTACCACAAGCGGTAACCCCGAGCTACACTCGGGAATACCATGCGGCGCTGCTCCACGATCCCTCGATCACTTACCTTGTCCTGCGCTCCTGCGATGTCCCTCCTGCAGTGTCCCCGGCAATGTAATCCGGCTGATGCCAGCATCTGTCTTCTGGGTTCTGTTCCCTGCGAGCGCCGGGACGTACGGGGGACGAAACGGCGGGAAATTTGAAAATGACAAAAAGTGACATTCACTAAAATCACATAGTAAAACATTACTGTATCAAACCATTTCACATACATTTTGTCCCGAGTGCTTTGTCCTGTGCCCTGCCTGCATTTTTACTGTTCTTATTGCCTGGAAACTGAGAAACGTCCATGGTGTCCAAAAAGCGTCGCTTTAGGTCAAAATCGGTTTTACACCAGCTAGAGAACAGCGATAGTAAATCAGAACCACTTGCAGAATTGAGTGATAATGATTTGTGGGGAAATTCGTCATCAGACACTGAAAACAATTTTGCGACTTTGCTCAGTGATGTGCGAACTTGGCGCTATATTTCAAATTTCAGTGTTTTTGGTTTGATTATTGAATTATTTTCATTATTATATTATTATTTTTTATGATTACTTATTAAATTATAATTTATGATTTCGTGTTTCAAGTTTTATCACACCTGGGATGTTTACCAGACTCTTGTTCGGACAGATTTCAGTGAGTTATTCCTAAGAATTACAGGCCTACAATATAAAACGCCAAATTTCCATGCAAAATAATGGTACCGCTTTCAGCACCAAAAATCTGAAATAATCATACCGCCAGGGAGGTTAAGCCTGCATGCTGCCATGCCAACACACTTTGCACAGGCATGATTCACCCCTGTAACTATCAGGAAACTGGTTCCCATCACTCATGTGCAGTTGGCACTAGAGTAAATGAATGTAGACAGGAAATTAATAGAGGAGATCAGCAGCACTAAGATGCAATAAAAGTTAAAAAGGTGAAAACAGAATTTTATGAAGTAAAAAAATGGCAATTGTTTTTAATACACAGTGATTTAGCAAGTTAAATGTAATCCATATTAGGGTTTAGATCTAGTTTATGCCAGAAGGTTACAAATATGATAATCCGCATATTAAAATGTATAATTCATATAAAAAACAGCAAATGGGCTCTCGTATATCCTATAATGAGTTTGAAAAGGAACATACGTTGGCTGTTTAAGAAATTAATTTCCAGTATAATAATTTTGTGTTGATGAACATTTGGTGTTTGTTGCTCATGAAAATTACCATTTTCATTTCTTAACATGTCAGCTTTCAGCAGAAATCCTATCAACACAAAGGACTCTCTGCATCCCTGTAAAATTTGTGGGCATATATCCAACTAGCTAAAGCCATTTATATATTTAGCAAATTATTTTCTGGTTGAGTGCCAATCAGGTCTCAGAGATTGCACATTGCAAGCAATGTGGAAATTTATCTGAATAGCACACTTCATCACTAAATACATAAAACTGGGATCCCACTACTACAGTGCTTTGCTACTGGCGGAATTATACGTCTCTCTGCCACTAGATAATGCAGTAAGTGAACACATAATGACATTTCTATCTTAAAAGAGAATATGCTGGCTGTATTTATGAACTTCTTTAAAGTGGTTGTTAACCTCAATCACCTCAGATCTCATACATGAAATATGAAAAAAGCATATCCCTCTATAGCAGTGGTTCTCAACCTGTGGGTCGCGACCCCTTTGGGGGTCGAATGACCCTTTCACAGGGGTCGCCTAAGACCATCGGAAAACACATATTTCCGATGTGTAAAGAGCAGCTACTGTGTAGAAAGCAGCTGCTGTGTTGAAAGCAGCTACTCTGTTAAAAGCAGCTACTGTGTTGAAAGCAGCAGTATTGGAGGTAAAACGACACTCATGAATTATAATTACTGGGTAAATAATTTTATGGTTGGGGGTCACCACAACATGAGGAAGTGTATTAAAGGGTGACGGCATTAGGAAGGTTGAGAACCACCGCTCTATAGTGTGTACTTGTCACAATCCAGAGCACTAAGCGTCATTTCTTTCTGCTGCCTTGTTCCTCTGCTATCTGCATGAGTCACTTCTGAAAAGATTTCTTGCCACTAATAGAAAAAAAATTGACAGGGGAGGGACCTCCAGCACACAGCCTGTGATTGACAGCTTCAGCTCTGTTCCTATGTGCTGTGTAAAGGGGGTGTGTCTCTTCCTTCCAATCAGGGCTTGCAGCTCCCCCCACTAAGCTCTACGGAGTGTAACTTCAGCTTCCCTGCTGTTCAGAGCTGAGAGATCCTATATAAATCCTGCACTTTCAAAGGCTGTAAAGAAGAGAGGGCTCAGATAAATAGGTACAACTAATGTAGGAGGATTTGTTTCATCTGTTTAAGTGTGCACAAGGTGTCAAGGAATTAAAGTGTTTGTTCACCAATGCCAGATGTCTGCCAAGCAAAATAGGTGAGTTGGAAGCTTTGGTGCATGAAAAGAATTATTATTTAATTGGTATTGCTGAATCTTGACTTCATTCTTCGCATGACTGGGCCATTAATATTTCTGGCTATGTTCTCTTTCGGAGAAACAGGGTAAATAGGAAAGGTGGTGGTGTCTGTCTCTATGTGAGAAATGACCTCAGAGCGAGTGTGAAAGAGGACCTAGTTGATGGAGAGTGTGATGAGGCTGAAGTATTATGGGTGGAACTGCACATGGGGGTGCGTACTACAAAGGTAATTGTTGGAGTTTATTATAGGCCACCCAGTGTTAATGAGGAGGTGGAAACTCAGCTCCTTGCACAGATCGAAAGGGCTGGGACAGTGATAATAATGGGGGATTTTAATTACCCAGAAATTTACTGGAGTAATTATTATTATACAGTATTTATATAGCGCCAAAGGGTATGCTCAGCGCTGTACAATAGCAAGGGGGACAGAACATGAGACAAGACAGTAACAATACAATACACGAGGGGTTGGAGGCCCTGCTCTTTGGAGCAGGGCCCTCAAACCCCTCATGTAATGGTACTGCAGGAACAGTTAAAGGGCAAAAAAAATGTATAAACCTACTACATGACAATTTTAGGGTACAGTTCATAGAGGCCCCAAATAGGAATGATGCTCTACTGGTCCTGGTAATCTCAAACCATGCAGAGCTTATTATGAATGTTCATATAAAAGAACATCTGAGTAGCAGTGACCGTAACATGAATTAATTTATTGTTAGCTGTAAACAGCAAGCACATACGGGAAAAATAAAAACACTCAATTTTAATAGAGCTAATTTTCCAAGGCTGAGAGCTGCTCTCCAAGACTTAGACTGAGAGGGAATATTGGCATCAATGAACACAACACAGAAATGGGAGTTCTTCAAAAAGACTGTATGTGAACACACTGCAAAATATATTCCCATGGGCAACAAGTTTAAAAGGCTAAAAATCAAACCTATGTGGCTTATGGCCAAAGTTAAAAAGGCTATAGGTAATACGAAAAGAGCTTGTATTAAATATAAAACTGAAGGAAAGCTATCATCATATAAACATTACAAAGAATATAAGAGAATATGCAACAATTGAAAACGAACGACAGATTGCAAAAGATAGCAGGACATACCCCAAAAAATTCTTAAAATATATTAATAGTAAAAAGGTTCGGTCCAAGCATGTAGGCCCTTTACAAAGTAATCTAGAGTGGGTGACTGGGGACAAAGAGAAGGCAAATTTATTACATACCTTCTTCTGCTCTGTGTATACAAAGGAGCATGAGGGAGCTCTTGTCCATAATGGGCATGGTATTGACACAGCTCCAGATGATCCACATTGTCTCACAATTGATATGATCCAGAAATATTTAGACAGAATAAATGTGAACAAAGCACCTGGACCCAATGGCATACACCCACAGGTCCTTAAATAATTGAGCTCTATCATTTCAAAGCCATTGTTTCTAATTTTTAGGGACTCTTTATTGACTGGCATAGTACCACTGGATTGGCGTAAGGCAAATGTGGTGCCAATATTTAACCACTTGCGCTATAGCCGAATGATGGTTGTCCAGTTCTGGGAAGGTGTCATATGATGTCCTCCCAGAACACGCCCTTCCGCGCACCCCCCGTAATCTCTGTGATTGCTGTGTCTTACAGACAGAGCTGATCACATGATGTGGTAAAAGGCCAATCACAGTGGCCTCTTACCACGTTATCAGCTGTCACAGCGTGAGGAAAGTACTGCCGATAACCATCAATTATCAGAGGACGGATCGGCACTGATGATCAGTGCCCAGCAGTGCCACCCACCTATGCCCAGCAGTGCAACCCATCTAGGTCCAGCAGTGCCACCCACCTAGGCCCAGCAGTGCCACCCACCTAGGCCCAGCAGTGCCACCCACCTGTGCCCATAAGTGCCTAGTAGTGCCGCCCATCTGTGCCCAGCAGTGCCACCCACCAGTCAGTGCCCATCATTGTGACATATCAGTGCCAGCTCATTAGTGCCGCCTATCCATACCCATCAGTGCTGCCTATCCGTGCCACCTCATCAGTGCTGCCTAACAATGTAGCCTCATCAAAGCAATCAGTGAAGGAGAAAAATTACGTTTGCAAAATTTTATAATAGAGCAAAAAAGTTTTTCTTTTATTTTTTGAGCTATAAACAAATTAAGAAACACCCAGTGGGGATTAAATATCACCAAAAGAAAGCTCTATTCATGTGAAAAAAAATTATAAAAATTTAATATGGGTACAGTGTTGTATGACCGCACAATTTTCAAAGTGCGACAACCTGGGCAGGAAGTTCCCAGTAGGTAAGTGGTTAAAAATGGGTCAAAAACGTTACCAAGTAATTATAGACCTGTTAGTTTAACATCTATAGTGGGGAAGATACTGGAGAGTTTAATAAAAGACCACATAGATGAGTACTTGCTGGGAAAAAATATTTTACGCAACAGACAGCATGGATTCATGAAAGACAGAAGTTGTCAAACAAATCTAACTTTTTTTTATGAGGAGGTGAGTAAAACCTTGGACAGTGGAGTGGCGGTGGATGTGGTATACTTGGAATTTGCAAAAGCGTTTGACACAGTTCCCCACACACGGCTAATGTGTAAGGTAAAGTCTACAGGCTTGGAAAAACCTGTATGTAAATGGGTAGAAAACTGGCTAAAAGATCGTATTCAGAGAGTAGTGGTTAATGATTCATATTCTGAATGGTCTAGGGTTGTTATTGGTGTACCCCAAGGTTCAGGGTTGGGACCCTTACTTTTTAATATATTTTTAAACTATATAGGGGCTGGGTTTAAAAATACTGTTTCAGTCTTTGCAGATGACACCAAGCTGTGCAGTGAAATAATGTCCTTACAGGATGTCTCCAACTTACAAGCTGACCTCAATGCTCTGTTTAATTGGGCAACTACAGTGCATCCAGAAAATATTCACAAAACTTAACTTTTGCCACATTTTGTTGTGTTACAGCCTTATTCCAAAATTGATTAAATTTATTTTTTTCCTCAACATTCTACTAACAATACCCCATAATGACAACGTGAAAGAAGTTTGTTTTGAAATCTTTACAATGCCTTGGTGCCTTTAGCACCAATTACAGCCTCAAGTCGTTTTGAGTATGATGCTACAAGCTTGGCACACCTATATTTGGGCAATTTCTAGCATTCTTCTTTGCAGTACCTCTCAAGCTCCATCAGGTTGGATGGGGAGCGTCGGTGCACAGCCATTTTCAGATCTCTCCAGAGATGTTCAATTTGGTTCAAGTCTGGGCCACTCCAGGACATTCACAGAGTTGACCCGTAGCCAGTCCTTTATGTGGGCTGTGTGCTTAGGGTCATTGTCCTGCTGAAAGATGAACCATCGCCACAGTCTAAGGTCCAGAGCCCTCTGGAACAGGTTTTCATCAAGGATGTCTCTGTACATTTCTGCCTTCATCTTTCTTTCGATCCTGACTAGTCTCCCAGTTCCTGCCCCTGAAAAACATCCCCACAGCATGATACTGCCATCACCATGCATCACACTGTAGGGATGGTATTGGCCAGGTGGTGAGCGGTGCCTGGTTTCCTCCAGACATGATGCTTGGCATTCAGGCCAAAGAGTTCAATCTTTGTTTCATCAGACCAGAGAGTTTTGTTTCTCATGGTCTGAGAGTCCCTGAGGTGCATTTTGGCAAACTCCAGGTGGTTGCCATTTGCCTTTTACTGAGGAGTGGCTTCCGTCTGGCCACTCTACCATACAGGCCTGATTGGTGGAGTGCTGCAGAGATGGTTGTTTTTCTGGAAGGCTCTCCTCTCTCCACTGAGAAACACTGGAACTCTTTCAGAGTGACCATCGAGTGCTTGGTTACCTCCCTGGCTAAGACCCTTCTCCCTCGATCGCTCATTTTAGCAGGGCGGCCCGCTCTAGGAAGATTCCTGGTGGTTCCAAACTTCTTCCATTTACGGATGATGGAGGCCACTGTGCTCATTGGAACCTTCAATGCTGCAGAAATATTTCTGTACCCTTCCCCAGATCTGTGCCTTTATACAATCCTGTCTCAGAGGTCTACGGACAATTCCTTGGACTTCATGGCTTGGTTTGTGCTCTGACATGCACTGTTAACTATGGGACCTTATATAGGCAGGTTTATGCCTTTCCTAATTATGTCCAATGATCTGAATTTCCCACAGGTGGACTCCAGTCAAGTTGCGGAAACATCTCAAGGATGATCAGTGGGAACAGGATGCACCAGAGCTCAATTTTGAGTGTCATGGCAAAGGCTGTGAATACTTATTTACATGTGGGGTTTTATTTGCATTTTTATTTTTAATAAATTGCAAAGATTTCAAAATGACTTTCTTTCATGGGGGGGTACAATTGGGGGAATCAATGGTGGAGAAGGATCTGGGAGTTCTGGTAGATCACAAGCTTAATAATGGCATGCAATGCCAAGCTGCAGCTTATAAAGAGAGCAAAATCTTATCTTGTATTAAAAGAGGTATAGACTCCAGAGAGAGAGATATCATATTACCCCTGTACAAATCATTAGTAACACCTCATCTGGAATATGAAGTTAAATTTTTGGCACCAATTCACAAAAAAAACATTGAGGAACTGGAGAAAGTGGCAACCAAAGGCATAGAGGAGCTCGGCTATGAGGAAAGATTAGAGAAACTGAATTTATTCTCTCTTGAGAAGAGGAGATTAAGGGGGATATGATCAACATGTATAATACAAAAGGGGGGATATGATCAACATGTATAAATACATCAGTGGGTCATATAGTGAATTCGGTGTAGAGCTATTCACCCTGAGGTCATCACAGAGGACAAGGGGGTACTCTACGTCTGGAGGAAAAGAAATGTAATCTCCAAACATGGAAAGGTTTCTTCACATTAAGAGCTGTGAAAATGTGGAATAGACTCACTCAAGAGTTGGTTCTGGCCAGTTAAGTGGATTGCTTTAAAATAGGCCTGGATTCTTTCTTGGATACACAGAATATAACTGGATACTAACATTTATAGGTAAAGTTGATCCAGGGAATATACGATTGCCTCTCAGGGGATCAGGAAGGAAGTTTTTCCCCTGCAGGAGCAAATTGGATCATGTTTTACTGGTATTTTTGCCTTCCTCTGGATCAACTGTGGGTATAGGATTATAACTTTTTTTTTTTATGGTTGAACTGGATGGACTTTTGTCTTTTTTCAGCCAGACTAACTTTGTAACTATCTCTGTGTATCAAGTGATGCTTGTCACTTCACTGAGTATACTATATGTAAGGATTTACAAGCAGTTTAAAGTGGATCTTTCAATTATTTTAGAAATCTTTATAAATATATTTGTGACGTATAACAACAGTATAACTTTTCAAAAATGATTAAAAAGGCCATCAAATGATAATACCTTGGGTAGGGATGATGTCATTAGTCTGCTGCATGCAAGCGGAAACATCTCCAGTCCCTTCTCCTAGTGCAACATTCTAAACTTGTAGCAAAATGGAGAAAGAAAGATGTGCAGGGCACGCTGATGATACCACAAGAGGTCCTTCTCATATAATCTCTGGGACACCAGTTCAAGGAAGGGAGGGGGGATAACCAGCTGGAAGACGTCTAGAGAGCACTCACAGAATGGATGTGTAATTCAAGCTCATCACTCCCATTTAGTCATGATGGATGATGGCTGGTCTACTGTCACTGCTCTTTCCAAACCTCATACCTTGGGCAACAGCTATGGGAAGGATGCCTTAGCAAGATAGCTGCCATGCCTCCGAGACCAACTTGGAATGCACACGCCAGAAGTGACGTCAAAGGGTTCCTTATTTTGGAGTGTGTGCAGAGCACCTTTATCAGAACTTGATAATTGATGACCTTGAATTACACATCCATTCTGTGAGTGTTTTTAACCATTGTCTTTTGAATAAATATTGATGTTACTGCACTTAGAGGCGCCTTCTTTATTCTTTATAAAGTTGTAGCAAATCAAAAGGTGAGAGGCTGCAGCAGGGACTAATCTTCTTCCTGAATTATAAACACAGGCCAGGCATTGCACAGGTATCAGGGTTGACATGACTGTGTCCTCTCTCAGTCAAGACCCTGGATGTTGCCTAAATAATGATAGCTCCATCCTTCTAATGTGAAAGGGAGATGGATGGCTTTGCCAAGGTGAGTACTGTGACTTTTGTGAGAGGTGACAATTACTTTGTGTTACACTAGCACATTACTTAGCATGTACTAACTTCAATATGAAAAATATAACTGATGCTAGGCCCACTTTAAGCCCTAATTTCACATTAAAGCTGAATACAGGAAAGAAATATCAGGTGCCAAATTCAGCTGTTTTAAAGCCTAAGTCCAACTTTTGGAAAAAAGAAGAATAAATGCACCCATATTAATTAAAAATATGTGCATTTATTTATTGTTTACATAGGAACTTATTAAGAATTGCAACCACAATCAGTGGATCAGCACAGACTCCTGCGGATTCTTTCTTGATCGAAATTTGGTCAGTTCAGCAGGGCTGAATTTTGATCAGTATTTGGCCGGTCCTGCTCAACACAAGTTGATCGTTTTGTTGACTTCTATCAAAGGGACATGCTGGAAACAGATGTCAATCAGCAAATTGGCTGCTTCTACTGATCAGTATATTCTGACAACGGTGAGTCCCGCTGTCATAATGCAACGTTCCAGTGGAGGAGAGTCCTCTATCAACCTCAGTTGTGTGGATGGAGGAGTCTCTTCATTTATTGTTCAGCCAGTGGCCTGAAGAAAAAAAAAAATGAAAAAAAAAAACAGCTGTCTATTGCCAAATTGCAATTTACAAATTGTAAAATCCAATTTCTATCAGAATGTTTTATTTAATGTTGTATAGAGTGAGGAAAGGTTAGTAAATTTGCCTTCTTCACTCACTCTATTCAAAATTTTTAAATAATGCCAGGAGCTGGGCTTCAACAAGATCCTAAACTGTGGAAGCTATGCCCAAAAAAAAAAAAAAAAAAAGACTAGCTAACAGCAGCAGTTAGTCACCAGTAATGCATCTTTTCCCTATTACTGACTTACCATACCTTGCTCAGCATGGTGTGTGTTTGGAGGAGCCATCTTAGTAAAGGCATGGCTTTGCTTTGTCTTGTCACACAGGTCTCTTCCCCTGTCACTGTTTCTCGGCGATAGCCGGGTTCCGGTGGGGTATATCCAACAAGGACGCGGTGATCGACATCTGTAGCCAACGGCGGCGCGTGTAGGGCAGCATATGTGCGCCCCTTACCCAGAGATGCAAATTATGTGTATATATATATATATATATATATATATATATATATATGATTTTGCACAGCCCTGCCGCCTTGTAGCAGTATTTCTGCTATAGGGCAGTGGGGAAGCAGTTAAGGCAAGTGATACAATTTTCAGGGTACTGCTTAGAGAAAATAAACACTTCTGGGTTTTCCTTACAAGAAAATCTTAAGTTTTGAATTCCGGTCCAATTTAACAAAAATCAAGACAAATCTGATGCCGTTGATGGTCTCAGCAATGCTGCCAATCACTACAGAGAGTAGACGTGAAGAAAGACAAATCACACGGTGTTTTATAACTGGTGGTAAAAGTTTATTATTCAAGTTTAGATGTAACAGACATTTTTACTGCCTGATTTTTTTTTTAATTCTTTTAATGCAATAGAAATACACGGAGAACATGTTTGTGGGGGAAAAAAAAAACAAAAAACATGCAGAATGAAGAAACAAAGAAAACAAATACTCTGAGGAGACAAACATGAGACAGGTAACTTTTATCAGGACTAAATGTTTTTATCTTTTTTTCCAAAACGTAACAGGTTTGATAGAAAGAAAACTTGCTGGTGCGTACTGATTAATAAAAAAAATGAACAATGAAGTTCTATAATACAGTGGCATATTGAGATGTTCCACACTCCCTATGCCATTTCCAAGGTGCTTTTAAAGCACAGTATCTTTTTTTTTTTTTAGAATACTTTTTTTTTTTTTAAATCAATTACAAAAGCCTAGAAATTGATCGTCTGAAAAAGACCAGTTCCAATGGAATTTAAATTAATAAGTACATATGTTCTACATACATACCACTTGCAGCATATTCTGTTAAAATCAGCGACAATCTAGTCCAAGTCACTGTTGGTCTTCATAGCAAACTGGCCTGGTTGACACAATCAACCTCAAAGCCATTGGTTACCTTGTAATATGCTTTACATTTTTTAACTAACAAAACATAAGTCTGTACCTGCAAGTAAAAGGAGTAATTAAAAAAAAAAAAAGTTAAATAAACCCGGTTTTTAGTTTTGATACTGGTGAAGTAATCTGCCTAGTATGGCTCATATACATAAGTCTGGTTTTACTTACAAGTATATAGGACATCTAGCTTGTGAGGTCATTCATTTTAAATAACAGCTACATCCAATAAACTGTTTAACAGACATTACATTTTCTCTTATAAATCTAAATATTTATATACTCCATGTTTTTTTTTCTTAAATGGCATATTAATGTACACAACATATAATCAATAATGCATTTTCTGAAAGGTAAGAATGCATTTTATTCTTAGCTTGTACTTGACTGCAGTAAAATACAAAAGAAAATACATATATATAAAATACTTTTCTATCGCTAATAAGCAATTATACCTGCTTGCAGGTAGCGCATAACATAAAAATGAAAAAAAAAAAAAACATAAAAAATAAGCATGTAAATGCTTTTTGTTATTTCCTTACTAAAGTAAATTATATAGATATGTTAAATTATGAGAAAATAGTTTTTGGGATTCAACAATACTCCAATTCCACCAGGCAACATTTGAATCTAGCCAATGATCCATGCTTAAAAGCAAGACAAAAAGGCATACATAATGGAAGACACTGGTAATTGCATGTATAGAAAAAAAAAACACTCAGCTGAGTAAATTGACTGGACGCTTGAGTTATGTCAGTGGCTTAAAATGTATAGCCTATTAATTTCACATGTGAATAAACATATCATAGGAAAAAAATAAGCATCTTCAATTGTTAAGCAAAATGATAAGCTGGACTCCAAAATGAACTGTATACCTCTCGCCATAATTGACTTTTTAAATATACTGGAGAAAATAGTTATTATTAAATTTGTATGGGCCATTAGTCTATGTGATGTAATCAGGTGCAAAAAAAACAAAAATAAATAAAACTAGTCACATCAGTCTAAGACTGCATTAAAACATAACATAAATGTAACAAAATTCAAATAGAAAGTAACAATTTAGAATTTTAGAATTTACTTAGATTCATGACACTTTTCTCTCATTTTCCACCTCATGCAGTAGATATTAAAACTGCCCCATATTGTAGTTGTGGGTATGAATCATATTTTACGTCTTGAACAAAAAAAAAAAACATGTCCTGTTATGGCTATTGTTATTAATAGCATAATTTTTTATGCCATATTTAGTGTCTTATAATATGATATTGAAAAAAACAAAAAAACAAAACCTTTATTTCATTTGCATATCTAATTTTATGAACTTTAAAGGCTACTTTTAATCAGATTTTGTTCTACAGGGTAAAGAGAAATAAAGGAGGGTGAGCTGACATTTTGTTCACCGTACTGACCCTGAATTTCTGAAGCGCATTTTTTGTGATATTCCATAAAAAAAATAATAACAAGTTCAATAATGTCCCCCTCTTTGTGTAATGGAAATGATTAAATACTGTATATTTTTGGGGTTAAGCAAAATTTTATCACATCTCAATATGTCATGTACATTATGATAATGTTCTCATAAAAGCCCCCTGTTTACATGCAAAAACAAAAGCATCTTGCCCTGATTTTTAATACATGTTAACATAAAAAGCATTAAAAAAATAACAATTATAAGAGAGACATTTTGCCTTATTTCATTGTAAAGTTTCAACTCAAGGTGAATTGTGTTTGGAATTCAAACCTTGATATAATAAAACCCTACAGATGAAAAACAAAACTGCCCAATATCACCACTCCCCCGCCCAACCCACCCGACTCTCAAGAGAATGCAACTGCTGAAGTTTTATTTTGAAGTGCAATGCTACTAAAAGATGCAAACATTTGCTGTTATTCACACAGCAAGTAAAAGGGTTTCTGAAATGTTTCCAATGAAACATATACAAAAGCAATGAAGAAGATATACGTGGATCTTTCTGAAGTATAAGGATCTGAGCTATCATGAATACACAAAAAAAAAGAACAAACTTGGAATGAATAGTGCTATCCGCTTCTCCTAAGCAGGCAAAAAAAATCTCAATTTTCCTTCTTTTTCATCCCATTTTAATGACAATGATTTTTTTTAAATGTAACAGATTATAACTTTAATGCACAAAGTAACGTCTTTTACGCCAATAGAAATAGTTGCTTCATTTTCGTATTTGCTACATTTGCAAATGTAAACAGCGAGGCCGAGCCAAAAGCGACTCCAATGCATGATGGAATATCTTTGTTGCATACGTACAAAGTAGAAAATAATTATTTTATATGTCAGGCACCATTATTTGAAATGTAATACATTAATAATTACTAGAAAAATAAGACTTTGTTCTCCCAAACTTTTGTTAATGAAAAAGAAACCAAGGACAATCTGACAAAGGTATTCAGTAGCTTGTAACATCAATGCATATCATTTGAATAACTGAAGTGCTCTATCCGCTAACTAGTACTGTACCCATAAGAAAAGTTTACTGGATGGCAAATCAGCACCTTCATTTATGCAAGTACTTAGTGCTATTCCCTGAGCAATTATGCTAAGGAGTGTTCCCTTCATATGCAAGTGTCTTAACAGGAATATACAGTTTGGCATTTCAGCTGTTTCTAGAATTAGAAGGCTATTTTGTAAATGGTGCAATCATGCAGTCTGTGGCTACAGAATTAAAAGATACCATACACCCAACCTAAATTTTAAAAGGACAGTCCTCCAATGGATGTCAATATGAAGGCATGTCCAACGGAGAATGCCTGATGATCCTTTGCATTAACTATACATGTATCATTTTGAATCAATTTGTGCCTGACTGTGACAACATGAGAGATTTCCAAAGATTCCAACAGGGAACAGCCATGAAGAATAGGCACAACATGCTTACTGATGCACAAAGGGTACAAAAACCATGCAATTATTAATAGAAATTTCAAACGAGTAAAATGTGCAGATGCAACTGTAAATTTCCTGCCATGGCTATTCCTGCCATTGCTATATACATAAAGGACAAAGCCATTATGCGATTCTGTATTTATAAAAGTGATCGCCTTGCCTTCCACATCTGCCTCTGTGATACCCATTCTTCAATGGGAAATCTGAATTCATGATTCATTGACCATTTCCCATTTGCTGCAAGTAGAAGTCCCCTCACTTCCTGTGCCAATGTAAGTGCATATCTCAAGAAAAGACACTGCAGTAAAAAGACTCTTTTAGTGGAGAAGGAGTAGAACTACTGTGAGGATATGGATGATGTATTTGACCTTTTGGGGACCCAAAAAGCAAGAAAAAAAAATGACCTCTCCCTGCACTGTACAAACCAGAAAAAGTAGTTTGGGCTGGAATTTCACTCTTAAACTGGGTATACTCTAGTACAATTTAATTTGATATTTTCTGTTGAAGGAATGTAGTAAAAACATTAATTTGTTTTTCTTGTCATTAGTGGGGTTAAATCAATGTGTTTTTCGACCACAGTGATGAGAAATTCAAATGAGCAGTATGGAAATGTTTTCTTGAATGGACGAGTTTCTAAAGCTGGTTCAGCAGGGACGGGCCGAGATTCGATCCATCTATGGGCAGGCTAGTTGTGCTGAAGTCGAGCCATTGATTGACTTCAGTACAAGAAGCCTGTCAGATATTTTGCCTGCGATCATTGCCAGTGGCTATAGCCGCTAGCAGTGAACATTGTGTTCTGCTAGCTGGGAAGGCTACATGTTGGCAGAACACAATAGAGCTGCGGGAGGAATTCCCCCATCAACACAGAATGTGTTGATGGGGGAATGGAGCAATTTTCTTTCTTTCCACTTATGGTGGAAGGAAATGAAATTGGAAAATCTATGGCTTACCTAACAGTGTATGTGGTTTTTGTTCATTTAAGCCCATTCTTTTCAAAATCAAAAGGTAATCGAAAGCAAAGAAAATCTTGAACTACTTTTGAAAGACATTCATATAATGATAATTTTCATACAAATTTTCCTTAAAATGTTTGTGTGCATTTTCACTTTTCAAAATTGCACTAGTGTATACCCAGCTTAAGCATTGGTTCTGCCCAGTTTCAAGGATAAATGACCAACAAGTCTTTGTTGAGAGTTTCCTGCCACACTGACTGTATGTCTAGTCACATCATGAATGCAGATAGGTTAAAATGACACTAAACTTACATTTTTTTACATGAATTGTTCCAAAATATCAAGTATATCACAGCTATTTTTTATTTAAAAAAAAGTATCTTCCTATTGTTTTCAGGCTTTTTTTTCCTGTGTCTGCTCCCTATCCTCCACACCTCACTGATAATAGTGTAGAGTAAGCAATGGCTAATTTGTTTTGTGGTCACATGCTCTGCTCTATGTGAACTACAATTCACACAGGACTGAATGCATCTGAAGTGGATATGCAATCCATTTTTGATGTGAGCAGGAAAGGGGGACTACTTTCACATACACAAGGGGGGCATGGAGAAATGAAAGTAGCCACCCTAGAAAAGGAAGTCTGAGAATAGCAGAAAAAAGCTTTGAGAGATGCAACAAAGGAAGTGAGAGCTAGATGGTACATTCTACTTACATATTTCATTTATTTTATTTTATTTTATAAAAAATGTGAATTTAGTGTCACTTTAAGTCATGTTGCATTGATTTTAGTACAGCCACATAATTAATATCATCATTATTAATACAAGTCTTAAATATGGATTAAATCATTATGCAAGTAATTTTAATACATGTCTATATAATTAAGTTGAAATGCAGGTAAAGGATAGAGGAATTATTTCTCAAGACACAATCATTGTCGATATGTGTAAAGACGTGAGATCATTCCCTTTTAAGTGCACTTAACAATAACAGACATGTTTTTGTACATAATGATTTAATTCCATAAAGGTGCCATTTTGTCAGTTGATTAAAACCTGTATCAATATATACAACTTTGTTGTAAATCAAAATTTACAAAACTACGGACTAATACTTCAGTATTAATGGGAACTTTCTGGTTCACTATAAATGGTGAACATTCTGCTGCTATGTGGTGTTGGCAGGTCTCAGAACACTCAAAGAGTGTCACCTAATGGCTATAGTTAGATCTCAAGAAATGATTGCCTCACACCACCTGTATAAACTGTGGGGTTGATTTACTAAAACTGGAGAGTGCAAAATCTGGTGCAGCTCTGTACAGAACCAATGAACTTCCAGTTTTTTTTCTCAAAGCTTAATTGCACAAGCTGAAGTTAGAAGCTGATTGGCTACCATGCACAACTGTACCAGTTTTAGTAAGTAACCCCTATGACTACAAGAATTACTTGTCAAACTGTAAAAAGTAAGCTAACATACTGTCTGCTTCTAAATGTTGGGACACAATTTGGCTGCAGTGACGTTTTTGGACCTGGTGATGTCACAAGTTACTAATCAATTGACAGGTGCCTAAGATGGCAAAATGCTCTACCAAAGCAACATATACACAAAATGTGGCCTTATATTCAGCAAACAAATGGCTGAATAAAGGAATGATTTGCATAGAATTTAGTAAAATACTCTCTTATTTCCCCGGGTACTAAGTGCACACACAACCCAACTAAACTTTCTGCTTACATCAGATAAATATATTTCAAGTCCATCAAAACAAAAGCTGTATGAAGTCTTAAAGTTTGTTTTCCTTTGAAAGCAGAGACAGCCTTGAGTAGAAAAGCATGTTCCCAGTCAGCATGCTGCAAAACAGGACCCTTGCTCTCTAGGCAAAAGCAGTGGTCTCTTTACAGAGATTTGGCGTGTCCTCTACTGAGTCAGAGGTAGCGCTCTTCAATAGCAGGAACTGTAAAGATATTGCACATCTATGGTTTTGATGCACCTGGCATGTATTTATCTGATTTAAACTGAAAGTTCTATTAGGCTTTAATGGTAGATACATGTTTCACAACTATTTACACAATAGTTTAATCCAATCAGAAAATGTCAATATGTGGTGGCACAGATTTTGCCTTCAATGATTTCCTTTGGGTTACGGATGATTTAAGCCTTTTACTTTGTATTTTTGACACCTATACCTGTATATCAGTGCCATGTACAGTCTTCCTTTAAATGGGTGAAATCTGTAAACTGGAGAACTGTAAGTAACAATGTAAAGTATACACATTGAACTGGCCATGCTGTCATTTGTTCTTACGTTAATTATGGTTACAAAAAGGAACATAAATGAAACGTCCACAGTTTCAAACTGTATTTAGAAATTACAAGCTACTGAATTTCTATTCAGAGAATCCATACCTAGTTAATTGTGCTAAGTGCTAACATTTTTTATTTATTCTTTAGTTTTTCCATTCTTTTCAGCTTGTGCAACGTTCCTATGTAGACCTCTCTGGATATGAGTAGTGAAATCATACTTGTCCGTGCAAAGATGTTGGCATATACTACATTGAAAAGGTCCACTTTCCCCATGGCAACTCATATGTAGAGCATACATGACTTCATCCAGAAATACAATGCCACAGTGCACACATTTCGTTGAAAGTTCATCTTGAGTACTTCGATCCACTTTTTCAGTTTTCACTAAATGCAAGGAGCCATCATCCTTTGCACTTAAAGAAGGTGACTTAGTTTTTTCTTTTGAGGCCCCACTGGATGCAGATCCAGGTCTGGAATGCTTCATTGCCAAGTCTAGAGGAATGTCATTGTCAGATCCAACAGTGGAATATTGAGCAGGCAGATTAAAGGTGGGATAAGGCACGTAATTTGGGCAAGGGTTTGGTAGGCCAGGCACATGACTCAAGTAGTGAGGATTCCCAGGAACAGACAGCTTATACTTACTCCAAAACCTCAGCCAGTCAGCTTCACTCTGGAAGTCATTGTGAACAAATGGAAGTCCAAAGAGTGGATACTGATACTTTTCTATGGGACTTCCTGGTGGGGAGTAATTTGGATGCTTAATAGGTCTCATGTACTTTTCAATCGGGCTACCTCTTTCTGAGCTGCCTTTGCTGTCAGAGACAGATGAGCTATTCCCTGGATCTCCACTGCTTTCCTGAGGGCTTTTAATCTGTATGTGCAAAGGTTGCATCCTTTTGTGGATATCCATGGTTTGGCTGACTAATATTGTCTGCTGGGCAGAATGGCTTTTAGTCAATGAAGATGGGGACTCATATTTATTCATACCAAGTTGCTGAGCTTCTCTCTGGTGACCTTCCATTGAATGATCCTCCGACCTCCTCTCTAAAGGACTGCCATTAGTTTGTTCTTCACTGCTTCCTCTTTGATGTTTATTTAACTGCTCTGTCTGCAGTGCTTCTGGGTTAAGGCGTTTCCTTGTCCTTCTTCTAATAATCTGCTCGCCATTGTTCTGCTTAATGATATTCAAAGGTCTTGGAGTCTGTGTAAGAGATGAAACACATATTAGATAAAACAAAAGGTGTTTTACCTTTAATGATATTTAATGGAGGGTAACCAAATAGCTTGTTTTCATTGCTAGCATTGACACAAGTATAGAATTTAGTTAAAAAAAAAGAAAGACAAAGTTCCTATTTCCGCTGGTAAAAGACTTGTTAATATTTAATCACTGGATCCTCTGGCTGCACTGCTGTGATGCAGTTAAAAATCTATGTTTGCAAATTTTAAATACACAATAAAATCATTAAGCTGTTCATCTCAGCCTACAGACATTTACAATTTTTTTAGCTCCATTGCTTTTGGTGTACAATATTGTGCTCAAATAAGACAACTTCTGAGCAGCTTCTATGTTGTTAAAGGAAACCTGAACTGTGAAAAGTATGAAGGTTGTCAGTGTTGATCTCTCCTTCTGGAAAGGGCCCTGATATTGACCCAGAACAAGTATGCATATCTCTTACAATTATTTTACTGATTTTCCAAACGCATAAACAAGAACATTGAAGAAAAGCCATATAAAACATATGTATTGTTTGATAGATAGGGTGACAGGTGTACTGAGGGGAGATGAAAGCAGAGAGATTATATACATACATTTAACAAATAATCCAAGAAACAAATGTTTGGAAGCTAAAGCATGTGGTCATGAGTGATCGATAGATGGGTCAGGGGATGTATTTGTAGTCTTGATTGGATGTAGATGGCAATACTGGATTCATAGATAAAGGTCACTGGGTTTAGACGTTTAGGTGAAACTTCCCAGGCTCCAAAAACACTACAGTGGAGAAAGGAGAAGGGAGGAGAGGGGGTGTAATGTCTGTAAAGGAAAAGTTGATAAAGTATGAGGCGTGGAAAATAAAATAGGGAATTTGGTGAGTGTAAGGGGATGGAGGTGTGGGGTTTGGCTGGAGATGCCCAGTGTATGTGCGGTGTTGCTATAATTAGAGATGAGCGAAGTATTCAAAAATTCGATTCGACTGATTCGGCGAATTCGTAGAAAAAATTCGATTCGAGTCGAATATATTCGCTGTGAATTTAACTTAAAAAAGGGTGTTTCTAGGCTTCAGAGAGACTTAATATTAGTGCTGAACACTGTACCTTTAATTTAAATGCCCTTGGAGTCTGCTGGGGAAGAGAAATAATACTGTCAGGCAGTATGACATGCAGATGAGTGCCGTCGATCTTAGAATCACCGCACACTTCACTCATTTGGCCAGTCACGGGGCCAAAACCAGAGTGTGGAGCCACAGTGTGGCGGTGGAGGCAGCAGCAATGGGAGGCCATGCAGCACCCTATGACAAAAATGGAAACCACCAGCAGTGTGAGGAGACCTGAAAGTGGCACATGGCAGAGTGTGGCGATAGAGACAGCAGCAATGGGAGGCCGTACAGGGACCCATGACACACTCTGGACCTGGCAGCAGCATGAGGAGGCGGTACAGGGGCCCATGGCAGATTACGGGCCTGGCAGCAGCATGAGGAGTCGGTAGGGGGGCCCATGGCAGATTACAGGCCTGGCAGCAGCAATGGGAGGCCGTACAGGGACCCATGACACAATCTGGACCTGGCAGCAGCATGGGGAGGTGGTACAGGGGCCCATGACAGATTACGGGCCTGGCAGCAGCATTTGGAGTCGGTACGGGGGCCCATGACACACTCTGGACCTGGCAGCAGCATGAGGAGGCGGTACAGGGGCGCATGACAGATTACAAGCCTGGCAGCAGCAACTTGGACAGGAGGACGTTCAGTTTCTGCACCCTCTGGTGCGTGCTCGCAAACTGTTGTCTCTTGGAAACGGATTCCAAGAAAGACTGCTGACGGAATCCGTGAAGAGGAGTAGCAGGAGAAGGAGCATCTGAACGAGCGGAATATGCCAACAAGCGACAACAGGGGCCCATGACAGATTACGGGCCTGGCAGCAGCATGAGGAGTCGGTACGGGGGCCCATGGCAGATTAGGGGCCTGGCAGCAGCTATGGGAGGCCCGTAATCTGCCAGCACCCTATGACAAAAAATGGAACCCACCAGCAGTGTGAGGAGACCTGAAAGTGGCACATGGCAGAGTGTGGCGATGGAGACAGCAGCAATGGGAGGCCGTACAGGGACCCATGACACACTCTGGACCTGGCAGCAGCATGAGGAGGCGGTATAGGGGCCCATGGCAGATTAGGGGCCTGGCAGCAGCTATGGGAGGCCCGTAATCTGCCAGCACCCTATGACAAAAAATGGAATACACCAGCAGTGTGAGGAGACCTGAAAGTGGCACATGGCAGAGTGTGGCGATGGAGACAGCAGCAATGGGAGGCCGTACAGGGACCCATGAGAGACTCTGGACTTGGCAGCAGCATGAGGAGGCGGTATAGGGGCCCATGGCAGATTAGGGGCCTGGCAGCAGCTATGGGAGGCCCGTAATCTGCCAGCACCCTATGACAAAAAATGGAACACACCAGCAGTGTGAGGAGACCTGAAAGTGGCACATGTTTGGGGCATGATTCATGGCGGATTTAGTCAGTTGTGTCAGGAACTGGTGGTTTGAAATCCAGACTAATCCACGCCTGATTCATTTTCACAAACGTCAGTCTCTCCACACTTTGGGTGGACAGTCGTGTCCTCCGCGGAGTTGCAATACCTCCTGCCGCACTAAACACGCGCTCCGATGCCACGCTACTGGCCGGGCATGACAGCCTTTCAAGGGCAAATTCAGCTAGTTGGGGCCAAAGGTCAAGTTTCGTTGCCCAGTAGTCAAGGGGATTGTCTACCTCGGTTGGCAGGGTGCTGTCCAAGTAGGCCTAAGCCTGTTGTTTGAGGTCCTGCTCCAGGTCCACCTGATGCTGCTGCTGCTGCGGCTGGTTAGTAGTTTCCTCACTGCGCTGGTGAAGAAAGCTACTCATCATCGACTGCAGACTGAGGCAGCCGCTGCTGGTGGAGCTGCCACTGCTCCTACCACCCCACCCCTCCCCTGCTGCCATGGCAGCGGAACGCGAGCGCACAGGGCCCACAGTGTCTGAGGATGGACGTTGGCGCAGACAGGCAGAGACCAGCTGACTACATAGGTGGTTTTTATAGTACGTTATTTTGGCCTCCCTCTCAGCAGGTGTGAAAAAGGCCACCATTTTTGAACGGTAGCGAGGGTCCAACAAGGTGGACAGCCAAAAGTCATCCCTCTGTCTGATGGTTATTATTCGGCTGTCGCTACGCAAGCAAGCGAGCATGCTATGGGCCATTTGTGCCAAGGAATGCGAGGGACTCCCTGCCTCCATCTGCACAGCATACTGCCACGGTGCGTCTGGGTCCTCTGTCACCTCCTCCTCCTCCTCTACCAGATGCTCCTGCTCCTCCACTCCTGTCCGCTGAGTGGAAAAACCACCCATTTCACTCAATAATTCCTGAGCACCAATGTCCTCCTCTACCTCCTCCTCTTCTTCCTGTCCTGCCCCCACAGGGGTCATGTGGCGTTGAGATCTGTGCGCCACGTCTACCGCACCCTGACCAGCCATTGTTAACAGCATTTGTTCCAGGACGTGCAACAGAGGAATGACGTCGTTCATCCCATAGTCCTGCCGACTCACGAATAGCGTGGCCTCCTCAAAGGGCCTGAGCAAGCGCAGGTGTCACGCATGAGCTGCCAATGGCTGACATCTAAGTTACACAGGGAATACCTTTATCCGCTTTTAACATCAGGAAATCTGTGATGGCCTTTTGCTGTTCGTAAAGGCGGTCTAACATATGTAGGGTTGAATTCCACCTTGTTGCAACGTCACAGCATGAGGAGTCGGTATAGGGGCCCATGGCAGATTAGGGGCCTGGCAGCAGCTATGGGAGGCCCGTAATCTGCCAGCACCCTATGTCAAAAAATTCAACACACCAGCAGTGTGTGAGGAGACCTGAAAGTGGCACATGGCAGAGTGTGGCGATGGAGACAGCAGCAATGGGAGGCCGTACAGGGACCCATGACAGACTCTGGACCTGGCAGCAGCATGAGGAGGCAGTATATAGGGGCCTATGGCAGATTAGGGGCCTGGCAGCAGCTATAGGAGGCCCATAATCTGCCAGCACCCTATGTCAAAAAAATTCTACACACCAGCAGTGTGAGGAGACCTGAAAGTGGCACATGGCATGAGAGACTCTGGACCTGGCAGCAGCATGAGGAAGCGGTATATAGGGGCCTATGGCAGATTAGGGGCCTGGCAGCAGCTATAGGAGGCCCTTAATCTGCCAGCACCCTATGTCAAAAAATTCAACACACCAGCAGTGTGAGGAGACCTGAAAGTGGCACATGGCAGAGTGTGGCGATGGAGACAGCAGCAATGGGAGGCCGTACAGGGACCCATGACAGACTCTGGACCTGGCAGCAGCATGAGGAGGCAGTATATAGGGGCCTATGGCAGATTAGGGGCCTGGCAGCAGCTATGGGAGGCCCTTAATCTGCCAGCACCCTATGTCAAAAAATTCTACACACCAGCAGTGTGTGAGGAGACCTCAAAGTGGCACATGGCAGAGTGTGGCGATGGAGACAGCAGCAATGGGAGGCCGTACAGGGACCCATGAGAGACTCTGGACCTGGCAGCAGCATGAGGAAGCGGTATATAGGGGCCTATGGCAGATTAGGGGCCTGGCAGCAGCTATGGGAGGCCCTTAATCTGCCAGCACCCTATGTCAAAAAATTCAACACACCAGCAGTGTGAGGAGACCTGAAAGTGGCACATGGCAGAGTGTGGCGATGGAGACAGCAGCAATGGGAGGCCGTACAGGGACCCATGAGAGACTCTGGACCTGGCAGCAGCATGAGGAAGCGGTATATAGGGGCCTATGGCAGATTAGGGGCCTGGCAGCAGCTATGGGAGGCCCATAATCTGCCAGCACCCTATGTCAAAAAATTCTACACACCAGCAGTGTGTGAGGAGACCTGAAAGTGGCACATGGCAGAGTGTGGCGATGGAGACAGCAGCAATGGGAGGCCGTACAGGGACCCATGAGAGACTCTGGACCTGGCAGCAGCATGAGGAGGCGGTATATAGGGGCCTATGGCAGATTAGGGGCCTGGCAGCAGCTATGGGAGGCCCATAATCTGCCAGCACCCTATGTCAAAAAATTCTACACACCAGCAGTGTGTGAGGAGACCTGAAAGTGGCACATGGCAGAGTGTGGCGATGGAGACAGCAGCAATGGGAGGCCGTACAGGGACCCATGAGAGACTCTGGACCTGGCAGCAGCATGAGGAAGCGGTATATAGGGGCCTATGGCAGATTAGGGGCCTGGCAGCAGCTATGGGAGGCCCATAATCTGCCAGCACCCTATGTCAAAAAATTCTACACACCAGCAGTGTGTGAGGAGACCTGAAAGTGGCACATGGCAGAGTGTGGCGATGGAGACAGCAGCAATGGGAGGCCGTACAGGGACCCATGAGAGACTCTGGACCTGGCAGCAGCATGAGGAAGCGGTATATAGGGGCCTATGGCAGATTAGGGGCCTGGCAGCAGCAATGGGAGGCCCATAATCTGCCAGCACCCTATGTCAAAAAATTCTACACACCAGCAGTGTGTGAGGAGACCTGAAAGTGGCACATGGCAGAGTGTGGCGATGGAGACAGCAGCAATGGGAGGCCGTACAGGGACCCATGAGAGACTCTGGACCTGGCAGCAGCATGAGGAAGCGGTATATAGGGGCCTATGGCAGATTAGGGGCCTGGCAGCAGCTATGGGAGGCCCTTAATCTGCCAGCACCCTATGTCAAAAAATTCAACACACCAGCAGTGTGAGGAGACCTGAAAGTGGCACATGGCAGAGTGTGGCGATGGAGACAGCAGCAATGGGAGGCCGTACAGGGACCCATGACAGACTCTGGACCTGGCAGCAGCATGAGGAGGCGGTATATAGGGGCCTATGGCAGATTAGGGGCCTGGCAGCAGCTATGGGAGGCCCTTAATCTGCCAGCACCCTATGTCAAAAAATTCAACACACCAGCAGTGTGAGGAGACCTGAAAGTGGCACATGGCAGAGTGTGGCGATGGAGACAGCAGCAATGGGAGGCCGTACAGGGACCCATGACAGACTCTGGACCTGGCAGCAGCATGAGGAGGCGGTATATAGGGGCCTATGGCAGATTAGGGGCCTGGCAGCAGCTATGGGAGGCCCTTAATCTGCCAGCACCCTATGTCAAAAAATTCAACACACCAGCAGTGTGAGGAGACCTGAAAGTGGCACATGGCAGAGTGTGGCGATGGAGACAGCAGCAATGGGAGGCCGTACAGGGACCCATGAGAGACTCTGGACCTGGCAGCAGCATGAGGAAGCGGTATATAGGGGCCTATGGCAGATTAGGGGCCTGGCAGCAGCTATGGGAGGCCCATAATCTGCCAGCACCCTATGTCAAAAAATTCAACACACCAGCAGTGTGAGGAGACCTGAAAGTGGCACATGGCAGAGTGTGGCGATGGAGACAGCAGCAATGGGAGGCCGTACAGGGACCCATGACAGACTCTGGACCTGGCAGCAGCATGAGGAGGCGGTATATAGGGGCCTATGGCAGATTAGGGGCCTGGCAGCAGCTATGGGAGGCCCATAATCTGCCAGCACCCTATGTCAAAAAATTCAACACACCAGCAGTGTGAGGAGACCTGAAAGTGGCACATGGCAGAGTGTGGCGATGGAGACAGCAGCAATGGGAGGCCGTACAGGGACCCATGACAGACTCTGGACCTGGCAGCAGCATGAGGAAGCGGTATATAGGGGCCTATGGCAGATTAGGGGCCTGGCAGCAGCTATGGGAGGCCCATAATCTGCCAGCACCCTATGTCAAAAAATTCTACACACCAGCAGTGTGTGAGGAGACCTGAAAGTGGCACATGGCAGAGTGTGGTGATGGAGACAGCAGCAATGGGAGGCCGTACAGGGACCCATGACAGACTCTGGACCTGGCAGCAGCATGAGGAGGCGGTATATAGGGGCCTATGGCAGATTAGGGGCCTGGCAGCAGCTATGGGAGGCCCTTAATCTGCCAGCACCCTATGTCAAAAAATTCTACACACCAGCAGTGTGTGAGGAGACCTGAAAGTGGCACATGGCAGAGTGTGGCGATGGAGACAGCAGCAATGGGAGGCCGTACAGGGACCCATGACAGACTCTGGACCTGGCAGCAGCATGAGGAGGCGGTATATAGGGGCCTATGGCAGATTAGGGGCCTGGCAGCAGCTATGGGAGGCCCGTAATCTGCCAGCACCCTATGTCAAAAAACTGAACACACCAGCAGTGTGTGAGGAGACCTGAAAGTGGCACATGGCAGAGTGTGGCGATGGAGACAGCAGCAATGGGAGGTCTCCCATTGTCCCAACATGGCCCAAATAGTCCCAACATGGGCCCCCTGGCCACGCTTGACTTTCTGGCCACATAGTCGACATACGGCTACGTTTACTTCCTCGGGCGGCTTGACGAAAAATTGCCACACCGCCGAGTAGGAAACTTTGCCCCCGATACTCCTCACTGGCTGACTGCTGCTTCCTCCGTGCACACCGGCACCACTACTGGCCGTGGTGGTAGGCTGCAGTGGAGCTGGTGCTCTACTCCGTGGCCGTTTGGCTCCACTGACACTGCTTCCACTGACACTGCTGCGACCCTCCTGCTGTCTCCTGGGCAACCCACCGACTGTTTCGCTCACTGCCAAGCTGCCACCCTCTTCTCCTGATGATGCGGAAGAAATTGCCTGATGACGACGAGGCTGCCAAGTGCGATCAACCTCCTCATCATCAAGTAGGGTCTTCGCCTCACTACTAGCCCCCTCGGCTGCGTCTGGGTCAGGAGACAGACCTGTCTCTAGACCGGCTACCGGGCCACTCTCCTCGCCACTACTTCTTCGCCTAGCTGCTGAAAAGGCGGATGTCTCCCCCCGTTCCTGACCGCCCTCTGTTAGCTCTTCCTCACTGTACAGTGGGGCTGAGCCCACAGCATGCGATACTTCGCTTGGTGAGGGAACACCAAAGGACAGGGGCAGGTAGAGGACACGTGATTTCAGTGGGCTAGGTCCCGGGCCATGCCAACTAACGGTTGTGTCTGACGTACCCACCGACCGTTGGCTGTAGGTGTCAGAGGTGACCTGGGAAGAGGAAGACGACCGAGCCAACCAATCGACGACGGCAGGGTTGTCGGTGGAGACACGACCGCTGGATGACACCGGGAGCACTGGCCTCTGGCTGCGAATAGTGCTGCCTCGACCCCTTCCTCTGCTGCCACGTCTGCTCGCTCCTAAAACATTGCCTCCTCTGCCACTCCTCTGCATGTTGTCTGACATACTCTTTAATTAAACGATTATGTGTCCCTGAGTAACAATTCTGTGTCCCTGAGTAACAATTCTGTGTCTGTGCGAGTAACAATTCTGTGGCCCTAAGTAACAGTTCTGTGGCCCTCAGTAACAATTCTGTGTCCCTGATTAACGTTTCTGTGGCCCCAAGTAACAGTTCTGTGGCCCTCAGTAACAATTCTGTGTCTGTGCGAGTAACAATTCTGTGTCTGTGCGAGAAACAATTCTGTGGCCCTAAGTAAAGTTTCTGTGGCCCTAAGTAACAATTCTCTGGCACTCAGTAACAATTCTGTCTGTCCCTGAGTAACAATTCTCTGGCACTCAGTAACAATTCTGTCTGTCCCTGAGTAACAATTCTCTGGCACTCCGTAACAATTCTGTCTGTCCCTGAGTAACAATTCTCTGGCACTCAGTAACAATTCTGTCTGTCCCTGAGTAAAAATTCTGTGGCCCTAATTCAAGTTTCTGTGGCCCTAAGTAACAATTCTCTGGCACTCCGTAACAATTCTGTCTGTCCCTGAGTAACAATTCTCTGGCACTCAGTAACAATTCTGTCTGTCCCTGAGTAAAAATTCTGTGGCCCTAATTAAAGTTTCTGTGGCCCTAAGTAACAATTCTCTGGCACTCAGTAACAATTCTGTCTGTCCCTGAGTAACAATTCTCTGGCACTCCGTAACAATTCTGTCTGTCCCTGAGTAACAATTCTCTGGCACTCAGTAACAATTCTGTCTGTCCCTGAGTAAAAATTCTGTGGCCCTAATTCAAGTTTCTGTGGCCCTAAGTAACAATTCTCTGGCACTCCGTAACAATTCTGTCTGTCCCTGAGTAACAATTCTCTGGCACTCAGTAACAATTCTGTCTGTCCCTGAGTAAAAATTCTGTGGCCCTAATTAAAGTTTCTGTGGCCCTAAGTAACAATTCTCTGGCACTCAGTAACAATTCTGTCTGTCCCTGAGTAACAATTCTCTGGCACTCCGTAACAATTCTGTCTGTCCCTGAGTAACAATTCTCTGGCACTCAGTAACAATTCTGTCTGTCCCTGAGTAACAATTCTCTGGCACTCAGTAACAATTCTGTCTGTCCCTGAGTAAAAATTCTGTGGCCCTAAGTAAAGTTTCTGGGGCCCTGAGTAACAATTATCTGGCACTCAGTAACAATTCTGTCTGTCCCTGAGTAACAATTCTCTGGCACTCAGTAACAATTCTGTCTGTCCCTGAGTAACAATTCTCTGGCACTCAGTAACAATTCTGTCTGTCCCTGAGTAAAAATTCTGTGGCCCTAAGTAAAGTTTCTGTGGCCCTGAGTAACAATTCTCTGGCACTCCGTAACAATTCTGTCTGTCCCTGAGTAACAATTCTCTGGCACTCAGTAACAATTCTGTCTGTCCCTGAGTAAAAATTCTGTGGCCCTAATTAAAGTTTCTGTGGCCCTAAGTAACAATTCTCTGGCACTCAGTAACAATTCTGTCTGTCCCTGAGTAACAATTCTCTGGCACTCAGTAACAATTCTGTCTGTCCCTGAGTAACAATTCTGTGGCCCTAATAACGTTTCTGTGGCCCTAAGTAACAATTCTCTGGCACTGAGTAACAATTCTGTCTGTCCCTGATTATGAATTCTGTGGCCCTAACTAGCGTTTCTTTGTCCCTAAGTAACAGTTCTGTGGCCCTCAGTAACAGTTCTGTGTCTGTGCGAGTAACAATTCTGTGTCTGTGCGAGTAACAATTCTGTGGCCCTAAGTAACAGTTCTGTGGCCTTCAGTAACAATTCTGTGTCTGTGCGAGTAACAATTCTGTGTCTGTGCGAGTAACAATTCTGTGGCCCTAAGTAAAGTTTCTGTGGCCCTAAGTAACAATTCTCTGGCACTCAGTAACAATTCTGTCTGTCCCTGAGTAACAATTCTCTGGCACTCAGTAACAATTCTGTCTGTCCCTGAGTAAAAATTCTGTGGCCCTAAGTAAAGTTTCTGTGGCCCTGAGTAACAATTCTCTGGCACTCAGTAACAATTCTGTCTGTCCCTGAGTAACAATTCTCTGGCACTGAGTAACAATTCTGTCTGTCCCTGAGTAAAAATTCTGTGGCCCTAATTAAAGTTTCTGTGGCCCTAAGTAACAATTCTCTGGCACTCAGTAACAATTCTGTCTGTCCCTGAGTAACAATTCTGTGGCCCTAATAACGTTTCTGTGGCCCTAAGTAACAATTCTCTGGCACTGAGTAACAATTCTGTCTGTCCCTGATTATGAATTCTGTGGCCCTAACTAGCGTTTCTTTGTCCCTAAATAACGATTCTGTGGCCCTCATTAACAAGTCTGTGTCCCTGAGTAATGGTTCTCTGTCCCTAAGTAACTTTTCTCTGTCCCCAATTATCGTTTCTGTGGCCCTAACTCTGTCCCTGTCCCTAGTACAGAGCGGTCTGCCTCTGTTCAATAACTGCAGGCAAATGAAGAATTCCAAAATGGCCGCTATTTATAGCTCGACCATTACACAGTGCTGGCTGGCTGGCTGCTGATAGGCTGATGCGATCACATGTAGTTGAGGCATGCATTATGGGTCAGCGCGCCTTGTCTGCGCGCCTTCCCAGACATCCCCGCTCCGTCGCCGCACATGTCAGCCGCCATTTTCTGAAAAATTTCGATTCGCGCGTCCGAATTAGGCTATTTTTCGGATTCGGCACGAATCGAAATTTTTCAGATATTCGACTCGAATTCCACTTCGGATACTTCGATTCGCTCATCTCTAGCTATAATAGCAGGACTACCAAATGGTCAAGTTTTGTATTGTAGCTGTATGCAAACCAAAGTGATCCTATTTTTTTAAATTTAGGGTGAGCATCATCATTCAGCATAGAAGTGAATTTCTCATAAATCATGGTGCCCATCATCTTCTGTTTCACCCACATGAAATTCAAAGTGTGTGTCTCCTGGCTTTAGCTATGCTTTGGCCTATAGATAGAAAGATAAACTCTGTTAGTTTTCTTTCTTTTACAGTGAGGTCAGAGGTTGGCCTGTTGAGTATCACTACACAAGCACTGTGAACCAGGTTTTTATTGAGGATGGTTCTGTGCTCTTCATTTTATGCATACTTCTTAGGTGAATACACTTTTTAAATCAAGTCTTTGTGCTGGGAGCTAACTCCCAGCACATAAGCATTGCCCGTCCAGCGACACATATGTGCAGAGCATGGGCATTAAAGCTCAGCTTTATGCCATTGCACGTATGGGTTACTGTAACATAAAGGGGTTAATATTCTGGCCAGTGGAATCAATGAGTGCCCAAACATTTGACGCGCCTGAATGCGCATGCAAAACATGTCTTTAGGAACATTTTTATAAGCTGCTTTTGTTCCTGCTAGCAGCAAAGGCACCCAGGGCAGGTAAAAAAAAATCATCCCGTGTGTATGAGACCAAGGAGGTAAGAAATGTTTTTGTTATATTTTTAGATATGTTGTGTGAATGGGAAAACATAACAAACATGTAGTGGGGTTTTCTCAAATCTGCCTCCAAAAGTGGAAATACCCTTTAAAATGTCAATAAATTGAGTTCTTTGCCAATATGGAAATTTCTGAAAGACCAGCAAACTGGATGTACACTATATTGACAAAAGTATTGAGACACCCCTCCAAATCAATGGATTCAGGTGTTCCAATCACCTCCATGGCCACAGGTGTATAATATTAAGCACCTAGGCATGCAGACTGCTTCTACAAACATTTGTGAAAGAATGAACAAATAAATACATAACCTCCTCCACTAAAATCCCCTCAAAAAGTCACACTTTCTCCCTAGAAAGTTCACTAATAATATAACCTTTTTGTGATATACCATAAAATAATGATCATATTATAACACATTAAAAATTAAAAAATGTATATTAAACCATAAAGTGTCCAATACCAATAAAGTCCCAAAAGTGTCCAAAAAAGTCCAAAATTTCAAACTTTCATCCAATAAGAAGGATTGGCTCCTATTTAATCCGGAGAAAACCTCAAAATAAAGAAATAAATGCTCTAGTGCATTACCTTTTATACAAAAAGAATAATTATTTGGTGCAAATCACAAACTACTCCAAAAAAAGTGTCCAAAAAGAAAAAAAAAAAAAAAAAAGAAAAAAAAAGAATAAAAGTAATTCCTTATATGTGCACATATAACACAAACTATGAACTGTGAACACTCTGTGATCACTGCAACACTGTGTACACACCGTGAAACAGCACCCAATAGTGCTAAATACTATTACCCTCTGTAAGTATTAATCAGCTTATCAATACTATGGATCAAAATCCTCCATTCTCTCTCCAAAGATAATTTTCCAAGGTCCTCAGAAAGACAAGAAGGGTCTTAAGACTGATCTTAAAAGCATAGGGAAAATTTAATAGTAACTTACATTCATTAAAAATACAGAGATTCCAGCTCTGACCATGGCTCCTGTACAGGCTTCAACCAGTTCATAGTTTGTGTTATATGTGCACATATAAGGAATTACTTTTATTATTATTTTTTTTTCTTTTTTTTTTTTTTGGACACTTTTTTTGGAGTGGTTTGTGATTTGCACCGAATAATTATTCTTTTTGTATAAAAGGTAATGCACTAGAGTATTTATTTCTTTATTTTGAGGTTTTTGCCGGATTAAATAGGAGCCAATCCTTCTTATTGGATAAAAGTTTGAAATTTTGGACTTTTTGGACACTTTTGGGACTTTATTGGTATTGGACACTTTATGGTTTAATCTTAATTTTTAATGTGTTATAATATGATCATTATTTTATGGTATATCACAAAAAGGTTATATTATTTGTAAAAGAATGGGTTGCTCTCAGGAGCTCAGTGAATTCAACTGTGGTACCGTGATAAGATGCCCCCTGTGCAATAAGTCCATCTGTGAAATTTCCTAGCTACTAAATATTCTGCGGTCAACTGCGAGCAATATTATAGAAAAGTGGAAGCAACTGGGAACAACAGCAACTCAGTCATGAAGTGGTAAGCCACGTAAAATGACAGAGCGGGGTCAGTGTATGCTGAAGTGCACAGTGTGCAGAAGTCACCAACTGTCTGCAGAGTTAATAGCTAAAGACCTACAAATTTCATGTGGCCTTCAGATTAGCACAACAACAGTGCACATAGAGATTCATGGAATGGGTTTCCATGGCTGAGTAGCTGCATCCAAGACTTACATGCAATGCAAAGTGTCAAATGAAGTGGAGTAAAGCATGCCGCCACTGGACTCCAGAGCAGTAGAGCCGTGTTCTCTGGAGTAATGAATCACGCTTCTCTGTCTGGCAATTCGATGGAGGTGTCTGGGTTTGGTGGCTGCTAGGAAAACGATGCTTGCCTGACTGCATTGTGCCAAGTGTAAAGTTTGGTGAAGGGGGGGATTATGGCGTGTGGTTGTTATTCAGGTCTTGGGCTTGGCCCCTTAGTTCCAGTGAAGGGAACTCTTAAGGCATTAGCATACCAAGACATTTTGGACAATTTCATGCTCCCATCTTTGTGGGAACAGTTTGGGGATGGCCCCTTCTTGTTTCAACTAGTGCACAAAGCAAGGTCCATAAAGACGTGGATGAGCGAGTTTGGGGTGGAGGAACTTGACTGACCTGCACAGAGTCCTGACCTCAATGAGGTCACACTGCATTAGTTATCTTTTTTCATACATTTTCCTTTATTTATAACCTGGTAATCCTCTTAATAAAACACCACTGGTTGGCTATGCTCACTCTTTCCACTGTGTATATGGAGGGAGAAATGGTTATCACCCAGGCTGTTCTCCTTATTTAGACTACAAACTGTGATATTCCAAGGTTTTGCTTATGTGTAGTGCTTCCCAGTGAGTTCAGTCCAGCCAGAACATACTGTTTTAGGGCTTGTTGGAACCTTACTTTCTCCTTTAAATAAAAGTGGACCAACAAAATGGTTGGAGGAACTTGACTGGCCTGCACAGAGTCCTGACCTCAACCCGTTAGAACACCTTTGGGATGAATTAGAGTGTAGACTGCAAGCCAAGTCTTCCCATCTGACATCAGTGCCTGACCTCACAAATGCGCTTCTGGAAGAATGGTCAAACATTCCCATAGACACACTCCTAAACCTTGTGGACAGCCTTCCAGAAAAGTTGAAGCTGTTATAGCTGCAAAGGGTGGGCCAACTCAATATTGAAAATATAAAGTGCAGCGCTGAATAAACAAAATGAAGTGACAAAGCAAATAATAATAAGTGCTTAAAAAAAACAAAAAAAAATTCCTGCTAGCAGTTTTTACTATTATTTTGTTTGAAATACCCATGAACTAATGGTTTATTTTTATTTTTTTCTTCTTGCTTCTCTTGTATATTTTTCTCAATGTTATCATCTTTCTGAATTTCGAAAATATCAGACATGGAACCTTAGATTCTGCAATGCTTCATTTTACCTGTCTCTCTTTCCTTCTACATCAGATGACTGACACAAAATCTGATGGCTATGAATAAGCAAAAAGGAGGAAAAAGAAACATTCCAAGTAATACAGCTTCGAAACGAATGTGCCATGCTATGTTTCAATACATTTTGGAATAAATGGGCAATAGTGTTTATGCACAGGAAGAAGGAAATGCAACAATGGACAGTTTAAACCCTTTTTTAAAGAATTTGTTGCACTTCATAAGTCAAAAGAATATACTACAGGTAAAGTTCACATAAATTCCGTTGCAGGAAAATATTTCAGTGCCAATAATAGGAGTACTCAAGGGAGCAGTGGATTTTGGGCTATTTTCCAGAGGAGTGGAGAAATTCACAATAAATATTATGTGAAGGGATGGTAAAAGAGGTTTTGTTAACAGCTAATGTTGCTGAACAAGACAGCGATCTAGCACTCTGTAAATAAATGTTGTGTGCTATATTTATTGGGGAAGATACAAGAGCATCACCAAATAACAGAACCCATTAAAACACCCAAAGGCAATAGTGTACCATTAAGGGATCTAAACATTTAAATGAAAACACCACTTTTGCTAAACAATTGATATAAACTACATAATATAATTGCTACACTGGCCATTTCTTTCATTTAATGATATGCTACGATTTTCAAAGTCTGAAAAAAATTAAAATGTTACTTCCTTTTCACCATGACAACTGGGGCAAAATGCACCAAAATATCTCATATCTGCTTTTTCTACAAGACCGCACAAAGCCTGTAGTCAAATTACCGGAACGATTTGCAATAAGAATTACATTTTTGTTGAGATACTTCCAAAGATTATATTAGACTTAAAGTGTATCTAAATTAAATAACATATTGCAGCTTGCTAGTTTCTAGATGAGGTCACACTGCATTAGTTATCTTTTTTTCATGCATTTTCCTTTATTTTCACCTGGTGATCCTTTTAATAACACACCACTGGTTGGCTATGCTCACTCTTTCCACTGTGTATATGGAGGGAGGAACGGTTATCACCCAGGCTGTTCTCCTTATTTAAACTACAAACTGTGATATTCCAGAGTTTTGCTTCGGTGTAGTGCTTGCCAGGGAGTTCAGTCCAGCCAGAACATACCGTTTTAGGGCTTGTTGGCCCACTTTTATTTAAAGGAGAAAGAAAGGTTCCAACAAAATGGTTGCCCTTGCAGGGGCTTTCACCACCATTTCAAACACAATAAAAAATATTACACCAAGTCTTCCAGCTTCTTTTCGCAGTGCTACTGCTCAGGCCTCAAGCCTAGGATCCTTGGACTGGTTCCACAGACCAACTCTCAGCACCCCTGTGCTTGCATTCAACTGTGCACCTCTCTCTTTCTACCCTCTCTTGTATAGCACCCTTCTGCTCTGAACCATGCATGGCTTCTGGGCAGAGAATCTCCTGTCTCCAGGGTGTAGCTCTGAACTACTATCAGGCCCTTGATTATAGAGGCTGTGCACACTTGCGCACAAACACTGCTGGTCCCCAGTAACACCTGGAAAAAGGGTAAGAGGCTTCATCTGCCCCATGAAAGATCCATGAAAGTGGATCTTCAACTTCTTTATTTATTTGGTTGGTGTCAGTGAAAGATGTACTGCCCCATCATAGGTGTCAGTTGGAGGAATAGTGCCCATTGTTTGTCAGTAGCAGAAATGATGCCCCATTGTTGGTGTCAATGGGAGGAATAGTGCCCCAAGAACTGTATAAAGGCAAGGAAGATCTGCTTCTGGCCCCTAGGCTTTAATTTGGAGACCACTAGTCTAGGCGCATGAAGTGCACTGTGCTCTGTTTTCTACTTGGGATACGCACATCACATATCGTAGGAAGCATAGCTTTTCATTGAGAAAAGGAGAGGGGACAGGTCTATCGGTGCATCAATGGTAGGCGCGTTGGCTGAACCCGGGATAGTCAGCAGCCTATCGATGACATTACAGGAAAACATGGCAACGCAGAACCGAGCACTGCTAGAAGAGATTATCTCAACTGGACAAAGATGGATCCTCTGGGAGGATGAGTATCAAAAATGTGCAGAACTCACTACCAGATAAGCAACGGTTTGAAAAAAATATATTGGGGGGGGGGTGGAGGGTGAAACTCCACTTTAAGTGTATCTATAGCTAAAACATGATTATCTGAATAAATGGAGAGGGTGAATCTCCCCAGAAGGGACCCAGATACAGCAGGGGCATAATAAGAAAAACTGACAGGCATTCTAACCCTTCCCTATGCTATGCAAAACTTGTTAGATATACTATATATCATAGTGCCTATGAAAAGGAGATTAAGTTTAGTACATCGAGCAGATATAATCAAAAAACACCAAAGTTATTTAAGTAAATATAGAACAAGGGACTTGGAAAAAAAAGTAACAAACATGGTTTTCCTACCGAGTGCAGTTTTTGGTACAAGCCACAGGCGTTGCAGACGTAGCCTCCATTTGCATTCTTTCTCCATAGTGAAGTCTTTGTGGTCAGGCAATTGGCACAAAAAACTCCAGAGCCTCTACGTCTCTGAAAATTAAAGAAAGCAAACCATACATGAAACACAAGCAACTGTTTTTTTTTTTTTAAATAAAAAGTCAAATTAGCAAAGATTTCCTGTAACATAGCCAAACAAGGTTTACTCTACTGGGATATCAGTAGGCCAAGTCTTCAGGCCAAATTAAGCACAAATGAAATTGTCTTCATCATAATTAGATCTACTTGTTCTAAGTAATGACTTTGCTTTTGGACAAACCATAAATTCAGGCTGCTGGCTGAACCTAAGGATTAAATGTCCCTACAATTAATATTGGCAGGAACATTCATAAAAGAAAATAAAACCGACAAAAGCTATAAAATAATATACCTATGTACATTATAGTTAATGCGACAAGTATATAAATATTAAAAACCTCAAACTCTATGGAAGTCATTAACAATGTTTCCATTATTATGATTATATGATTTCCTTGGATCTTTAATGTTTTGTGACACACACACCCACACCTGCAATACTGCAGTTTATGATCTACAATGGCCACATGCACGCAGTGCAACACTGGAATTATCATTTATGGCTCCTTGTAATGTAGATACTGAATCAGACAGGTATGTGAAGAAGATGATTTCCTTGTTCTCCATCCTTGCTGGGAATCACTGCAGCAGTTCATAACTAGAAGCATCTGTCAGCAAATGAGCCCAATACTGGCAGCAAAGTTAAACGGGATATGAGTGGTCATTCATTAAAGGTAAACATGAAAAGTGGGGAGGTGATGCTATAATGTAGGTTTAGTAATTTCTTCTGTATTTTTAAAGTAACGTTATCCTTAAGCTCTTACCCAGTGTGTACACATCTTTAGTTTATAGAATCCCATTACGGGAAGGGCATAGGACAAGGATAGGAAGAACATATACCTTACTACATATATGCACTCAGACACACCAGCTTTTCCTGAATTTACTAAAGCTGCAAGAGTACCATTCTGATCCCCATACAGCAAACATGGTTGACTTTGAACATACATTTGCTAATGATGAACTCTTTTAAATATTAAACTTCATAAATAGCTCAAAATTTGCAAGTGGTACAACAAATTCTAGCATTTCTTTTAGTGGATTCACAATAGAATGGTAATGGATCACAAATTGGTAGAGCTCATTATCAGAATTTTTCTGGCAGCTCAGTGTTAGAAAAAAGATTGACCATCACTTTGTATCAAGAAAAGTAAGCCAGCATCTCACCATGGGTGTACCACAAAATAGAGCTGGCCAAATGCATGTCTAAGCAAATCATTGACTTAAGCCAGGATGGGTGTATGCCTCAACACCAGTGAAATATCTTCCCATCTATTGCTGTAGTTAACCATTTGCTGTACATACTGTGTAAACACCGTTTACATTTGGGTGATGATGGGATGGGAAACAAAAAGTGAAGCCACCCTTTAGAAGCAACTGTTGAATTTTGATTTATGCCCTAATTTTGAACTAGAACAATACTTTCCTGTAAGGATACATATTTAGTTACTTCTACTGTCAGCAGGTGATTTGATATTTGCACGAATCCTAAATGATAAACAGTACCTTTAACATTTTTACAAGTCCCCATGTAGTAATGGTTTCCTATTCTTACCTTTTACACATTGACATCACAACCTCCTGAAATCTAATGTTATGTGTCACCATCAATTGTAGCTTCCTGGCAGAATGCAAGGAAAGACTCTCATGAGATTTATTAACCATGACTGGATAGATAATGAAGCCACTGGATTACAGATGGTCCAAAAGTGAATCAGTAGCAGAGAACTAATGCAAAGCTACAGAATAAATAGTTTGGGGTTTATGGAAGGGAGCTAGGTTTTATACACCGACTAGTCATAACATTTTGACCACCCACTTAATATTCAGTAGGTCCTTCTTTTGCCATCAAAACAGCTCTGACCAATTGAGGAAGGAACTTTAAAGTAACATCTACTGTATGATCATGAATGACAGGACCCAAGGTTTCCCAGCAGAACATTACCCAAAGAAACACACCACCTCTGTTGCCTTGCCTTCTACCCATAGTGTATACTGGTATTATCACTTCTCCAGGTAACATCTACTGTATGTACATGAATGACAGGACCCAAGGTTTCCCAGCAGAATATTGCCCAAAGAAACACATCGCCTCTGTTGCCTTGCCTTCTTCCCATAGTGTATACTGGTATTATCACTTCTCCAGGTAAGAGATGCACACACACCCAGCCATCCAAATTATGTAAAAGAAAATGTCATTTATCAGACCAGGCCACCTTCTTCAACTGATCTGTTATGATCTGTCTAGTTATGATGCTAATGTTCCCATTGTAGGCACTTTTGGCTGTAGACACACATCAGAAAGGTACCCTGATCAGCCTGCAGCTACACAGCCCCATACACAACAAACTATGATGCACTGTGTGTTCTGATATCTTTCTATCCAAACCAGCATTAACTTTTGCAGAAATTTGAGCTACAGTAGCCCTTCTATTAGATCAGACTACACGGGCCAGCCTTTGCTCTCCACGTACATTAAACAGCCTTGGCCGCCCTTGACCCTGTAGCTGGATTGCTGTTTTTTTCTTCGTTCCACTTTTGGTAGGTCCTGGCCACTGCAGACTGGGAACATCCCACAACAGCTGTAATTTTGAAGATGCTCTGACCCAGTCATCTAGGCATTGCAATTTGGCCCTTGCCAAAGTCGCTCAAATCCTTAGGATTGCCAATTTTATTTCTACTTTCAACAGATCACCTTCAGGAAAAAACATATTCAGGTGCCATTTTCACTGCAGCCTGACAAGCTTTATCCCTGGGTGCTGCAGCAAATGTAAGCCTTCCATAAATGACCAGAACTCAAGAAGTCTGTATTTTGAGCATTTGTCCATGGACCCATACTGCCCTAAACGTACATACAACTAGATGCACTGTTCCAGTCACTGCAGTTGTCAACCTCTCATGAAGTTTGACAGGCTGCCAGCAGTGGGGCTGGATGGAGCACCTGTGCCCACCCCTGTATGAAGCCTAAAACACTTCCTATCCTATGGTGACAGCTCTCATTCCCTGTCCAGATTCAGACCACATTTCCTCCTGCACATATAGGTCCTGGTGGAGGGGGCCTTCAGAACCTCTGAAACAGGATGGATTTTGAAGGCAGCGATAAATTATATCTGGACAGAAACATGTAATCTATAGCGTCTTATATCTTCATTCCCCTTACCACAAGAGTCTACCCATAGCTCATGTGTGTCTGAGAGCAGCCTGTGAAAAGCATTCACACTAGCTGGGACTCCTACTAATATAAAACAAAAAAAAACGCCCTCCACTCCCCCATCTTTATTGGGGTGCTGTACATCTTCCTCAAAACATCACAGCACTCTGCCTCAGTACTTCTCTTAACCATTTGCCTTTTACCCCCTTCCAATGCCCAGGCCAATTCTCAGCTTTCAGTGCTGTCGCACTTTGAATGACAATTGCGCAGTTGCAACACTGTAGCCATATGACATTTTTATCATTTTTTTTTCACACAAATAGAGCTTTCTTTTGGTTTTATTTAATCACAACTGTGTGTTTTAATTTTTGCACTATAAAAAAAAAAAAGAACATTTAGGAAAAAAAAAAGATTTCTTTGTTTCTATTATACAAATTTGAAAATAGGTCATTTTTTTCCTTCACTGATGTGGGTTTATGAGGCAGCACCAATAGGGGGCACTGATGAGGCAGCACTGATAGGCTACACTGATGAGGCGGCACTGGTGGGCATTGATGAGGATGCACTGATAATACTGCACTGATCTGCGGCACTGATGGGCAGCAATAATGGGCACTGATAGGTGGCACTGGTGGGCACTAATAGGTAGAACTGAAGGGCACTGACTGGTAGCACTGATAGGTGGAACGGATGGGCACTGTTGGGCAACACTGCTGAGTACTGATGGGCAGCACTGTTGGGGCTCTACTGATAATCAGGGAACTGATAATTAGTGCTCTGATTATCAGTGCAGATGTCTGCATTGACAGTTGCCACTTACTAGTAGTACTTTCCTCACGCTGTGACAGCATAAGGAAAGTATGGCCGATAACCAGCAAGTGTATATACATAGTGGTCAGCTGTGATTGGACACAGCTGATCAAATCGTAAAAGGCCACTGTGATTGGCAAATGATTGGCAATCAAAAAACTGATGGGCAGCACTGTGATCAGCTGTGTCCAAAACACACAGCGATCACAGACAGCACCATGTGCACTTCACTGGGGGTGCGCGGGGGTTTAGTTCAGGGAGGACATCATATGATGCTCTCCCAGAACTGGACGACTGCGCTGTAGCTGTTAATAGGTTATAGCGCCATAGTAAAGTGGTTAAAAGGCCTGCAATGCAAACTGGCTGGCTTTTAGTGGAAGTTATGGAAATATCAAAACGGTTCGATGGGTGGATAGTCGCCTGGAGGAGTGTGCGCTTTTAGACGGGCTACATTTGTATAAATATCACCCATGTGATGCTGAGCCTTCATGATTTTAAGAACTGAAAGCCAATGAATGAAAGGGGTGGGCCAGGGACGGAACGGCTGGGGAGGAAGGCGCTAGATTATGCTGGATGTCTTCCAGCCAGGAAATGAGGCAGATTTTATCTGACTTGCTGAAGCTTCTAATGCACATTGTGCAATTTTTAGCACAGGAGAGGAGCCTGTACAAATGTGCAAGACTGAAGGTAAGGCTGGAGTTCAGCCTAAAACAAAATGTTCTCACACTTATTAGCTAGAAAAGCCTCTGGACCTCTCAGAGTTAGAGAAATCAGGGCTCTAGTCAAACTCGAGCTAAGCCCTATCCAACTGACATCCCCATGTCCCAGCAGGGCACTACAGTGGCCATTAACTCTTAATGGGGGTGCAGGTAGGTGGGAATGCCTTAGCCAGGAAGTTGGGAAAGTGAAAACCCTCATTAAAAAAAAAGGAAAACTAGATCTAAGAGGTCTATTGAGATGGATTTCTGGCTAATAAAGACAACACAAGGCATCTTGTGATTCCTGGAACTAGGCAGGACTTTAAATAAAAAACCTGTTATGATTTAAAAAAAAAAAAAAAAACAGTTCCCTTTAAGAGAAGCATGCCGCAAGAAAACCCACATAGTGCCAACGTCTGTTAAGATCATTTGAAATATTTGTGAGATATCACTGAATCATACAATGGCATATTTTTGCCCACACTCCCAAAAACATCCGCCCTGGACAACAGCCTAATCTGCTTGGGTATTTCATATGTACATACACACTTCATCACTTGTCCAGGCAAACTGACAAAAATTTAGCAAATCCAGTTTATTACACAGGAAATGGCATTTATTATAAAACTAGCCATTTTAAGGGATTTCTTCCAAATTTGCAGATTTTATTTTTTTTTACACGAGACTATGCTGCAGAAATCGAGTTGACTGCCAAAAGGAATACAATGGATGCAATTGTACTCTGATACATTTCAAAGAAAAAAAAACCCGTTGTGCAGACATCATTTTGGCCTGTGGAATTGAGCGTTTTCTTGGCATTAACTTGGCAGTTTATTCATCAAGTGTTTCACAATGAATAACTACAACCAAAATACAAATAGAAATATATACGCTGTATAGATACTTTTGCATAGGATAATATTTCTATCAGGATGTAAAGCACCATCAGAGAAGCTCCTTCGCTAACCTAATTACGAGCATGCATTTACGCATACCTGCTCTGGCAGGCAGTCAGCAATCTCAATTAATTATCGATATGGGGGACAGGATTGAAATGTAAATAGATGGAGATTGGTAAGCTGGATTTGCATAAAGGTCTGACATGAGCGAGTTCATTGAAGATGTCTACAGAGCTGAAAGTCAATATGACAATAGCACTTTCCTAGGAATAAGAAATTTCATTAAAGTGCTCGACTGCAATTCTTCTTTAATAACAATAATGATTCAATCATGGGGCTATCAATAAACTCTTTGTGCATTTCATTTACTTTCCTGTTTTCTTTGCAAATAGACAAAGTGACTGCAGATTATGTGAACTTCACATAGATTAGATCATTACTTAATATAACAATAGGTCATCCTCTTTTAGATTACATTTTCGCTTTTTATAGTAGCAGTAATATAGTAGAATAGTTGCATGCTTGGTTAGATGACAGTGGGGTCCAAAATCTGTTGTGTCTGATTAGTGAGATTCTTTTTTGACTTCCTTTTCTATACACACAAGAGGAAGTGAGAGCTAAGCTTCCCAAAGTGAGAGAAATTTTTTTCTTGGGGTGTACTTACAATGAGCATGGTTGAAACTGTGCCCAAGTTCAATTGTCCCCCCTCTCCACTTCATACTGCCCATTCTGGGGCACACTTACATCATCACCTCTGCCAGTCAGACCACAGTGATTCCAGCTTCCATGATCAGTAATCTTTGAAAGATTCTGTGCTCAGGAACAGTTTACACTCACACTGAAGTGAATCATTTGGACCACAAGTCAACGATGTGTGCAACCATCTCTTCCAATTGAACAGTACTCTTAGCTGTTCCCGGACATTGTTTGGAGCACTCATACTACATAAATGATTTGGACCAAGGGGTGAACTGTGCCTAGGCATGGTCAAAACTACCAGTGACAGCTGCCACCAGAACAAGTGTTCCTATTGGACGGTTTCTCTTCTATTCCTGCTCTGTAAGCCACTCAACTTTTTGGCTTTCCCCTCGGTTTCAGTGACAGTGACAGTAGACAAAAGCAAAAATCGACCAAATGACTCTCCCTAGACACAAACATCAATAAAACACTGACAGGTGTTCTAACCCTATCCCTATTCTATCCAAACTTTAAAAAAAATTTGCTTTTAGATACAGTGTCATAATATTACATGACTAACCTTTAGGAACATACATTTGGGTTTACTTACTAAAACTGGAGAGTTCAAAATTTGATGCAGCTGTGCATGGTAGAAAATCAGTTTCTATTTTCAGCTTGTTCATTTGAGCTTTGACAAAAAATTCTGCAATCTGGTTGGTTTCTAAGCAGAGCTGCACTAGATTTTGCACTCTCCAGTTTTAATAATTTTTCAGACAAACATGTAAAGCAGATTTCTGTTGAACTTTTAAAAAATATTGTTTCTTTGTATAGTTTGTGACTCTCTATAAACATTGGGGTAACCATATTTGATCAATACATACTCCTCAGACTCTACTATAGTTACGCCTCATTGCTCCTCCTTGCTATTTTAGGTCTGTGAGTCAGCTGACTCATTGAAAACTCTGCCTAACCTTGAACAAATGTTGAAATGATATCTCAGCCACATAGGAAGTACAGAGTCATTGTAGCAGCGAATATACCCTGCAAAGAGAGTGGCTAAGCTGAAATCAGACTTTCAGTGGGTGGGCCTTCTCTATAACTGACAAAGAGGAAATTGAAGAATTTGTTGGGCAACACCAGAAAGGGTATAGTCACCTGAATTTAGGCAGGAAATGATAGGATGTCTGCAATATTCCAGACTCTGTTCCAGCACTATCCCAAACCTACCAACATTTCAGTTTGAATGAGAATAATTTTTTGTGTAAATCCAAAATAGGGGTGGGGGAATACTTCTTGGATGAGATATAACAGTGATATCTGTAGGTGTGTGTAGACACAGGTAAGGTTGTAGGCTGTTGTTTCTCTGGTCACAATGGGGGGGATCACTCATCAGAAGATCAAACCCTAGATACGTGGTAAGAAGCGCCTAAACAAAATGTCAATGCTCACTTGGAGGTTCTTTTGAATTTTTTATTGAACAGAAACACTGGCTGTGCTCAATGCACTTAAGTCATGATCTGAACCAGCCTAATCCAGCTCTAAATCAGGCCATATTTCTTCCAGATTCTCCTATGTATTGTTGGACTCCCCCTTCTTCAGGACATGTTCATTCCTTGAAACGCGTTGATATATCTGTTCACTAAACAATTCAAAGGAATTTTACTAGAGGCTCCTAACCACATATCCAGGCTCAGAAATGTGTCATTGCATATATGGCATGTGAAATTTGGTGTTTGGTCATTTATAACATACAAACCACTTAGCAGGTAAAATATTTCCTGCGGGTGCATTTCATATATGTATTTATTTGGCTACAGGTTCTCTTTAAAACTTCTTTGAAAACATACTAGAATCACAGAAAAAAAATGTCTTGAACATGGACTGGTATCAGCGTTTTAATTGTTCTGCATCTAATTAATCAGTGTAAGTCAATACCAACAACAGCCAACAGCCCTCAGCTACAAAAAAGTGCTACATTCTCAATAAAATCTCCAACAAGCATTCATCACTACAGGCACTATGTGGAGCTGTAATCCATTACGTCTTATATAGGTATACACATGTGATCCAATGAATTATTTACTTTTTTCTATAAAGGGAAAAAAAAGAAGTTTGAGCATTTTATTAAGTACACAGTATCAGGCTCAAACTGGGCTACCGGGGGAGTGGAAGTTCCCTGGTGGGCTCTTTCCCCAGGCTTTTTTCTCATTTCAACAGCACAGAAAGAGAGCGGTATAGAGAGATCCTGCTGTCAGCCTGACAGATTGCTGTATATACAGAATCAACATTAAATTATCCAACATAACAACCCATCTTTACAATTTTAGGCAACTGTAGAAACCTGGGGGTAACTGGAATATGGCACACAGCTAACAAACACCATGAAAAAAAGTTATATATATATATATATATATATATATATATATATATTATTTTTTTTTTTTTCTTCTCTCTCTCTCCATGGGATCTCCATGTTGACCCCTATATTTTGACAGCCCATTCACACTTGGGCTACTTTCATAATAAAAGCTTGAAAAGCTGAAAAAGAATAATGCTTCCCTATGTATGTTTATGTATGTTTTCACACTGCTTTTCTCTCACCGCAAAAACAGTGTTTCACATTTTTAGAAAGAGGTCAGCAATGTGGGATCTCCTAACCCTCTTGTCCTTTTGTATTGTATTGTCTACCTTTATATTGTAAAGAGTGACACAAACTGTCGGTAATACATAAATCCTGTCTAATAATTATATTAATTGTAATACAAATATCATTAATATTACTATTATTCCAATCAGTGCACTACCGTTATGGCCAGAAGGTGGCGCTAAAATGGTTTATTAGCCCTTGTGACCTGCATACTATTCCTGGACTTGTATATTATTATAAAGCTGCTGTATGTGTTGTGAGTAATATTGCACAAACATACTGTATATATACTACTTATCTTCTTTCCATTTTACATATCTTTCCTGTAAACTTGTCAAAAATAAAGTATTTAGCTATCGGTGCTGATCTTAGTCCACTGATATGTTTTGCATTAATTTATATAAAGTTAGGAAAGAGTTTTTAATCTCTGAGTCACTTCCTTGTAGGCGTTTGCTACCATCAGATGTTCTTCAGTATATTTTCCACTCAGTATTTTCCTTCTGCAATTTTTTTTTTTAATTGAAGAAGTTCTATTTTACAAACTTTCAAACATGTCTTGTGGGAGAGAACAGAACGGAAAACAAAAGTTTTGGCACACACAAAAGATACCGAAAGCCTTCAGCCTAAAAGCGCCCCCAAAAATCTGAAAAAGTAAACGCTTTTATTTATCTGTAAAAGCTATAACAGCAAAAAAACTATTGTTATTAAAGTGTAACTCCACTTTTCTTGAAAAAAAAAACCTCCCCTCTGGGTAATCTGTGTACATTGCAAGGATTTTATCAAACTTTAACACCTTTCGTTATTCTGAAGAAATAACTGTGTGCATGTGCAAATAAACGTGAATGACTAATTATCAGCTGCTGCACGTGCAGGGCTCTAATCAGTAAAAGTGGATGGGCCTGCATCCCTTTAGACGTGATCTCACCAAAAATGACATTTTTGTTGCAGGAGATGCCCAAAATCTGACTTGTATCTTAAATACAAATACACAAGCAAGAAATGACATTTTGGGGGGGTATGGCGTTCTGTACAACATCTGTGTACAGATCACCTCCAGGTTGCCATATTGTATTGTCCAGAAAATGACAGAGCTGCAGATTGAAAAGGAAATGTAATTTTTATTAGCATTCAATTACAATATGACTTGTGTTGCAATTTTATATGTTTTGTTATTATTTATTTGCTATTTTTACCTACAAAGTTGGAGTTACCCTAAATCCCTCAACCTGTTAAAAGACAGACAACATAAAATCAACCAAATTTCAGCTCCATTCACACCACAGAGGTGCAACATTTTTGCACACTTCCATGCGTTTCCCTGCATCACATTTAAGGCGGTCAATTCATGTCAATGAGAGACCTGCAAAAAAAGGTGCCTTCACCATTTTAAAAATTGAGCAGCACCAAAGTGTAGGATACTGCCATACCACGCATTTCAGTGCACACAAATGTGTGTGCATTTGCAGGATATGTGGGGGCACCATTAAAAATTAATAGCACTGCTATGCATCTGCAAAGGGGCAGAGCGTTTTTGTGCAGCATTGCACGTGTTCCTGGTGTGAGCGAAGGTCTACATTATCTTACTATAATAATAACATATCAGGTACAAAGGTAAAAAAATAAAAAATAATTAAAACAAAACATATATATATATATATATATACACACACATATATATATATATATATATATATATATATAAAATTATATATTTTGATTATTATGTACCTATCCCAGTATATTTACTGTTTGTATGTATAATATTATGGGGTATCTACTAGCCCAGAGCTAAACTACACCCATCTGCCAACCCAATATCTAATGAGCGTGCCATTACTGGCTGGTGGGGCACTCTCACATTAATTAGAGATAGTAAGTGGGTGGAGCTTAACGTCCAAGTTAAGGTCAAACAGAGAGTGGGCCTGATAATCTGTGATTGGAGGTTGTGGAGGAATGCAAATTGTCACATTTTCTTGATGTAGGTGCATTGCATTTCAAATAAACTATTATATTGCAGCACAGCAACATAATAGTGCAAAATCTGGTGCAGCTGTGCATGGTAGCCAATCAGCTTCTAACTTCAGATGGTTCAATTAAGCTTTGACAATAAAACCTGAAAGCTGATTGGTTTCTATACAGAGATTCACCAGATTTTAGTAAATCAACCCCAATGTATTAATATCATTTGATATATTACAACGTTGCATGTGTATACTGTAGGGCTAAGGCCCCGTTCACATCTGGGCGTAGCAAACATGCATGTTTCTTTCTGCATTTATACAAACGTGTGAAAAAGTGCAAAAATTTGCTAAAAGGCACAATTTGCTTGCAGAGCTATTATTTCTTAATGGCACCCCACACGTGGATAGCCGTTTTTCCATCAAAAAATGTGCAAAGACACCTGTCACAACGAGCTGGACTCAGTGCCAAAATCTAGGATCATAAGCTTCTTTAGCGCGTTTTTGTAATGGCGGGAAGTCCATTCAAATGAATGGTGCAGCTCCAATAAACACGCTACAAAAATGAACACAAAAACATGGTGGCCTCATAAGCAATATTTCATGATGTGGCAATTTTAACTCAAGAAATTGAGTTTGGCAAGTAGTGATATTTGCCCTCAAAGAGATCTTAAGGGTCTGGCTGCCATAAGGATGGACCATGCCCCTGGAACTGTATAGCATCCTGCAGCTGACTACATTCCGTGCACCTTGTACTAAGGCATGTGCCCAACACAAGCATTACAGGCCATCCCCGCTTTGTCTGGGTAAAGTATACTTGAGGGTCACCAATCTGGAAACTTCTACTTATTCATGAAGTCAGCAATCAGTTAAATCTTGGTAGAAATGTCAGTAGAAGGAGGAAAAGAAATCCATCATCACCTAAAGAAACTTGCAAAAATCTGAGCCTCACAGAGTAGGTGACTCCAGTGGGGACCCAGTGAAGCTTTCATCTGAAGGTAGTGGCATACAACCAATGGTCTATGAATCAATTTGTCTTATACTTTAAGATAAAGATGCAATTTTGAATAATTTAGGTCGGCAAACTAGTCATAAGGACATGATCAGTCCGATTGGATCCCAATGTTCGTTTTTCATTTGGACCTGATTGGACCCTCCATTCACCTCTATGGAGTGGCAGACGTAAATGGACTTGTGTCTCTTTACACTCGCCTACCACCAAACTGATCCATTCACCTACATTTGGGTGGATCGAATTGGAGGGTAGTTGGGTGTAAATGGACAGTCGGTCCGTTTCCATCCGACCGCCCATAGAGCAGGGCAGGTTATGTCCGTGTCCACTCTGCACAGGAGGAGCGAACATGGACCTGTCATCCACTCTGCTTAGCGAGGGATCAGCGGATAGTTTCCCCATTGAGGAAGCAGATTCTGCCCCATGTGAAAGGGGCCTTAAACACATAATGATGTTGCAAAATTTGATCAGGACATCTAGGTTCCAATTACCTCTGGGCACTAAAGGGTTAACAGGCTTATATAGATGAGCTTTGAAAGGGGGCGCATGGAAAGTATTTTTAAAGCCCATAAAATTTTCCCTAATCTCCGGGTTGAAGAGACCTCTTGCTCCGTACATACAGCCATGTTCACCAAGCAGAGCATTTTGTTTCATTTAATACTGAACCATCGAAGCCTGGCCATTGAAGTGAACTATGGTGCTCTTATGGCGGAGGGGATCATTCATATGTAGCTGCCCTTACACAGCCTGATCTTCCTCTATCAAAAACCTGCTTGACTTGCAGAAGAGTGCAGCATGATACATAATCACATTTTAGTAGAGAGAAAAAAAAAAAACACGGCATAGATGCAAAATTTGTTATTGCCGTGCCAGTTATTTCTAACAAGTTTTACATTTGCATACATTCATATGTATTCCTACCACTAATATCTATGCATAATTCTCATTAGTCGCTATGAAAAGTTTACATGTCAAGAAGTTAGTTTGTGCTGAAGGCAGAGAGGATTCTGCCAGGAGCAGTGATTGGTGACAGAGAATATGTTTAGAAGGTATAACAGCTAAGCAGCATTCTCTGCCTGGGTAAGATGCTGACATGGCATCCACTTACTGTCCTAATAATCACCTACTGAGAGGTATTTTCTGGCTATTTTTCCCTGCAGTGCTTTATAGTTAAAGCAGAACTCTGAGAAGACAACGACGACAAATATCAGAACTACTACGGACGAAAAAATAGAGAGAGAGAGAGAGAGAGAGAGAAAAGAAAACCTTAGTATTATTAAAGGAGTATCAGAAACAAAAAAAAAAATGTAATATATTGCAGCTTACCAAATTAGATTCTAAAGGCTTGTATTGCAGAGAGTGGTCCTTTACCTCTTCTTTGGTGATTCCCCACCAGCACTGTTCGCTCCTTCTTCCTACAAGCCTTGTGCTATACAGACACCCATACAGACTTGCTCCTGAGCTGGGTTGTGTGCATCCATAGATACACACAGAGCTGGTAAGCCACATCTCTGCACCTTCCTCACCGGTGCTTGACTGACAGCAACAGGAGCTTATGGCTCCTGCTGCTCTTCTTGTCTCCTGCAAGACTGGGAAGTGGAGGAGTTGTGCTGCAGATGGGATATTGCTGGAGCGGTACGAGATGTCAGGTAAGTGTTTAGAGATGGAAGGGGGGGGGGGGGGGTGGCTGTAAGCGGCAAGATGGAGCCTCCATGGATGGGACTTGTTTTTCCAGCACAGATGTGCGATTTGGCTGGGATCTTAAAATTCTGGAGGCCTCGTTGTTGTGCTCCTCAAACCATTCTTGAGCCATTTTTGAGGAGCATTATTCTTCTGAAAGAGGAAACTGCCATCGGGGAATACCATTTTCATAAAGGAGTATACTTGCTCAGCAACAATGTTGAGGTAGGTGGTACATGCCAGGTAAATTCCACATGCACCCAAGGTTTCTAGGTAGAACATTATCCAAAGCATCCCACCATCAACTTGCCTTCTTCCCATACTGCATGCTGGTGCCTTCTCTTCCCCACGTAAGCAATGCGTACGCACCCAGCCATCCACATGATGTAAAAGAAAACATGATTCATCAGACCAGGCCACCTTCTTCCATTGCTCCATGGTTCTGATGCTCGTGCGCCCATTGTAGGCACTTTTGGCTGTGAATACAGGTCAGCATGGACGCCCTGACCGGTCTGCAGCTATGCAGCTCCATACACAACAAACAAATGTCCATTTTTATGCTTTAAATACATCAACTTCAGGAACAACATGTTTACTCGTTCTTTAATATATCCCACCGACTATCAGATGCCATTGTCACAAAATCAATGATATCACTTAACCTGTCAGTGTTCATAAAGGTATGTCTGATTGGTGTATAAAGACAATGCAGTAAGAGTGTCTAGTGGACCCTGAACTCAGAGCCCCAGTACTACAAGCAAGATATTTACATAACTGCGTGCTGCCCCTGCATTAGCCTGTTCCCAACCACACTATAGTCAAAAGACGGCTGCAGCACGGTCGACTAGTTCTGGGATGGTGTCCATGGATGTCCTCCTAGAAGCATGCCCCCCGCACACCCCCTGGGGCATGAACCGGGTGTGGTCTGCGAACACAGATGATCATGTGTCCAGGTAAAGGGCCAATCAAAGCAGCCTTTTACCATGTGATCAGCTGTGTCCAATCAGTGGCTCTTCAGTGCTGGCTGTCAAAGTCCATCAGTGCTGCCTATCACTGCCCATCAGTGCCGCAATTCGGTGCAGCCTCATCAGTGCTGCCTATCAGGACCCTTCAGTGCAGCCTCAGAAGCGCACAAAAAGGAGAAAAATCACTTATTTACAAAATGTTATAACAGAAACTAAGAAAAACATTTTTTTTTTCAAAATTTGTAAGTTGTTAAATACCACCAAAAGAAAACTCTATTTGTTAAAAAACATTATGAAAAATTTAGTTTGGGCCCAGTGTTGCATGACCGCGCAATTAGTGTGGGTACAGTGTTGCATGACCACACAATTGTCAAAGTGCAACAGCGCTGAAATCTGAAAATTGTACTGGGCAGGAAAGGGGTTAAAAGTGCCCTGTAGGCAAATGGTTAAACAACCACAAATGCAGGGCCACCATTTTAGGTCCCAAGTAATGCTGGGATTACCATAAGGAAAACCTGACATCCTGAAAACCCTCAATGATTGGCTCATCTGTCCTACAAACACCTGTCACTGCATGCAGTACACGCTTCGGCTGTCTATGGTGACACAACCTGCTGCTGGAGTTTATTTACTGCCTTCCAAACCACAATAAAAGGAAATTCTGCCTTTCGCCACGAGCCGTTCTTTCTTTCTGTTCTACTGTAGGGCTGCAGTGAGCTCTACAATACATAAAGTATAATTTAATGAAACACAGCTTACAGAGAAACATTAGTACTACTCCTGCTGACAACTAGAATTCAAATATTTTACTTTGTAATAAAAAACATGGTAACCTTTATACTTGTAAAACTCCTGACAAACATCTGGATGTCATTTTTATTTGTAATATGTGTTACTATTATATTGTAGCTGCTTGAAGATGTTTACCGCGTCCTACTGTACAGAGGAAACCACAATACAAAGATATGACGGATTCAACTTCTGTCCGTCTATCCAGAGACTGGGAGGGAAGCCAGCTCACCAAGTACAGCAACATGTATGAGACAGATTAGGTGACAGATAGATATATAGACAGACAGACAATAGATTGATAGGTAGATAGACAGACAAACTGGAAGTAGATAGATAGATAGATAGATAATAAATTGTTACATAGATAAATAGATATATCAATAGATAAAATTAAGATAGACAGAATGACAGACAATAGATTGATAGGTAGATAGATAGATAGATAGATAGATAGATAGATAGATAGATAGATAGATAGATAGATAGATAGATAGATAGAAGGTTAATAGTGATAGATAGATAGATAGATAGATAGATAGATAGATAGATAGATAGATAGATAGATAGATAGATAGATAGATAGATAGAAGGTTAATAGTGATAGACAGACAGACAGACAGACAGAAGGTTAATAGTGATAGATAGATAGATAGATAGATAGATAGATAGATAGATAGATGATAAATTGTTACATAGATAAATAGGTAGATCAATAGATAAAATTAAGATAGATAAATGCTTTAAAAATGACGGCATGCTAGATTTCTATATTTTTAAAACCATAATTAAAAGTTTGAATTTATTTTACATCTTCAAGTATAAAATGCATACTTGGCTGAATATTCAATAGCATTTATTAAAGAAGTTTGTAGAAGACTTCATAATGTTTTTAACTAGCTGCAGATAAGATCCAGAAAAACAATCCACACAACAAAAAATCCACAACACGAGGGAATTCAGGGAATTCAGTAAATAAGGAAAATCTATCTATCTAAAGTGAAAGGATAGTCAATATGGCGCTAATAGGTGTACACTGAGTCGGATCAAACTACAGTAAGTGAACTAGGAGGACAGTTTGGGTGAATAATCCATAGGAAAGGGCCTTAAAGTGCAGTAAACTAGAAGAGTGGACACAGCACACAAAATTGGCAACTAACTCAAATTGTGTAGACATGCATAGGAATGGTATGCTAAGGTGCCAGTCACAGGTACTCCAGAAAATTCCAGGATTCCAAGAGATCACTGACACTACAGGGTAGCCAAGGTAAGCAGGCAGCCAATAGAGCAAGCAGGAAGCTGGCAAGCTGGCTTGAAAAAGAGGTGGTGGCCTCAAAATGCATAGTCAGGCACCTTTGATGTCACTTCCGGTTTCCTGCCCTCATCTGCACTCCCCACCTCCTGCTTCCTGCTTCTTTCATGTGCATGCCTATACAATTTGAGTGAGTTTTCTAGTTTTTATGTGCTATGTCCAGGGGCGGACTGACAACTCATGCGGCCCCCGGGCAATAGGGGATCATGGGGCCCCTATGTCCTTGCCCACACTCAAATCACACCCAAAAAAGCCTATGAAAGGTACCAGGGACATCTCATGGGGCCCCCTACTGACCCGGGCCCTCGGGCAGTGCCCGAGTTCTCCAATGGTTAGTCCGCCACTGGCTATGTCCATTCTTCTATCTTACTGCACTTAGTCTGGCACCCCCTTACTGTCTCTCTGATTACTACAGAAAACACAAGTGTGTCCGTACTGACATCCCCCCAGTTGTTGAAAGGCATGTGAGAACTATAATAAGCTCTTTCAATTTTTCTAAACGCGAGTTGTTTTTTTCTAATAAATGTCATGTTACCTGCTACACTTCGTCTGCACACTCTGTTCTCTTTGTCTACCTATCTCTTCATCTTACTGCACTTAGTCTGGCGCCCCCTTGCTGTCTCTATGATTACTGCAGGAAACATCAGGACCCCTCTCAATGTATCCATACTGACAGCCCTCTAGGCATCTATGCTAAGCACTTTTGATTTTGCTCAATGTGAGTTTTTAACTGTCTTTTTCTAATAAATGTTAAGTTACCTGCTACACTTAGTTGTCGCACTCTGCTCTGTTTGCGTATTATCTATCTCTCCATCTATCTAATCTATCTATCTATCTGATGTATCATCTAATTATCATGTATCTATCTGATGTATCATCTAATTATCATGTATTTATCTATCTATCTGCAGCTATCTATCATTATTGTCCAGGGTTAGAAAGAAACTAAAACTAACTTCCCAGCTGAAAGTGCATTTGAAGTAATGTTGACAATACCAGGATTGATTCGTCCAGTTCTGACAGAGATATACACTTTTCTATACTAAATGTAGACGACATAAAATCTATAAGAAGAAAGTTAGCTCTTTCTCTCTATCTTTTTTAGAACTTCATGGCAGGGAAACTTCCAAAACAGACCAACAGAGCTGTTGAACTTTCAATTAAAAAAAAAAAAATCAACAGAAAGGGAGAAAGCAATAGGAAGGCCAATTGTGAATCTTGGTCTCTCCAGATATATCTGTTCCTCCGACACAAACTCCTTCTTGACAGCTTAAGAAAAGTCCTCTGCTCAGGAAGTAAAACAAAAGTCTATGAAGATGAAAGGAGAGGAGTCCACAAACAGACTCAGTAAGAGGTAAACTAGGAGCGGTGTAACCGGGGCTGCCTACAATATATTCCTTCTGAACTCCACAACTGCTACATCGCCGCCAGTCCTACTGCATTAATGGGGATTTTATTTGCACATCTAAACTTTTTTTCATATATTAAGGAAAAGTATATTTTTATAACTTTCATCCTATTTTTAGATTTCAGAAATTAAGTCAGTTTTTTTAGCATGTGTTATTCTGCCATATGGAAGGGTAAATATTCAAATGTAAAACGTCTAGTCCATATGTATATTGATTTCAAAAATAGTTAAAAAAAACATTTTAATATTTCTTTGCTTTTACGTTACATTATGAAAGTGAAATGGAGGTTGGTCTTACTTTGTAAGGTGATTCCAGTTCTATAGTGTAGGCACCTCCATCCATTTACCATCTATTGAGAACAAGTAAAATCCCAGCTTCCCAATGTGTAAACTAGGTGAAGCCAATATAAAAATGCATTAGCATCATAGTTTCACCAATTTAAAGCCCACATCTGAGCACAGGGCAAAAAATAACCTTGCAATAGGCTTTTCCCCCACAACTCAAGTGTTAAATACTTGTTAAATATAAGTGAAAAGGAATAAAGAGTAATACCTGATTCCTCACTCTGTAGGCTCCTTCCATCTGTGTGACTGATCCCCCATAGCTTCCTAACTAAGGTTCTCCCCACAATTACACATTGGCCTCCTTCACATCCAACAAAGGACTAATGATCCTGCATTGGTCATATTGCCGCTGTTGGGGCCACCAACAGCCCAAAGCATCATAGAAGAAGAGAGCACCAAAGCGAGGAGTAAGGTATAGAATACAGCCCAGAGCATCATAGTGAAGAACACAGCGCCAACATGAAGAGTAAGGTATAGAATACAGCTCAGAGCATCGTAATGAAGAGAGCCAATACAAAGAGTAAGGTATAGAATACAGCTCAGAACATCATAGTGAAGAAGAGAGCGCCAAAGCGAGGAGTAAGGTATAGAATACAGCTCAAAGCATCGTAATAAAAAGAGCCAATACAAAGAGTAAGGTATAGAATACAGCTCAGAGCAACATAGTGAAGAAGAGAGTGCCAAAGTGAGGAGTAAGGTATAGAATACAGGTCAGAGCATCGTAATGAAGAAGAGAGCCAATACAAAGAGTAAGGTATAGAATACAGCTCAGAGCAACATAGTGAAGAAGAGAGTGCCAAAGTGAGGAGTAAGGTATAGAATACAGCTCAGAGCAACATAGCGAAGAAGAGAACGCCAAAGTGAGGAGTAAGGTATAGAATACAGGTCAGAGCATCGTAATGAAGAAGAGAGCCAATACAAAGAGTAAGGTATAGAATACAGCTCAGAGCAACATAGCGAAGAAGAGAACGCCAAAGTGAGGAGTAAGGTATAGAATACAGATCAGAGCAACATAGTGAAGAAGAGAGTGCCAAAGTGAGGAGAAAGGTATAGAATACAGCTCAGAGCAACATAGCGAAGAAGAGAACGCCAAAGTGAGGACTAAGGTATAGAATACAGCTCAGAGCATCGTAATGAAGAAGAGAGCCAATACAAAAGAGTAAGGTATAGAATACAGCTCAGAGCAACATAGTGAAAAAGAGAGCGCCAAAGCGGAGTAAGGTATAGAATACAGCTCAGAGCAACATAGTGAAGAAGAGAACTCCAAAGTGAGGAGTAAGGTATAGAATACAGCTCAGAGCATCGTCGAGAAGAAGAAAGCATCAAGGAGCTCCCCATGAAGACTCCTCTCTAAGGCTCTTCTGGGCACAGTTGCCTCACATCCCCCACATACAGCACAAGACTAATAATCTTGCATTGTATATCATGATGCCATTGGGACCACCAACAGCACAGAGCATCAGAGAAAAGAGAGCACCGAAGTGAGGAGTAAGGTAAGGAATGTAGTCCAGGACACTGGAGAGAAGAAGAAAGTGCCAAAGCACTTCCTTTGCAGCCTTTAAGGCACTCCGAGCCACAGTTGGCTTATCTCCTCCACATACAAAACAGGACTAATAGCCTTTATTTTACATAATGATACTAATGGGACCCCCAACAGAGCAGAGCATCAGAGAGAGTCAAAAAGCACCAAAATGAGGAATAAGGTATGGAATAAAGTCAAGATGCCTCTCGGGGGATCAGGAAGGAATTTTTTCCCCTGCACGAGCAAATTGAATCATGCTCTGCTGTTTCTTTTTTTGCCTTCCTCTGGATCAACTGTGGGTATAGGATTGTAACTTTTTTTTATGGTTGAACTAGATGGACTTTTGTCTTTTTTCAGCCAAACTTTGTAACTATGTAACATCAGAGAGGAAGCAAACACCAAAATGAAGAGTAAGGTAAAGAACACATCCCAACGACAGCACCACCTGCCTGGAGTTTGCATGTTCTCCCTGTGCCTGCATGGGTTTCCTCCGGGTGCTCCGGTTTCCTGCCACACTCCAAAGACATGCTGGTAGGTTAATTGGATCCTGTCTAAATTGACCCTAGTATGTGCATGTATGAATGTGAGTTAGGGACCTTATATTTAACGCCTCTTGAGGGTTCGGGACTGATGTGAATGCACAATATATATTTAAAGTGCTGTATAAATTGACGGCGCTATACAAGTACCTGAAATAAATAAAATAAATAAATAAAATACAGCTCAGAGCATCATACATAGGCAGAGAGCACCAACTCGAGGAATACAGAGAATACCGCCTGAACAGTGGCTTCATCCAATCAGATGTAGTGACTCTCGAGGTATTTTGGAAGTCACGGGTGTTGCAGCTGTCTAACTACAACAGAAGGCATAGGAGATTCCTCATCCATGCTGTTTAACATGGATGGGGGAATCAATCGCTTTCTCTTCAGTCCTCACCATTCCGTCACACTGCCATTCAATTGGAAAAAAGAAAGCCATATGGAAAACCACTAGGCTCAATCAGTGACCTAGCACATCACCATGGGAGGATGGAATGAGAATCACATGCTCCTCATACCAGGAAGTACCATTATGGTAGGTGGTCTTATTGAGGGGGAGAATTTGAGTAAACCAATTGATTTGCAAGAAGCATGGAAAATCCTACTGTGCAAGAAAAAATATAAAAAAATGATATTGTCTCAGACACAAGCAAAGAAAATTACAGAGTACGCAGAATTCAGGCATAAGTCAGGAGCATAAAAGTAAAAAGTTCTCAGACGCATCAGAATTTTTACCCACTTTGAATGTAAAAACATTAGCGAACGCTATAGCTGCCTGCCTAAATATTATGATACAGTTTTCATTATGTTGCCAGCTGGATGATTACACATTTTCCTCTGGTAGCAGACCTCGCTCATTGTCCTTCCAATCCTTCAGGGATAAACTGTAACCTCAGCCAATAGACCAGTAAACTTCATTGATTATTTTTTAATATATTATTACTGCAAACTTTAATGAAGGAACAATGAAATGTACAATTCGATTTCATACATTACTTATGTGCAATTAAACTCTGATGCATTAGTGCTCCGGTGGCCAAATATAAATGGATTAATTGCTTGTTTAGCTCATAGTGGCCACTAGGGGCTACAACATAATTTTACAATGGCTCCTTGGTAATTGCTCTCTATGCCTAGATTACAAAAAAGGATTTGTTTTTGCATTTTGCTTTAGCTCTTGTAAAATATTTTGGCAGGGAATTAGTTCATAGATTTTAGGTGCCAAGGGTTCAGATTATTTCTCAATACTGCTTAATGTTACTTTAAATGTAAAGCAGACCTGAAAGTGAAAAGTGGTAAAAACTGCCCCTGAAAAAGCAAAAATAAATAATTCTATTATAATAAAAATAGTACTTTTAGTGTAAATGGGATGTATGTAGGCCTGCTGTAAATTAAGAGGAACAGAATTGGCTGAGAATCTGAGCAACCTAATTAGTTTATAAGAGGGCCAAGAGAATTTACAAAGGTCACCAAACTTTGATTAATCCTTCTATATTAATAATATAGCACAGGGTCTTTCATTTCTGATAATAAATAAAAACTCATACTTACAGTCATGGCCAAAAATATTGGCACCTCTGCATTTCTGTCAGATAATGTACCACTTCACCCAGAAAATTACTACAATTACAAATGTTTAGGCATTCTCATGTTCATTTCTTTTGTTTGTTTTGGTATGACACAAAAAAGTGGAGAAACAAAAATCCAAATCTGATACATTCCACGCAAAACCCCAAAAATGGACTGGACAAAATTATTGGCACCTTCTCAAAATTGTAAGAAATAATTGCATTCCAAGTTTGTGGTAAAAAATGTCCTAGTTGTTGTGTCACCCCCCAAATGCCAGCTCATACTTCTCGTTCTATGTTTCAATACAATTCTGTGCCTTGTGCAGCAACACTGCTCTCTCCTCTCTCAACAGGACTCTGACAGCAGCAGGAGCTAATGACTCCTGCTTCTCTCAATATCAAATCCTGCGAGGAAGGAGCAGGGCTGGGCTGCGCTGTGTGTCTATGGAGGCACACACCCCAACTTGGGAGTGAGCCCACGCATTCTCTCCAATAGGAAGCGTCTTTCTATGGTGGCGCATGCAGAAGAAGAAGATCCAAAAGCACTGGGAAGGGGGGGGGGGCAGAATTAAGGTAAGAAACCTTCTATTGGCAGTTCTCCCCCTAGACCCCCAAATACTTACCTGAGCCTTATCTAGATCCAGTGCATCTCTCAGCTCTCTACCCTCTCACAGGGTAGACAGATAGCAGCGAGAACCATTAGCTCTTGTTGTTGTCAATCAAATGTTGTGATGTAGGAGCAAAGGGTGGGGCCAAGCCTTACTGTTTGTGTCAATGGACAAGCAGAGCGCAGCTCAGGATCGAGCCTGTACGCATGCCACCATAGGAAGTGCCTTCCTATGTTGGCGCACAGAGAGGAGGTGGAGTGGACAGCATCATCAGGGGACCCCAGAAGAGGAAGTTTGGGGCCAATATGTGCAAAACTATTGCACAGAGCAGGTAAGTACAACATATTTGTTCTAAAAAAAAATAGCTTTACAATCACTTTAAGCTTGGATCAGCTGAAATTCAAAGTATGCATGGGCAGCCAAGTCTGACTGGAAGACATTGCTGGATAGATACAATGGAGTTTAATATGTATGTGTATATATATAATGTGTGTATGGATTCCTCTCACACTTGAAGAACATGCTGGTAGGTGATTTCTCTTCTGTGTATATTGGCTCTAGTATGTGTATACAAATTGGCTATGCACATGTGTTATCACATTCTGCAAGCTGAGCAATTGGAGAGGGTTGAGGAAAGACCGAAAGATCTACCTTGTAAATAATTTGCTAAAAAAAAGTGACAAAAAAGGTTTTCACGCATATGGTGCTGAGACAGCTGACCCGTAGGGTTGATTTATTAAAGGCCGTTAACTTTGCAAAGTAATTTTCCTTTGTTTAGTGAATGAGGTGAAGCTCTGCTGATGTCCATCATCCAATAATGTGTAAGAAAAAATAGTTGTTTTTTTTTTCTTTGCATGTTATTGGGCATTCCTTGTAAAGCATGTAACAAGTATTTCTATCAAATTCACTAGAGGAAAATTCACTTGGAAAATGAGGATTCTGTTGCAAAGAAAAACAGCCTATAGAATTAGAGATATAAGACTGTACAGATATACTGTACACATACATACATAAGCGTGTATTTTGTGTATATATATATATATATATATATATATATATATATACACATACATACACAAGGGCATAACTATATCCATAGCAGAACATGTCCCTGCTATGGAATCTGTACTATCTGGCTACTTACTGCAGAAATTTGGAAAATAAAATTGGACTAATCATTTATATGAATGCTGGGAACCTTTATATACAGTATTTGCCATGAATGCGATAGAGTAGCTAAATATAGTTTGTGCGTGTGTGTGTGTATATATATATATATATATATATATATACACAAATATACACAGTATATATAGCTATATACCCATAAACACATACATATTATAATAATACCATTATTAAAAGGAAGTGGTGGGAACAATTTTTAAATGACATCTGTATGCTTGACGCGAGAGCGTGCTGTTTATACACTCTGAACAACGTCTGACACCTGTCAAACTGTGAAAAGGAGGGGAAAATAAAATATAATCACTGTCAAAGACTAAGAAAGCATATAACTTTTCTGTAGCGGTTATCAAAATCTAAACATCTAATATAATCATTTTTGAAGGTATGAGCAATGGGTATTGAAGATTTTCTTGATAAGAAATGTAGCAGTTGGTCTTGTACGGCGACACTAAACCTGGCAATTGGCAGGTTCATCCTCTAACTTCTCAGGTGTTTGTACAGTAAGTTAAAAAAAAAAAAATCAGTAATCTTGAAAAATTGATACCCATTTTTATGAGAACATAAACATTGCTAATGTCTAAGTACAGTTAGCCCTGGTTCACACTGAATGCTGCTTTGAAATCACACTGCTTAACCTGAAGTACCGCAACTTCAAAGCCACTGCTCAGTGAGATTTCATCTTGCTTAACATCTGTTTGACTTCCAAAACTCACCCTCCCTCTACCATAGGAGTTCTGCTGCACAGGAGATATAAGGAGCCAATAAAAAATACAGATTTCACATACTCATTGTAACAGTATTTAAAATACATTTCAACCGTTCACCGTTAAATTTGCTAACACAAAGTAGATCTCAGTTTTGTCCCAATGTTATCTCTTCACGCTCTCCTTTCTTTGGCGCCTTCCATTTTTTAGGTCTTTTGCCTTTCAGCCCGCATTCTTCGGGCCATTAGTGTTCTGGCTTTTTGTAAACAATGACCAGAAAGGCACCTAGAAGGACAGCCACAAGTACTTTGCAGCTCCACTGGTTCAATTATACTGTATAATTGCACCTAGGAGCTGATTAACACTCTTAAGCAGGGGTGGGGAAATGAATATGGAATTACAATGCCAGTCTGCCCAATCCAGGAGCCAGCAGGACTTTTATTTAGGAGTCAGCTCCATTGATAAATGAAAAAGCTCAAAAGCACCAGCTGTGATTTTTAAGGCGCATTGGATATGTGTTTCCTGGTATTTGTCCATCTCTAGTCATATGCGTTTTGTTTCATTACAATTCGATTTTCAGATGCAAGTTTCATTTTTGGAGATTCGGATGTATACAAAAAAAAAATTATAACAAAATTAACAAATTAATTAGTTTCATTCAAATGAAGTCACACAATGTGATAGTAGTTTATATTGTAAAGCGCTGAGCAAACTGTTGGCGCTATATAAATCCTGTATAATAATAATAATAGTAGTTCTTGTGCATGGGGAAATGACTTCAGTTTCCAAATGGGTTCAATTATTCAGATTTGGATAATGAACTGATCCACATTTTGTTCCATTCGTTAATTTGGATGCAGAGGACGTTAGTCTATGTTGTCGACTCACGTTAATGCCATTTTTCTTTGTGGGTTGGACTAGTGTCTAAAAATAACAAATCCTTCCAATTAAAATCCGTCCAATACAAGAATACATTGCATACTTCTAGAAAAACTGTGATATTTTACAAACCCACCTGGACCAACAAAGATACCAAACAAATGCTGTGATACGAAATGAATTCTGAAAACGAATTGGTTCAGCATAACGAATGACTAAATTAAATTCTTCAATGAACTAATGCACCTGAAATGCAATGAAAATTTCTGGCATGCACATGTCTATCCATTTCTGCCTTTAAAGCCTAAGTTTAGCTTAAAAAAAAAAAAAAATCAGCACAAGGGACATACCTGACAGTTAGTATGATGTGTCCCTTATGTTGATTCTTCTTGTTTCAATAGAAATCTTCCTCTGTGCTATTCCTCCCACCCCCTCACTGCTGTAATCTTCTGGTGCCATGGGGGTTATTAAGGTAATGGGCTTTCAGAAGTCCTCATTAAAAGAGCCTGACTATGTCCACTCTTTCCTGCCACATCTACCATTTATAGAAGCTGTACTACTGCTTCTATGAATGACACAGGATCATTGAATGGGGGGCAGGTGGGTGCCCTCTCCATTCTCAGAAACTGTGTTATTCATAGAAGCTGAATGGCGGACCTGGCAGGAAAGAGTGGACATAGAAACATAGAAGAGAGCTTGATTGACAACTTTAGCTGTATTAAACCCCACCGCTAAAGGGCTGTTGGGGGGGGGGGTGAGGGGCTTTAGAACAGAGGAAGATTTCTTCTGAAACAAGAAGAACTGACACAAGGAACACATCATACAAACTGTAAGTCATCTCCCTTTTGCTGATTTGTATGTTTTTATTTTTAGGCATGTATTTTTACACGTCAATCTAGTTTTTTTTATGTGTGTGATGACGCATGTTGCTTTGAATGAGCACTTTCCAAGCTTCAATGTACTAAAAAACTGGCACTGTGTTTGCCCAGAGCAGCACATCACAATGCACAGTACATTTGCTATGCACTTTGGTTCGCTAAAAAGCAGGTGAATTGCTGATAATGCCATCATTGGCATCACTGGGAGGAATTGTGTCCCTTCATTGGTGTCAGTGGGGGAATTATGCCTCATTTGAGGTGTCAGTGGATGAAAGGGCCAAATAAAAGCAAGCAAAGGGGTCACATCAAATCCCGGGCCATAGTTTGGAGACCACTGATTTAGAGAATCTATTTTTTACTAGACTTCTCTGTATGCCGTTGCTTTGAAAATCATATTTCTTTTCACTTGAATATAACCCATTAAGAATGAAAATACACCTTTTAAGCCCAATAGGATTTTGGAACAGTGTAATTAATCAAATGTAAAATTAATTTATTATTGATAAATGTGGGATGATATGTTTTGATTTTTAACTTCTGAAATAACAGTTATCACTGTTTAACGCCTATCTTTTAATGGGCATTAGCAAAACACGCTTTAATACGCTATATTCATGCAATGCTGTGCATTGTCATTTATTCTGAATGCTGCCCCAGTGTCATTGGGAGGAATTGTGCCCTGTCGTTGGTGTCATTGGGAGGATATGTGCCCCAATGACAGGGCACAATTCCTCCCAATGACACAGACAATGGGGCATGACTCCTCCCAATGACACCAACAATGGGGCACGACTCCTTCCAATGACACCAACAAAGGGGCACAATTCCTCCCAATGACATCCAACAATGGGGCATGATTCCTCCCAATGACATCAACGATGAGACAATTCCTCCCAATTACACCAACACTAGTTCACCACTCCTCCCAATGACACCAACAATGGAGCACAATTCCTCCCAATGATACCAACAATGGGGTATGACTCTTCCCATTGACACCAAGGATGGGGCACAATTCCTCCCAATGACATAAACAATGAGGCATGAGTCCTCCCTTTGACACTAACAATGGGGCATAATTCTTCCCAATGACACCGATAATGAGGCACGATTCCTCCCAATGACAACAACGATGGGGAACAATTCCTCCTAATGACACCAACAATGGGGTATGACTCCTCCCATTGACACCAACGATGGGGCACAATTCTTCCCAATGACACCAACAATGGGGTACGTCTCCTCCCAATGACAGCAACGATGAGGCACAATTCCTCCCAATGACACCAATTATGGGGAACAATTCCTCTCACTGACACCAAAGATGGAGCATTGTTTACTCCTACTGATGCTGGGACATGTTCTACTCCTATTTCCCACAGTCCAACCCCCCTAAAGTCTGAAGAACAATAAAATGGCCCTTTGCACAGAAAGTTTGGAGACCTCTGCTTTAAATGATTAATTCACTACTTAAAGTGAACTTTTCCTTTCCCTATGTAGAGCAAAGTAAAAGGTTCCCTTAGTTCATCCCCCCAGCATCATGTACAAACGTTTTCTCACTTATTCTGTTTAGTCGCTGGGAAAAGGACAAAGAAGCCCTATGTATGCTCCAAACCACCTTATTGGTGCTCAAACAGGGCTATGGATTCCTACGCCAGTTCCATGTGACAGCACTGAGCCAATCAGAAGGCACTCAGCACTGGAGAAAGGGGGAGTGTTGGGTATTTCACTTTGTTCCAGCTGAAGGGAACAGCGGTAGAATGAGGAAAGGGTGAGTATATGCTGTCTAGGGAGGGAAAGCTAAGTGAACCTTTTAATCTTCCCTTCACTTTAACCTAATTCCGATGGGGGAAATTACTTATAAAAGGCGTGAGAATGGACGGACAAAAAAAAAAATCTCATAACGAAAGTATAACAAAAATAAAACTACTGCAGAGAGCCGCAGGGACCCAGCAGAAGACCCGCGGCACATGCCTTGCTGCTTACACATGTGCCATACATGCTACTAATTTTTATTAATTTGCCTGAATGCCAAGTAAAGAATCCACTGCTAGACACCAGCAGAGAATTCATCCTGGGCAGGCAGAAAACAACGGCAATAACCAGAATGTAGAAAGCCTTTTCCACTTATTAAGGAGATGAAGGTTTCACATTAATGAGATACTCATTAAGCAGTCTCACTGTCATTGATGGGCTTGTAATATACTGTACGCACACAGCATCATCGGCGGGGGTGACCTCACTCAGTGGGAGAGGAGCGAGAAACAGCTTTAAAATTGTAACATTTCACAGAACTCTTCTGTATCTAAAAAGGCCGCAAATTACCACCCTATGTTGATACAAGCTCGCATTTATGGTGACCCTGTGCCAGCATCATCCACACATTCAGAGATTTGAATCTTAGATCCTGTGTATGCGAAAACTCCTGCTAATTAGCTAGTCATAGCTGAGAATCTTAACTGACTCAATCACAAAGGAAAACACTTGTGTGAGAAGCCATTATTTTAAATCAGATGGATGGGTTTAATAAATAATAATAAAAAAAAACATACTCACCTAGATGTCTGCAACATCGATCCCCTGCTGGCTCTACACTGAGAACTGAGCGATCAAAGACTACTGATTGATCAGTTCTCAGTCTTCAGTGAGCAGAGAGCAGTGTCTGTCAGTCTCCAGCTCTCTGCTCTGCCTCTCCAGCACTCATGGGAGCTCCGGACTATGCAAGGGGCAGAAGTGACTGGCTCAGGCTCTCAGCAGCTCAGAGAGGCTGGGCCAGCTATCAGTTATGCATTTGGTGAATCCTGACATTATTGTCAGGATAAAACAGAGACAGTCCTCTGTGCTCAAGAGTTGTGGGATGATGTAAACAGTACAGGTCTTTATGCATCCATGTCCCACACAGGCCTTGCTGCCTCTAAGGGTCGGAGGGGGGGACCCAAATGTAAACTGCAAAAACAATGGAAGAAAGGGCGCACCAGCCTAGTTCATTACCTGAGTATAAAACTTAATAGAAACACAAGAATATACTCACAAACAATTATGCATCAAAAGCATAATCTCAAGGTCACCAGGTCAACTCCAAAACCTCGAGAAGACCTTCAGATAGCTGATGCGTTTTGAAGGACAGTTCCCTCTCTCTCAGAGCCACCTGATGACCTAGTCGTTTTGAGATTATGATTATGATGCTTTTGATACATAATTATTGTTTGTGAGTAACTTTTGGTGTTTCTATTAAGATTATTATACTCAGGTAATGCACTAGGCTGTTGCTCCCTTTCTTCCATCATTATTGTCAGGATCCCTGCAGAGCCTGGACCAGATCTTTGACATCAGCCAACAGCAGGCTAAAGGTAGGACACAGAAGTGCAAAACTAAGTGCACTTCTGTGATCCCCTGTGGAGATTTTTTGGCCATACTACTCCTATAACTCAAATGCTTAGCAGATCTAAAACAAAGATTTAGGTTGTACTCCGCTGAGTACAATCTATATCTTTGTACTCTGCTGAAGTCTTGTTTTCCTTTTAAATCAAGTCTATTGCACCAATAGCATAGCTTACAATGCTCAATATCTCCAGCCGGACATAACTCCTCCCCTGAGGTCCTATCCCTATGATTAAAGGGGACCTTCACCCATTATATGAACCTTTTTCTCTTTTGGTTCCTCCTCTCTACATCTTACAAAACTGGAAATTGTTTCACTATTATTGGGAAGGTATAGTAGTTTTTGTGCTGCAAAAAAGCATTTCTTGTTTTCTTGTCTAGGTGAGAATTATGTACGTACCCCTGCTGCCTCCTGGAATTGCAACATCACACAATCACGGGGCAGCTCTACCGAAGGCACATGTGCACCACAAGATTCTGCTCATGTGCAGACATGGCACTGCATTCTACCAAGTATTCAAGATGTGCCAAAGACCTGAAACATGTCAGAGAAGGTGCCAGGGATTCTTTCACATGCACACAGATGCCATGGGTCTCTGCTGTGTCCCAGATTTCCAGAAACTAGAGGCATCTGTACGCATATGTGAGAATCTCTGGTGCCTTTAAATACCTGGTAGAGACAGAGTGGCAGAGCAGCTGAAGTGGGTAATATAGCCTGGTTGAAACTTTGGGTTGTAGGCAAGGGTGAACTACATCAGAAGAGGGGTTATGCCAGCTGGAGAGACTGAGCATTCTAAGCCATGCTATTTGGTGCAATAATTTTGATTGAAAAGGAGACACTTTAGCAGTGTGCAACCTGATTCTTGGCCATTTATTCAAAGAGGGAGGAGGTGGATTCCACTGTTGGTCGGAGCATCCATGGCTGGTGAGCACTGTGTCATATCTGCCAGGAGCAATACAAAAGTTCCAGCATTGCTGTGGCATACAAGTTGTCGATGGCTGCTTCTGGCAGGGCCTCCTGACACAGGTGCCTTGTTTTGTGATAGATGCCCTAAAATCAGCATGCCACCCACTTGGAGGAACTGCAGACTGATGCCATCATTGATGCATAACCATCTTTATTATTATAAGTAGAGCATTTATAACGTACAGTCTCACCTGTTCACGTCCCACTCCAATGCATTTCACACCACAAAGGGCTTAATCATGGTCTCCACAATTAAGCCCTTTGTGGGGCAAAACACATTGGCTTTGTCCATTTTACAGAGACTTTTGAAAATCCAAAGACATCACATGACAGCAATACGGCAGTGTGGCGACCAATCCAGCCTTGGATTGTCACCCGGGCCAAATTTACCTATTATGACACTTCCGTGCTGTAGATGACACAGGAGAACATACAATCACCGGCTACTTTATTAGGTACACCTTGCTAGTGCCAATAAAATATCCCCCACACCATTACACAATAAAATATCCCCCACACCATTACTCAACCCCACGATCCTGAACCATTGATACAAGGCAGGATGGATCCATGCATTCATTTTATTTATCCCAAATTCTGACCCTACCATCTGAATGTCGCAGCAACCAGTCTGCCCATTCTCCTCTGACATCTAGAAGGCATTTTTGTCCACACAACTGCTGCTCACTGGATATTTTCTTTTTTTTCAGACGATTCTCTGTAAACCTTAGAGATGGTTGTGTGTGAAAATCCCAGTAGATCAACAGTTTTTGAAATACTCAGACCAGTCCGCCTGGCACCAACAACCATGCCACGTTCAAAGTCACTTAAATCCCCTTCCTTCTCCATTCTGATTGCTTGGTTTGAACTTCCGCAAGTCATCTTCACCAAGTCTACATGCCTAAATGCACTGAGTTGTTGCCATGTGAATGGTTGATTAGCAATTTGTGTTACCAAGCAATTAAACAGGCGTACCTAATAAAGTGGCCGGTGAGTGTACCATTAGGTCAGAGGCAAGACGAGATTCTTCCCTGCATCCAAGCAAAGATGATACTACCACAGTGAGTTGTGATAATAATACTATGCAAAGGCAACCTGCTGTAGTCTTCTTCTGACCTTGGTGACATCGGTCAAGCTCGAGAGTGACCCAGTGAGTATTTTGGACACAGCCCTGATCAGATGGTGGATCAGATGGATGCTGACTTTGCAGTGCAGAAGGGATCTGCTGCCAAGTTTGCTGATATATATATATGGCTATATATAAATATATATACTATAACCATGTAGGTATTGCATGCAGTGCTACACAGGATCCTACTCTGAGAATGAATGCCGGTACAGCTGGTATTCATATACAACAAGGTTGTGATCTCCAAAGGTCTGCCAAGTGTTTGGGAAATACAAGAAGATTGTTAAAAAAATAAAGAAAAAGAAAAAACTCTAATACATCATCCACTGATATTAAAATCAGGTAGCTACAACAGTAAAACAAAAAACTGGGGATAAGGTAGGGGGGTGAGGGTCATGTTTGGACTAGTAGTTCAAATCCATGTATCAAACAACCCAGTAAAAAAACTATTAATAAAGCAAAAACAACGGTAGCTGAACACTTTCTCCTTTATCTGAATAATAAGACCATCGTGTACTGAACATGTTAGGCACGACAGAACACGTTTCGCATCACATGCACTGTACATTCTTCTTACTAAGTAATGGACCATTGTGCAACAAATTTAAGTGGTAAGAACAGAATCCTAAAAGGAAACAAAGTTTCTGAGCTCGCCATGAATATTGGCAAGCAGCAAAGGATCATAAAAGGGCATGTTTGTTGCACAATAATATTTTGTGGCTCTCGCTGCCTTATTTTCTAAGACGTAAAATTCTTGCAAGTCAGGATTATCTGGCTGTGCATGCCAGATGTACTGAGAATACCAACATGACAGTGTATGTAGAACTGGTGCAACCCAAATATTGTACCATTACCCATCTACCAACCTGCACAGACAGACTGCTGAATAGAGGACTTTCAAGATGGAAAGAAAAGCCATAGAAACTAGACACAACGGTAAGATAGACAGCATAAAAAAATAGATACATCGATAATATAGATAGATAGCATGGCAACTAGACACCTAGGTAAGATAGATAGCATAGAAAATAAATGCATAGATAATGTAGATAGATAGCATGGGAAAAAAGAAACATAATTATTTTATATAGCATAGAAAATAGACACCTAGATAGATAGATTGATACACACCTAGATAGATAGATAGATAGATAGATAGATAGATAGATAGATAGATAGATAGCTAGATAGGATAGAAGATTGATAGAAGATAGATAGATAGATAGATAGATAGATAGATAGATAGATAGATAATGTGCCATTAATTAAGAAGCTTTATAGTTTCTTATATGCATTTCATTTGCAATATGAAGGGTATTTCCAGATTTTGCATTTGACACATCAGCTTAGGAAAAGTAAACAATGGATGTCTATGGAATGCACATTCGGCAGCTGTGTCTGAATCAGCTTGGATTCTTGTCTCTGTGGTGGACTAGCAAATGAAAATAGAAAATGTCAGCGCCAGTGAGCGGAAGTCCAGAGGACTTTCTTCTAGGGGACTCCATGAGCTGGCAAGTGTCTGCATCTTAAAAGACAGCAATTATAGTATTTGTAGATTATACATTTTTCACATTTTTGTTTTTTTTAAGCAAAGTAAAGTTCTTCTTTAACCATTTTTTGCCCGCCCACCAGCAATGTACTGCAGATGGGCGGCTGCTGTAGGCAAAGCAACGTACCAATACGTCGCTGCCTAATTCCCAGTTTCAGGAGCACGTACATCCCTCCCCTGCTGGTACCCACGATTCATGGCCAGGACCTGCAGATTGGCTGTGTACAATCACAGCCCCAAGCTCTGTGTTGGTAAATAACATAGTGCTCTGCACAGAGGGAGCGATCTGTATGTTTCTCATGCAAAGCAGGGATGGGAAACTTTGAGATTGTTTAGTAAAAGCAACACATTTTACAAACATTACCCATTATTTTATTTATTTATTACAGGTACTTATATAACGTCATCAATTTACGCAGCGCTATACATATATATTGTACATTCACATCAGTCCCTAACCCTCAAGGGGTGTACAATCTAAAGTCCCTAACTCACATTCATACATACGCATACTAGGGACAATCTAGACAGGATCCAGTGAACCTACCAGCATGTTTTTGGAGTGTGGGGGGGAAACCGGAGTACCCAGAAGAAGCCCACGCAGGCACAGGGAGAACATGCAAACTCCAGGCAGGTGGTGCCATCGTTGGGATTCGAACCAACAGCCAGGCTAGGTAGGGATTCAGACCTACTGCCAGGAGGAAGTGCTAACCACTTAACCACTGTGCTGCTCATAGCCACTGTACTGCCCATACTCATAGTTAAGCACACATTTAATCCCTTGATCACCCTAGATGGTAATCCCTTCCCAGCCTAGTGTCATTAGTACAGTGACAGTGTATAGCAGTGGTCTTCAAACTGTGGCCCAGGGCCAGATGTGACCCTTTGCTTGCTATTATCCGGCCCTTGGGGCACTATTTCATCCATTGACTCCAACATTGGGGCATCATTCCTGCCACTGATACCAACAACGGAGAACAAACCCTCCCATTAACATAAATGATAGTATACAATTTCACCTAATATCACTAACAATGGAGAACTATTCCTCCTAATGACATCAACAATGTGGCACTATTTATCTTGCTGTCACGTACAATGGGGCACAATTCCTTCCAATGACACCAACCATGGGGCACTATTCCTCCAATTTCCACCAGTGATGGGGAACAATTCCTCCCACTGACACCAACAATGGGCAACAATTCCTTCCATTGACACCAATGATGGGGCACTATTCCTCCCACTGACAACAATGATGGATAACTATTCCTTCCACTGACACCAATGATGGGGTACGACTCCTCCCCTAATTCCAAAATTGAGTGTTGTTTACTCCCACTGAAGCCAGGAATTTTTTTCTCTGACTTCCCACAGTCTGACCCCCCTAAAGTCTGAAAGACTGTTAACTAGCCCTTTGTTTAGAAATTTTGGAGAACCCTGGTGTATAGTATTAGCACTGATCACTGTATTAATGTCACTGGCAATGTCAGTGGCTGTTAGTCAGTGTCAGATTACCCCCCGCACTCTTGCAGTCCCGTTACAAATTGCTGATCACCGCCATTAGAAGTATTAGCAAACACAATTGCAGGATTATATATCATAGTTTGTAGACACTATAACTGCCATGCAAATCAATCAATGTTTGGTTTTTATCAAGGACATGTAGCAGAATACATTTTGGCAAAAATTTATGAACAAATGTATTTATTTATTTTTGGACATGTTTTATAACAGAGAGTAAAGAATATTGGTTTTTTTTTTCCAAAATTTTCAGGTCTTTTTTTCATTTATATCTAAAAAAAAAACCCAGTAGTGATCAACGTGATCGCGCAATTACCAGTTAAAGTAGCACGGTGCGGTAAAGCAAAAAATGGCCTGGTCATTAAGGGGGGTAAAATCTTCCGGAGCTGAAGTGGTTAAGTAGCACTTACAGGTCTTGTCCCTCCCCAGCCTGTGACTGGACAGTGCAGACTGATGAACTCATCTCTGATGCCACTCTGCTCTCTCTCTCCTCCTATCAGCATGCTTTTTGTGATCACATGAGCACTGCAGCAGTCTTACCACTCCCTCTCTCAGTCAGCGTTCTGCTGTAAAGGGACTGCTAGGGACTAATACCAAGTCAAATTTTTATACTTGCACAGCTTGTTTTATAAAAATGTATTTTAAAGATGTATTATTAATTACAGAGCTTGATTAATTTGTACCTTTTATAACTGCCTGGAGTTTAACTTTAAACATTTTCCCGTTATAGATAATAGATATACAAGGTAACTCCGAACAGCTGGCGCTGCATAAAAAATCTGTTATCACTATAATTTTCCATTTTGCTCCTTTTTATTTTGATCCTGTTTTGTATATTTTGCATTAGGGTTATTTTTCATATGCAGCCAATTGTTATGTTATTTCTTGGATCTGGTTTTAGAGAATGCCTTGGTTAGACTTACCAGCAAGGTCCAACAACATAAATATCCGAATGAAATAAGAATTGCTCAAGTTTGACAAAAATAACAGTTTCCTGACAAACACTGTTATATCGGGCAAACAACGGCCATTTCACACCCAAGAAGTTCACGGTGCAAAAATGCAATAGGAGTTTTATGGAGAGAGGCCTAGTCCCTACGCCCGTGCCACTAGGCTGGTTATGAGCTTTACTTTCTGAAGGCCGAAACTGGCGTGTTGAAGTAAAACAGATGGCAAAATGTCCTCAGTGGATTTGAGGATACTTGGCCCGATTCCTATTACATAATTGACTTCATTCCAAGTTTTTACTTACTCCCACCCTAAGAAAGTGCTATTCATATTGGTTCCCCGGCTGCCACAGCTCCCTGTGCCTCTCCATGGCCTCCCTCCTCCCACATGCAGCTCGAAGTCTGTGTTTTGACTGGTAATCACCTAACTATCCATACACAGAATACCTATCCGTCTTCCACAAACCCTTCATTGAATATCCAATGGTCGGACCGTGAACATGAACAATAATACCTGCTATGAAAAGGAGCGATTGTTTTAAAAAATGATTTTGTATACAAATGTGAAAGTGAATAGCTAAAGGAAGAATTCCAGCTATGGATATTTTATACATAGTTACCTTGGATCAATATAATTATTTATAAACCGCGCTTGGTCGATGCTCCTGGAAGCTGAAAATCACTGAGGTGAACACAGTCACTCCAGTGATCTCCATTAACTTCTGGTCTCCATGCTGAGCGGCTGGAGTGATGAATTGTGAACACAAGAGGTTGGTCGCTCAGCACGGGAGCCATTAATTCTCCTAATGAATGCAAAACATTCTCTGATTGGCCAAGGTGAAAAGGCGGGGCATTGACATCACCCTCTCCGCCTTGCTCAATCAAAGGGCCCTTTGCATTCACTCAGAGAATCCCATATGGAAGAAAAATATATTTGAAATATATTTTAAAAATATTCTTTCCAAATATATTGACATATATTTGAAACATATATTTGAAACACTACAATTGTATTTTTAAAAATATTTTTCATATATTTTGTAATATATTTCAAATGTACTGTATGTCTTCAAAAATACAAATCTACATTTTTGGAATGCATTTACAAATATATGTAAAAATATATGTTAAAATGACTTTTTTATATGTTTAAAAAATATATATTTTTTTAATATATTGTTCAGATTTTTTTTAACATATAAAAAAGTCATTTTAACATATATTTTTACATATATTTGTAAATGCATTCCAAAAATGTAGATTTGTATTTTTAAAGACATCCATCAAACTTGAAATATATTTTTAAAAATATTTTTCATATATTTTTTGTAATAAAAACGCATTTCAACATGCAGTGTATATATATATATTGAAATATATTGAATATGGCCAAAATTGTAGTATTTCAAATATATGTCAATATATATGGGAAGAATATTTTTAAAATATATTTCAACTATATTTTTCTTCCATGTGGGATATTACACACAATAACATTTTGTTTCCTCAAGATCTCTCAAGATCTTGCGGTTTAGAAACCAGATCTCCCTGGAAGGTACTCTTGATATGGCCTTCCCAGGGGGCAACTGTGAGGCTCTAACTACGTCACCAGTACTTCAATATACCAGAAAGTGGGAACACATTAAATGTAAGTAACTGCTAAAATCTTTAAACTGGTGTTTCACCCAAAAGTGGAAGCTCTGCATTTCAGCCTCCCCCCCCACCCCTGCTGCACAATTTAGGGGGGTGCGGGTACAGGTTTTGACAGCAGTGAAATGAGCCAGAAGTTCACCACAGCAGCTCTCTATGACATTTCCAAGGCCCCAGGGGATTGCGGCCCATTCACAAAACGCAGCATGTTTTATGCATGCGCAGTAGGAAACCAGCGGTGAAGCCACAAGGCTGACAATATGCCTGACAACACCTTGACACGCCTCAGCAGACCTTTTTGTGGTATTCTGATTACTTGCAAATTCATTCGTTCAGAGAATATTACACACAATGCCATTTTGTTCGTTCAGGATCTCTCAAGATTTTAGAGACAAGATAGCAATGGTGATATAGCCTTCCCAGGAGGCTTCTATGAGGCTCTGGCTGCATCACCAGTGCCTCAACAGAGCAGAAAGTGGGAAAACATTAAATATGACTGCTAAAATCCTTAATTTACCATATTACTGTAAGATGGTTTTATATCAACATGCTGATGTGATTTTTAGTGAGGGAAAGATCCACTGTAAATATTCACAATGTATTTACACATAATAAATGTTGAATAATCTGGGTATCTTATTAGGGTACCTTCATATGCTAGCTTTGAAATGTTAATATTATTTTCATAATTTTTATTTTTTATTTTTTTTAAATGGTGATTCTTCCATGAAGGTGCTAGTCCAGGCACTTATGTTGTGAAGTTACAACTATTTCAAAATTATGGTACTGCATTGTCACCCTGTCACATGCACCCCCAGTGGCAAAGAGTCCGTTGTGGAAATTGGAAAATAGGGCTGGACCCATAAGGATATGTTATGTATATTGATATCTTAACCCCTTGGTGCTGGCGCCTCCCGGCCCTTTAAGGGTTTCAGAAGCCGGGAGGCGGGGCAGGGTTTTAGGGTCATGTGACCGCCGTGATTCGCCGTCACATGATCGGGAAAGGTCCCGATCGAAAGAGGAGATCGGGACCTTTCCGTCAGTACTGGACATGTGTGCTGGGAGCGCGCAGGGCGAGCGCTCTCAGCACATATGTTTTTTTTTAATTGCACACAAATGTGCGGCTGCTCGGCGTCTAGGCCCAGACGGCGGGAGGCCGCACATTTCTGTGCGGCCGGCATGAAGAGGTTAAAGTGTTACTAAACCCACAACAGTAAAATCAGTCTGTATATGCAGTAAAGCATGCTTGCTATAATCACTGTGGAACCTAAAGGGTTGATCCCCTGCACTGTGTAAAAACGCTGTTTGATCCTGTCTTCTCTGATCCTCCCCTTCTTCCAGTGTCCCCTTCTTATCTCCTGATAAGACATATCGTGTGGAGTCACTCTGCACATGCTCAGTTTGGTGTATGTTGCTAAAGAGGTTTCTTTTTCTACTAAACCCAGGACCCTGAATTCACACAACATGGAAATGCAATTATTTTAGTAAATATAAACTACTAAATACCTTTTCTCATCAGCAGTTAGAGCAGTCTTGTGACTTCTATCAGTGTCCAGTAGAGCACTGGTTAAAGCTTGTAGGAGGAGTTTTCTTTCTGCTCTAGGAGGATACAGAGCCCCTGACCTCTGTCTGGACAGTGCTGATTAGCCCTGTGCTGATCACATGCACTCCCCAAAAAAAAACCTCTCTAGCAATACACAGTAAACTAAGCATGTGCAGAATGGCTACGAGTTCAGTCTGTCAGGAGACAAGACGTGGACATTTGAACAAGAAGAGGAGAAGAGAAATCAGGATCAAATGGCCATTTTACACAATGCAGAGGATAAACTTCTTAGGTTCCACAGTGAGTATAACAAGCATGCTCTACTGCATATACAGACTGATTTTTACTGTTGTGGGTTTAGCAACACTTTGATTATAAGTGCAATTGAACTCTGACTGTGCAAGTGATTACTGCACCTATATTTCTGAGATTTAAGGTCCTGAGGAGGTCATTCTGCGAAACGCGTCGATCTACATACAAAGATCTCTGAGGACTCCAAAGCTACAGTCCTTCCACCATTACATGGGGAAGACGAGTGCTAGAACTAACATCCTATTCTATTTGTGTTTTTAATTAAAGAAATGTCCCTTTTTTTAAAAACCAGTGAAATAAAGATATGTACAAATTTCTAATATTTGTGTCACGTGCAGTTTTGACCATTGGAGAGGTACCACTATTTTATTTCTTCTCTTGCAATGATAAAGAAGGGGAGGATGGGCTTTCATTAGGCACACCCTCCTGCCTGCATGCCTGAGCTAAGGGCTGATGGATTCTAGGAAGTAAATGTTACATAAATCAACTGCCCTTACACAAGATGGCCGCATCCAGATATGCTAGGGGGTGTTTTTTTTTAAGGTGCTTTCTCAGCAAAATAAAGCATGGTGACACGGATGGATGGGGGAGTTTGCTTTAAATAATAAAAAATTAATTAAATAGCATTTTTGGCTTGTGGTGCTCAGATGCAGCGTAGTTCTGCTTTAATGTCAGTCAGGGCTTGCATGTATTTTAAATTGGATTGTACAGGGCGTCTAATAATTACAGTTTAGGGGGGAACAGTTCGGTACATATTGAAAATGATTCAGAATTCCCACTGCCAGGCAGCTTTGTACTTTGCAGAAGTGAACACAAGTAGAACGCTCTCAGCAGAAAAGCACTACATCATTTAAGCAGGTCCCAGAAGACTGGCTGCTTCCTGATTAATGCAACGTTAATCACAGCCTGTGGTCCAAAAATTCCCAATCAATCACGGAGAATTGGGTTAACACGTCTGCATATGTTGCCTTATTAATGTGCTATTCAATTCTGGCAGAGGATATTCTTTCCCGAAAAGTGGGGCTAATTCATTTGTTTGCACCTTACCGTTTTGTTATGGCGTTCAGGCTATAAGCCTCATGCGGCCTTTTCCATTCTGACAGCGAGCCAAGGGAACGAACGTGCTCTGAAGTGTTGAAAGAAAGACCTATTCTCTGCCCAGGGAACTTCAGCTAATACAGGAAATGAACACAAGTTTTTTGTAAGCCGTCCAGCTTCTGAATCAGCTGTTCCTAACTAAAAGGCACTTTTTTTTTATATAACAAGCTGCTGCCAAATATTAGTTATAAAAAAAGGGAAAAAAAATCTTTATTTTTTTGCCTTGTTTCTTTTGCAGTTAAAGTGTAATTCCACTTTTGGATACATTCTCAGGAATACATGTAGTAGAAAGGAAATAAAAATCTCGCCAAGATAGGTTTTTCCATTTTGTATGGCTGATGGGTTTTCACACTTTCCTATTCTGCCTGCAATTAATATTCATTGCTAGTTGGCATTCTGTTGTCAATTATTTAAATGAAAGTTCTTGGGGGAGTAATAGATGGATGGATATTGCTGTTTAGATTCCTGGGAACACCAGTTCCAAAGAATGCAAAAGTTCAGGCTAGATATTCTCAACTCCACCCACTCTGGGGTTTAATAGCACTTTAACATTCTATACAATTTCCATAGGGAAGGAATAGTCCAAAGTAAACATTTATTATATTGCATCTTACCAATTCTTAGATGTGAAAGCTGCATCACTTCTCTTTTTTAGGCTTTCTTTTTTCTATTTTCATCTGATGATCTGTCCAGTAAGTTTTTTGTTTTTCAAAAGAACAAGCTCTCTAGACACTTTGGGGTTTATTTACTAAAGCTGGAGAGTCCAAAATCAGACTCCCTTCTGCATAGAAACCAATCAGCTTCCAGGTTTCATTGCCAAAGCTTCATTGAACAAGCTGAGGTTAGAAGCTGATTGGTTTCTATGCAGAAGGGAGTCTGATTTTGGACTCTCCAGCTTTAGTAAATAAACCCCTTTAGGTCCACCCTATAGTAGACTTACTGCTACAGGGCGGACATTCTGTGCAAAATCACATATATAAACATAATTTTGCACTTCTGCCATAGGGGGCGTGTGTGTACCACCAGAGCAACGCTTCTGCTGTGATTGGACACAGCAGAAGCCAATCAACAGGTGCCGGCCAATAGATGAGCGCTGTCATCCATTGATCGCCGAGGAGACTGACAGAACACAGCTCTGCCTATGTAAACAAGGCAGAGCTGTGTTCTGTCAGCGGCAATCTGCTAGATTTTCTTTCCCTGCAAAGCAGAGAATAAAATCTAGCAGATTGCCTAGTAAAAAGAGCACACAGTACACAAAAACACTGGCTAGGCACACAGTTAACGCTAGATGTTTAACCCCTTCCCAGCCAGTGTCATTAATACAGTGATCAGTCCTAAAAATACCGTCACTGCATTAGTGTCACTGGTTCCCACAAAATGCCAGTTAGTGTCAGACTGTCCAGCACAATACCGCAGTCCCGCTAAAAGTCGCTGATTGACGCCAATACTACTATTAAAAAAAAATTCAGTATATATACTGTAGTTTGTAGATGCTATAACTTTTGCGAAAACCAATCAATATACGCTTATTGGGATTTCTTACCAAAAATATCTAGCAGAATACATTTTGGCCTAAATTTATGAAGAAATGTGATTTTTAAAATGTTTTTTAATTGGATATGTTTTATAGCAGAAATTTAATAAAAAGGTTTTTTTTTTTGTGGGGGGGGGGGGGGGGTCGGTCTTTTTTCATTCATAGCACAAAACAATTAAAAACCCAGTGAGGATCAAATACCACTGAAAAAAAGCTCTATTTGTGGGAAAAAAATGACATAAATTGAATTTATGTACAGTGTTGCATGACCGCACAATTTTCAGTCAAAGTAACGCAGCGCCGTATTGCACAAAATGGCCTGGTCATTAAGGAGGGGGGAGGTAAATCTTCTGGAGCTGAAGTGGCTAGCAGACGTATCAGTTGCAGAGATGAGACAAACCATTTCCCACTGACAGGGATGCTTACAATGATCACCTTCTATTTATCTATGCAAATGCCCCGTACACACGATGAGAATATTGGACGAACAATCAGCCGGTTTTTTTTCGCCGTTTTTTCATCGAAAGTGAAAAGGTTACTAAAGATATAAAAATTCTCCTATGAAAGAAGAGAATTTTGAAAGTGATGTCATGTATTGCATTGTATTTGTATTGTATTTTCAGATGACTACTGTACTGATTAAATGAAAATCGTACGATCTGGTATCGTACGAGAAAAATGTTTGCGCTTGTCACTTCGGATATTGTCATACAAATTTTCATGATCGGCTCACGAAAGCTGTGTACTAACGATATCGGACGATCGGTCCTCGTACGAAAATTTTCGGACAATTTTCTTATAGTGTGTACAGGGCATTTGTCTTTATACCAAAAGGAACAAAACAGTTTACTGTTACAGCTTAGAAAGTGTGAGATGGAGTTTGGCTTCAGTTTGTTAGTATATCTAAATCTGCTAGTACATCTAACACTCCCCTGCCCCCAGACTGACAATGCTGTTGTCCAAAGGTGCCCCCTGTGCTCATTTATACAGAGTGGGGGTACTATTATACAGGAGGTGTGTTACTGACCAGATTGCCAGGTGAAAACAGACGGAAAAGAGCCTAAGAGGAGAAACCTAGTACAACCACCACATCTACTGACTGGAAAGTTGCAATATATTGCATTTTTGGTTTTGGGTTTAATACCACGTTAATTCCAGCTAGTGACATGGGAGCTTGCTCAATATGGCTGCAGCATGTCGAAAAAATTCAGGATTATGTCTAATTGTCATATTTCCTTGTATCACTTTAAATTCCAGTCCCTCCATATGTTATGATTTGTACATGGAAATGCTCTCCAATGCTGAAAATCAGAGTTGAGTAACAGTCAAATTACTGAGCACAAGTGACCTCACACTGCCTTGTACTGTAGAGAAGGGTAGGGGGGTGTGTCAGGTCACTTCTGTTACTAGGTCCTGATTGTAGAGTGCACTAGGTCCAAGACTAGCCTATCACATTAAAGCAAAACTAACTGTACTCTAAAAACTTTTTTTTTTACTTCTCTCTTCCAACTCCCTCTTAAAGAATAGCTAATAATTTTTGTTCTGTTTTTTTATGAGTTTTTTGGGGGGAGGTTTTCAGCCTAGGCTAGGCACTCTGCCTCCTGGGATAGTTACATCACAGCTATCCCAAAAGGCAGTGTGCTACTAAGTCACAGCGTATGTGCACATGAGCAATGGGTTTGTGCACATATGCTTCAGATTTGTTCGTTATTCACAAAGAAATCCCCCCTGGCGTGCGCATATGCGCTGTCAGTCTACGCTATGTCCTAGATAACTGGAAGACATTGGCCACACATACTCTAGGTTTAAAGATGGTGGCATAGGAGAGGGATTGGCAGTCAATTCATTCAGCAGTTTAGTTCTGTTTTAAGATTTCTTTTGTTGCAACCTGCAGGTCGAACAAGGAAATAAAATAGATTCCCCCATAAATGGTAAACGGCATGGACGGAGGAATCTCCGCTACCGGCTATTATATTCTGACAGCTGCTTGTTGAATGGTGATTCCTCATGATTGGCTGCAGTTACCGTTCAGCCAAGAATTTCTCACCCAGCTCCTTCAATTTACAAATCCAAGTTTGCTGAGACAGGTGGAGCCATCGAGGCCACCCACTGCTCGAATTCTGAAATTCAAGCCAGCCTACGTCTGATACCTGCTTACCTGCATAGTCATATATAGAAACCCTGCACAACAGCTGTAACAAGGAAATTGAGATAAGACCAGGGTTTAATTGAAATCTAGGGTTGCTCCAGAGGTTGCTAGTGGTTTCTTGAGCAGTGAGCAATTTCTGTTCCTCAGATAAGTTCCCGCTGACACCACTGGACGTTTTACCTATCTGTAAGGGGGTAATTCTTCCCACAGCCATTGGATGCAAGGGCTGATTGAATGATGGTTTTCTAGCATGCCTGTTCCATAAAAGCCATTCAACCGTCTTCTGTTGGGTACACACAGGCCAATTGTTGGCTGGTTTCTGTTGAACTGGCTGATATTCCGCCGGTGTGTTCCAGCCTTAACCCCTTCACGCCTAAGGGTAAAACAAATCTAAATGCCTAAGCACAATTCTGCAACTCTGACATGTTTTAGTAAAACCATACATATCATCACAACTACTTTGTACATCCAGGTGGATTATACCTTGTTTTTTTTTCAGGACAAATTGGGATTTCATTTGGTGGTAAATGGTAATGGATAGCTCCTAATTTTTTTTTTTATTATCAAAGGAAAACTGGCCCAAAATAGTAAAAAAAAAAAATCTTTTTTTTTTATTTAGCTGTGTGTTTCTTGTTACGACCATAACCTACCTCCATAGAACAACCCAAAATAAATTCTCCAGCTCTTGACAATCACAGCAATACCATATATATGTATGTTATTTGTTGTTTGTACCCATAGTACAGCCCAGAAACAATAGTGCGCATTTTGTTTTTGTCTTTTTTTTTTTACCTAAAACACACTGACACTGACATTAATGCTGACTGACACTGATACCATTTTTTTTTAAATCCTGACTTTTGACCCTGACTTTTGACCCTGATCTTGACCCAAACACTAACCCTGGTACTGAACTAGATCAAACCTTGATCTAGGTATTTTTCTTTTTTCTTTTATTTTTTAATATTTATTTATTTTTATTTTTTTTTTACAAACATTTATTTTCTCTTTATGTCAGGAGTTAGAGAGATACAATGTATCTCTCTTCTCCATTCATAGAGAGAGAAAAAACAAGGGGGCCGGGCTGCACAGTGACTGATCATTGTGATAGCCAATCAGAGGCTATCACAGCGATCACGTGACCCGGAATCGGGAGTCCCGGGTCCCGATCGTTAGAACGGGACCCGGGGCTTTCAGTGACACCGCAGGCTCTGTGCTGGGAGCGCGCCAAGCGGTGCACTCCCAGCACAAAGACAAAAATATGCGGCCCCACGGAAAAAAGCCCAGTTCTGTGAGGCTGCATATTTGTGTGCCGTCGGCGTCAAGGGGTTAAGGAGCATTCTTCCCACTGATCATCACATTATTGTATCATGAGTTGTAGATATAGTCATTTTTAGCAGGGGTTCCTTGAGTTATTTCAGGGGTGCCTCTGTGTTGAAAAGACTGAGGAAGTCTGGATAAGTCTGGATAAGACTATGAAACTGCACTTTCAGTTGGGCTTTAAAGTACATTTATTGAACATTTTGATTTTAGCCTTGCAGAACAATAAAGAATTACAAATTTTAATAGAAAATGACTAATTTCACTAGTGATCCAAAATTGCTCCTCAAAGTCCAGAGTGAATCGCAATCAGGCATATTATAACAAGTGTAAATGATCAACGTTTGCATATCAAATCAAACGCCATGAATTCCGGGCTTGTTTTAGATTTCAGGATTGCAGAGGCCCTAACTCCCTGAGTTGTACTTGGCGGCGAGCCAGGCTTCGTAATAAAGTGCTAAGCAGAAGACAGGAAATACTAGAGGACTCGAACAATGTTATGACAATGTTTATAACTTTTACAGTCAGCCCCGGCTGCACATCTGTACAACATCAGGCTCTGGTCAGGCCCTGAGAGAGGAAGCCAGGCCCCTCCTGGCAGCCGTTCGCTTCAACCAGATGTTATCACATTAACCGATATCTTTTTACCGAATACAAGAACAGAGAAGGGAAAAAAAAAAAAAGAAAAAACATCTTTACATTTCAAAAGAGGAAATGGGAGTTCCTAGTTTGCAAGAAATAGTACAATAAATTAATTGTAGCCTGTGCTTCATTTACAGTGACAAGATCTTTTGGACAATAGAGCTTTTTTTTTTTTCTTTGAAGCAATGATATTAAGTCAACGTCTCGTCTAAAGGAAACAGACATCCGTTGTGGTGCAAGGAAAATGGGGGCAATTACTTGGGATATGGCTAAAAGGTCTGGAGGGACAGCTGGGTGTATGGAAGGTCAGGTGGGACTTGGTGACTGCCAACATGCCAGAGAATTAAATAATATTATGCAAAAAGAAGAATTTTATTAAAAACCAAATAGTAACCTAAACTGGCTATATAATCCTTGTGCAACTGTAAAAATAATATATATTTTTTATGCTTGCACGTAATATTTATTAAATTAAATAAAACAAAGTAATTAATCATCCATGGATGATGGGTCGCTGATGCTTGTAATTTTGAATTTATTTTAATAACCACGTCCCTATTTGGACTTTTCTATATATAACCCTTGGGAAGCCCTGATTGCTTTGCACTGAGAATATCACTGATGTGCACTTTACCTTACCTGTTTGAATATATATATATATATATATATATATATATACACTGCGCAACAAAATTAAAGGAACAATATTAACCACTTCCTGTCCAGCCCCTGTATATAAACGGCCAGACGGGAGCAGTGCAGGAGCGGGTGGTCATTTATGGGGCAGCACAGTGGCTAAATGGTTAGCACTTCCGCCTGGCAGTATTAGGGTCGTTGGTTCAAATCCCAGCCATGGCACCACCTGCCTGGAGTTTGCATGTTCTCCTTGTCCCTGCGTGGGTTTCCTCCCACACTCCAAAGACATGCTGGGAGGTTAATTGGATCCTGTCTAAATTGTCCCTAGTATGTGTATGTATGAATGTAAGTTAGGGACCTTAGATTGTACACCCCTTGAGGGTTAGGGACTGATGTGAATGTATACTATTTATATGTAAAGCACTGTGTAAATTGAAGGCGCTATATAAGTACCTGAAATAAATAAATTTATAAATGGCCTCCCCGCCCCCTGCTTGTGAACGCTCCCTGGGAGCGCACAGCACCGCGATCCAATGCCCACTGTGTCCTGCAGGCAGAGTGGAACACCACATAATCGGGACCCCACACAGAGGTCCCGTACAACGATCGATCACTGATTGGCCAATCAGTGATCACATGAAGAGTAGTAAGCAAGATGTCACTTTTGACATCATTACTACGTGTGAAATCTGTGAATGATCACAGAGGTTACATGGTACAAGGCTATTCACAACAGCCTTGTACCATGTGACAAGCTGTGACCAATCACAGCTCTCACAGTATGTCTCAATGGCTACAAGAATGCAGCCAGAGAGAAGGAGGAATGATTGCTTTTACAGCCTTTATGGGTGTAAAAGCAATCACTGTAAAAAAAAAAAAATCTTCATAACCCCCCACAAGTAGTACAGTGTCACCATGGTGACACTGTACTGCTAGAGTGACATTATGTAAACAAAAAAACATACATAATATGTTAATATGTAAAAAAAAAATTAAATTAAATTTAAAAAAAAAATTTAAATTATAATTTTTGGTTATAAACTAATTTGGGTAATTTTTTTTCTTTACTAAAAACAGAACTGAATAAATGTTGCCCAATATTTATGAAGAAAGATTATTTATTTGCAAAATTTTATTTGCAAAACACTTTTTGGACTTTTTCATTTATATAGCAAAAAAAAAATCCAAGTGGTGAATAAATACCACCATAATTAAGTTTTATCTGGCTCCAAAAAATGCTAAACAATTAATTGTCATTCAAAGTGTGATAGCGCTGATAGTTTAAAATTGGCCTGGGCAGGAAGGGGATGAAAGTGTCCGGACTTGAAGTGGTTAATCAGAGTCTAGCATCAAGTCAGTTAAACTCCTGGGATATTGATCTGGTCAGTTAAGTAGCAGAGGGGGTTGTCAATCAGTTTCAGCTGCTTTGATGTTAATGAAATTAACAACAGGTGCACTAGATGGGCAACAGGAATGGTTTTACATGTGGGGGCCACTGACATTTTTTTTACTACTCATCTTTTCTGATTGGTTTTCACTAGTTTTGCATGTGGCTAGACTCAGTGTCACTACTGGTAGCATGAGGCGATACCTGGACCCTACAGAGGTTGCACAGGCATTCCAACTCCTCCAGGATGGCACATCAATACATGCCATTGCCAGAAGATTTGCTGTGTCTCCCAGCACAGTCTCAACAGCATGGAGGAGATTGCAGGAGACAGGCAGTTGGTATCTGCTCCTTTGTGCAAGGAGAAACAGGATGAGCACTGCCAGAGCCCTACAAAATGACATCCAGCAGGCCACTGGAGTGAATGTCTCTGACCAAACAATCAGAAACAGACTTCATGAGGGTGGCATGAGGGCTCAACGTCCTCTAGTGGGCCCTGTGCTCACTGCCTGGCACCATAGAGCTCAATTGGCATTTGCCATTGAACACTAGAATTGGCAGGTCTGCCACTGACGCACTGTGCTTTCTACAGATGAGAGAAGGTTCACCCTGACCACATGTGACAGACATGAAAGGGTCTGGAGAAGCCGTCGAGAATGTTATGCTGCCTGTGACATCGTTCAACGTGACCATTTTGGTGGTGGGCCAGTGATGGTTTGGGGAGGCATATCCATGGAGGGATGCACAGACCTCTATAGGCTAGACAATGGCACCCTGACTGCCATTAGGTCCAAGGATTTTATCCTGATACCTATTGTCAGACCCTATGCTGGTGCAGTGGGTCCTGGGTTCCTTCTGGTGCCACACCAGTTATATGATGACACTGCACTGGTGACAGTATGTACAAAAAAAAAAGTATTTTTTTTTTTAAATTTCCTCGCTTTCCAAAAATTTGTGACAATAAATTACGTAAAAAGACTTGCCATGCCTTTTCCTTGGACTGTCTACTTTCCAAAAAGGGGTAATTTGGGGGATATCTGTACTGTCCTGACATTTTTTGTCCTCAAAAAATAGGATAGGCTGTCAGTACATCAGGATTGATTGATTTTTAGGTGGACTCTATAACTTTTCTCCAGACAAAATAATATACACTAATTTGTGTTATTTTTACCAAAGAAATGTAGCAGTATACACAATTGATGAAGAACAATTGTTTATTAGCAAAATGTTATAACAGAAACAAAGAAATTTTTTTTTCAAGATTTTTGGTTTTTTTTAGTTTATTTAACAAAAAAAAAACCCAGTGGTGATTAAATACCACCAAAAGAAAGCTCTAGTTGTGTGAACAAAATGATAAAAATTTACTTTGGGTATAGTGTTGCAGGACCGCGCAATTGTCATTCAAAATGTAAGAGTGCTGAAAGCTGAAAATTGGCCTGGGCAGCAAGGGGGTAAAAGTACCCGGTATTGAAGTGGTTAATATCTGCCTGGAGTTCAACTTTAATCCACAAGCACTTAATTTAACACCGTGTGCAAAACATTTGCCAAGATGCTATGGGGAATCTCTAGATCGTTTTTCAGCTAGTCAGAACAATTGATAAAAAATGTGTTTCAGCAAACATAGGTGTTTTTCAGAATAAAGTACAAGATAAAAAACAGGCAGTGCCCCTAGATCATCGTCTAGACTGGGCTCTGATTTATCAAATACAACATCCTATTGATTTCAGTGTAATTTGAGCCATGATGCCTGACCTTCGTGTGTCTAATATTTTATAAGATGAGAGCTTTAGAAATTTCAGTCTCGGGTTTCCCAAGTATTGTAGCTAGATAAAAAAACTAAAGTAACAGTAAAATAAAAGTATTAGAAAAAAATATCTTTGAAGTTCAGCACTGTTCTGATGTAAATGTTCAGCTCTCAGTTATTCTTTTCTGAAAAGCAAAAAGGCTTAATTTTTGCTAACTTGCTTTGAGTTGCTCCATCCTCATACACCCTCACCCTGCCGTTTATAAACCAGTAAAAGAGCTGCCACCTTTTGCATCTAGTTTTATTTAGAGTTGAGCAGCCTTTCTCAACCTTTTCAACACAGAGGAACCCTTGAAATAACTTTCTGGTTTCAGGGAACCCCTGCTAAAAAATTCTATATCTACAACTCACAATATACTAGTATGATGGTCAGTGGGAAGAATGCTCCTTACACTTGTGGTCATCGAGAAGAATCACGCCCTTACAGATCGTTAAAAAGATCAATGGTGTCAGTGGGAACTTATCTGAAAGGCAGAAATTGCTAATAGCTTAAGGAACCCCTAGCAACCTCTGGAGGAACCCTAGGGTTCCACGGAACATAGGTTGAGAAACCCTGGTGTAGACCCATCCAGGAAGGTCTGCTGCTCTGTTCATGTCAGAAATATCAGTTACTTCCAGGTACAGGGGGGCATGTGACCTTCTCTCTTTACTCCCAGAATCCAGTGCTTAAGTCTGAGTTGCCAATTGCCAGAACCGAATATTGTCACATGGGTAAAGGAAAAGGACATTAACTTTGTGTACGCTCCGATAATGACTGACATGGGAGTTTATACAGTATTCAAACAGACAAATGGAGAAGTAGAGGAGGGCAAGGGAAAAGGAACATCCATGGATATAGAGATGGCCCTTCAAGAGAACCTGTAATGTTATCCTAATGGTCAAAGTGATAAACTCTTTCCAAAGAAATGCCTTGGCAAACGAGTTCTCTCAAAATAATATGCATAATCGAAAAAGTACAGGGTAATTTTAGTATTGTTCATTATTCATTCTGCTCATTATACACTGTTTGAGTGTCGGCCACTTTCCATCTCTTACACAAAAATGCTAATTTGCTTGATAAATGTCCCCCTATGAGATATTTCTATATACTTATAATTTCTATGTCATACATCTTCTAACTGACCCTTCATAGCATGTGGCGCATTTGGAGAATTTATTTACAGATGAAAATCTGAACTTTGTCTTTCACTACCTTGGTTAATAGAGGACAGCAGAAAAGACTCAGTGAAGGATTAAAGTGGACTCTGCAGAACTGTAATGTAAAAAAATAAAGAATTTGGGGGTGGACTTGCTTTTTAAAATCAAGAAGAAGTCTATATATACTGTATGACCAATGGTTCACAGACACTTGACCATCCAACCAATATGAGCCTGTTGGACATCTTATTACAAACAACAGCCTACAGTCTTCTCAGAAGATGTGTTCATGATTTTGGGGTGTCTCTGTGGGAAATTGTGGTCTTGAGCCAAAACAGTATATCTGTGGTCAGATACGGATGTTGAATGAGAAGACCTGGACCACAATCAATTTTCCAATTCATCCCAAAATTGTTCAGTTGGGTTGAGGTCAGGACTTGGTGGTGGCCACTCAAGTTCTACCACATCAAACCATATCTTTGTGGACATGACTGAAACAGAAAAAGGCCCCAAACTGTTGCTACAAGGCTGTAACATTAAGATTACCCTTCCATGGCTTTGTGCCTGGTAACAACAGTTGGCTGAAACACTTGGACTCAATAATTTGGAAGGATGTCCATACACTTTTTTTGGCCATACAGTGCACATGTAGCCAGTTTTGGAGATCATTACATCTGGAGTAGGAAAAAGAAACACATCTTTTAAAAACTTAATAAAACAGGTCACACAACAGCTGGAAATTCATTAGCTCATAGAGTAGAAACACGTTCAATTTTTTGACAGGATCATTTATCACTATGCAAATTTTACCCACTGGTTTGTCATTTAAGAAAGCGACGCGACACAAGAGAACCACCCACACAGGCGTTTAATAAACAGTATGCTTTTCATAGAGCGAAGCTGTTATAATTCTGCAGCATTCAAGCAGGAGATAAAGGTTTCAGCTACAGTAATCAGGAGCCTGAGAACAAGAGGAACCAGCTCTGAATCACATCATTATAGGTACACTACAGTGGAGAGGAGCTGCATTAAGGCACAGTTCACACTAGGTGGCAACAGCGGGAGGTCCCTATTATAGCTAGGCTTTCATGGCGGGCAAGATGAAAAGGAAGGATACACACTATAGTTACAAGTTTCCTCTGTGGAAATGCTTGAACTCGCTATCAAAAGTGAACCTTTTGTCCGCTGTCTGAAGCTAAGCTGCATGACCTGGCTAGTTTAAAAGAGAAAAATAAAATAACACAAATGAAGAAAGTAAACAGCAACTCCAAGCAGTAAAATATAAAATGTCAATCACTGAGCTGACAGTTCTATCTAGAAAAACTGTACAACGGAGCTACAGTCAAAGAATCACTTTACTGAGTTATAAAATTTCCTATGCAGCCAGATTTACCATATTTCTTACAGGCTTTTGGAAGTACTGCAGTCTCTTGTGTTGGGTAGGCCACCCGTTGCGACTCAATGTATATGGATAAGGTGGACGTGAGCTCATAGAGACCCCCATGATGAAAGTTCACTTTTCTACAAGCCTTCGGACTTTTAGAACGCAGGGATACTACAAGGTATGGATAATTAAACTAGTGGGGAAATCTGGTGTACAAGGGGATATAGACAGAGCAAGTTAACAGACTGATACATGGCTATAACTATATTTTGTAATGCATATAGGGTACATTTATAGTTTTGTCTGCCAAAGGATTATTAAATCTGTCTAGCCAGTTTTGAGTTTTACACACATCTGCCATGCGCTACAGTGAGACAGGTGACAACCCTAATGCAGTTTCTTGTGTCACATTTAAACCCTCCCTGGAGAAAAAATGTAGCTGGATACATTTTGTTATGCTTACTTCCAGTGCCCTTTTTGTGTCTCTCTTTTACCATGTTTGCATACGAAGAATGCAACCCACAGTGGCTAGGTGGTTAGCACTTCTGCCCAGCAGCACTAGGGTCATTAGTCCAATTCTCAACCACAGCACTACTTTCCTGGAGATTGCATGCTTTGCCTTTAGGTACTCTGTTTTCCTCCCATGCTCCAAAGATGTGCTGGTAGGTTAATTGGTCCTGGTACGTGTGCTGTGAAAGTGAATAAAGGGACCTTATATTGTACATTCACACCAGTCCCTGCTCTCAGGGGCTTACAATCTATATCAGGGGGTCTCTAAACTTTCTAAACAAAGGGCCAGTTTACTGTTGTTCAGACTTTAGGGAGGCCGGATTGTGCCCAGTGAGACTAAACAATGCCCAATCTTTGGTATTGGGGGAGGAAAAGTACCCTATTGTTGGTGTCAGTGGGAGGAATAGTACCCCATTGTTGGGGTCAGTGGAAGGAATTACAATATGTAACAGGAATATTGCCCCAAGGTCCAGATAAAAGCAAGCAAAGGGCTGCATCCAGCCCTGGGCCACAGTTTGGAGACTACTGATAAATATAAAGCTCTGCATAAATTGATGTACCCAGAGTACCCGGAGGAAACCCATACAAACACAGGGATAATATGCAAACTTCATGCAGATAATGTTCTGGCTGAAATTGAACCAAGGACCCCAGTACTAAAAGAAATAAATGTTAACTGCTAAGCTTCTTCCTCACCCCAGCGTGCTTCTTCTCATTGTTGCTTAGGAAATGAGAGAGTTAAAGAGGGCAAAGCAGAAAAGGAAAGAATGAAACATACGAGAAGGTATGCCAGAAGAAAAGCTGTGTACACAGAATATTTGTGACAACTCAAAAAACACAATATTAATCTGTATGGATCAGGGGCGGACTGACCATTTTGAAACTCGGGCACTGCCCGAGGGCCCGGGGTCAATAGGGGGCCCCATGAGATGCCCCTGGTACCTTTTTTCTAAGCTTTTTTGAGTTTGGGCAAGGACACAGGGGCCCCATGATCCCCTATTGCCCGGGGGCCCCATGAGTTGTCAGTCCACCCCTGGTATGGATGCATGTGTGTATGCTGCCTGATGAAAACCTGATGCTCCAGCTAATACCAGCAGGAAATGGGGAGCTGTCAGTCCTAGAGCCTGCACCTTTAGAAATCAAGTCTGCAATGGCAACCACAACTGTTATCTTGATCTTGCTGCATAAAAAATCATGGACTTATTCAGTTCCACTAATTCACTTGTTATCTAGTATTGCTCTTTCATATTTTAGTCAGTCCTTTCCTTTTGCTGAGATCTTGGCTAACTCCTATTTTGGGGATCTGGGATGCCTTAACCCTTTGAGGTCTTCTCAACAGTAAGAACAACTATTTATATTAGGCTTAGCCTTTCAGGCTTCCCCATTTGTCTCCACTAAGTTTCTGAATCAAATCTTGAGGAGTCCATCAACCTCTTGTCTCGTTGCCAGGTCTCATAGGGTGTGTTCTCTGCTCTACAGAGACCTCTACTGAAAGAATCCCCAAATTCCCTGAGTATCAGATTGTAGCACATATAAAACATATTTTTTACAGCTTCAAAGAAGCATCTTGCTAATTCCAAAATGAGTCACCTGCTGTGTGAGCAAACAAGCTTAGCTCATGGGCAATGTTCTAAAACGAGAACTTGTGAGTTCTTGGAAATAAAAATCCCAATGGAAAAATTACTGTCAGTGAATAAACAAAAAATGATCGTCTTACAATGACGAACAGCCTTTTACATATTGTTTGTGGATTGTGCTACATAGCAAGAAAATAGATCATCGCATAATGTATGTCAAGTGTTCCATTCTCAAGCAATCTCTGCAATAGCCCGAAAGTACAATCTAGGTTTAAATTAAAAATGTGCTAGGAAACATTTATCTGGAACTTCACCGAGGAACTAATGCAGACCTTGCATGAAAATGTAAACCATTCAAAAAATACTTACCTTTGACTTAGCGTCCAGACCTCCAAAATTCTGCAACAAAGTTCTCCTGCATTTTGCTGGATCAGAATTCTCCTGGAATTTTTGCTTCCCCAGCTTTCACTTGTGCCTTCAGGATGCAGCCAGAAGATGAGGTGCAAGGGTATTTCATTTTTCTTCTAATGGCTATTTTTTGGGTGCTTCAAGATAAGGCAGACCTTGCATTTTCATGCACTGTAGGCTTTCATATCAACTCATTACTAATGTGATATGCTGGGAATATCAAATAGCTTACTGAGCCATAATTTGTTAATAACATAGATTAACAGGCTATACAAGTCTACCAATAATGTTGTATATCAGTGTATATCCAGGTACAGGAACTGAACCCTTCCCATTTGTGCTTTGTGTGTTTGCTCTTTTTTTGGGCACATTTTAAAAACATTTGTACAGGTGTTTTTGCACGCATTTCAGTCAAGAGTGACTTTTTTAGTTTATTTTTAGCCAATGGAAAGCTAGTTACTAGATAAGAAAATGTGCAAAAAGCGTGCAATATGCAAGTTTTTTGCACATTTTACAGGATTGTCTATTGGGGCCAAAATTGCCTGACACTGCCCCAAAAGAAGCTCATGTTTGAGTGATGAGCTTCAAGCGATACTATGCTCAGGTGTGAATAGGAACCAATCAATATACTGGAAAACCGAGTGTTGAGCATTGAAGAGTTTCTGGTGGAGCTTCAAATTGCATCCATGTTGCTATGGGGGTAATTTAATAAAACTTGAACAGCCAGAATATGGAACTGCTGTGCATGGTAATCAATCAACCTCTATCTTCAGCTTGTTTAGTTAGGCTTTGAAAAGGAAAGATAGAAGCTGATTGGTTGCCCTGCACAGCTGTTCCAGAATCCGGTTGCTCCAGTTTTTTATAAATTCCACTGTGTGAATTGGTGTGGACGATGCCTAACTTCATGTAGTGAGCTGACAATGCTGCGCTGAAATCTCTAACGGTTTACCAGTCCTGCCCAGTTCTCCCTGCTGGACAACCAAACACCTCATCTTATGTTATAGGGAGAGGGAGAAGGAGGTGTCTTGTAGCCCCAACCTACTTCCCATTCTAGGACAGTGACATTGATCCTTTAAATACACTACAGTGAGCGAGTGTTGGCATCCTAGGACAGAAGCGCCTTACTACAAAGCTTACTTACACCAAGTGAAAATAAAGGAAACAAAAAGAAAAAAAAAATGCACTCACTATATACAAAGAATAGTAAACTGCACTATATTACACTTTTTAGGATTTTCAGAGCCTGCTTACCACTACTTTTGAGAAACACTGTCAACGTCTAACAAACAAAATCCCACAAGTTTCACTGTTTCTGCTAACTGGTCTGTGAACTCTCACAAACATCACCCGTAAGTTGCGAGGTAGGGCCCCCATGTATCGGACTTGTTTTTACAGCATATTTGTCAGACACTCAATTGGATTGAGATCTGCAGAATTTGGAGGTCAAGTCAACACCCCAAGCTTGTTGCTGTGTTTCTCAAACCATTGATAAGACCAGTCCACCTTGCTCCATTGCTCAGTGGTCCAGTAGCTCTTATACTGATCAGACTACACAGGCCAGTCTTCCCTCCCCACAATGAGCCTTGGCCGCCAGTTCACCAGTTTTCTTTCTTTGGACTACTATCAGTAGGTCATGACCACTGCAGACTGGGAACATCCCACAAGAGTTAAAGTTTTTGGAGATGTTCTGACCCATTTATCGAGCCATTACAACTTGACTCTTGTCAAAGTAACTCAAATCTTTACGCTTGTCCATTTATTCTCTTTTTAACACATCAACTTCAAGGACAACAAATTCACTTGCTGTTTAATATAGCCCACCCACTTTCAGATGGCATTGTAATGAGATAATCAACGTTATTCACTTTACCCGTCAGTGGTCCTAATGTTATGGCTGTTCAGTGTATAGCACTAATAATGAATGCAGCACTTACATATTGTATGTTCAATTTAGTCCCTGCCCTTTAGAAGCTTACAGTCTAAGGCAGGGTTTCTCAGCCAGGGTTCTATGGAACCGTAGGGTTCTTCCAGAGGTTGCTAGGGGTTCCTTGAGCAATGAGAAATTTATGCCTGTTGGATAAGTTCACACCAATTATCTTTTCAGTTATCTGTAAGGGGGTGATACTTCCCAATGTCCACAAGTGTAAGGAGCATTCTTCCCACTGATCATTATACTAATGTATCATGAGTTATAGATATAGTAATTTTTAGCAAGGGTTCCCTGAAACCGGAAAGTTATTTCAAGGGTTCCTCTATGTTAAAATCTTCCATTTTGCTTGAGGTGATTGTAGCTGTATTAGTGCATTAGTACTCAATTGTTTCTGTGTTAAAAAAAAGGTTGAGAGAGGCTGATCTAAGATCTGTATCCCACATGCCTATGTAAACATACTAGGACCAGTTTAGACAAGAGCCAATTAACCTACCACCAGATCGGGTCACTGGTTCGAATCCCAACCATTATACTATTGCTCATGTGCCTATATAGTTTTAGTGCATCTCATGCTCCAAGATGGAGAAACCTGCATGAAACAAAGACATTCAAGTTGGGTTTCAAAGCTGCAAACAACAATATTATGTTGTTATTCCTATAATTCATTTTATCTCTTCACAGCTTTACTTTATTAGCAAAGTATACAAGAGGATAGCCCTGGCATGTTGGTATACTTTGTAAACAACACTGTACAATCTAGAATTCCCTTTTAATATGAGAAGATCTTTCCTACAAGTTAGTAGTCCTCGGCCAACAATCCTTTTAAGATTTAATGTTTATATGTTTCTGACAGAGCAGTAGCAGAAACATCTCCAACATATTTTAATGAACAACAAGACTATTTCCTTTATCCACCCTCTTGGGGAAGTGAAGAAAGATGAGGTATTCCAAGTGATGAATCAGACAGAGTGAAGTCATCATCTGCAGAAAACAACGGCAGCTAAATGTCTCAATAACGAAAAACACCATATAATGCAGTAAAGGTAGAGAGGAGGCAGCTCCAATAAGAACCACATGCTCCTCACTGCTAGAGACACACTACAAATTCTTTCAACAATGTCTCATTTTCAGTACTACCCTTTTAATAACACTATATATTTCATATCATCCCAGTAATATATGTCTGGATGAGGCACAGAACATCTACCAAGTACAGTACATATTCTGCACCTGAAAGCACAGTTCTACATGATTATAATATCTCAATGCAGCCAAAAATGTGTAACTGCCTTACAGCTGCTCTACACAGACCTGCTCTCCAAAAAGTTAGCATATGCTTGCCAGTTCAACTTCATTGAAATCTAAGGCATAACAAGCCACACCCTGGTTAGTGCAAGATATGCCCCCATTTATGCTAGCAACAGCTGGCTTTACTGTATGGAGACCACACCTATTTCTTTCTACAGTCCAGCCCCCGCAGAGTGACATTTGATAGTTTGTCAAGAACGTATTAAGAACCACCCATGAAGAGAGGGATTTACTTTAACATTTTGTTTTCTTTGCTCATGCCCTTCACAAAAACAAACATTATCCACCTGAAAGCACAGTCCTACATAGACCACATGATTATAATATCTCAATCGCGCTAAAAACTAGTACCACCCTTACAGCTGCTCTCTATAGACCCGTTTCCAAACAGTTAACACATGCTTGCCAGCTCTACTCCATTGAAATTTGAGGCATAACAAGCCACACCCTGATTAGTGCAAGATATGCCCCATTTGCCCTAGCCACACCTGGCTGTACTGTATGAAGACCACACTTATTTCTTTGTACAGTCCAGCCCCCGCAGAGTAGCATATGATAGTTTGGTAAGAATGTATAAAGACCCACACCTGAGAAGAGAGATTTAGTTTAAAATGCTGTTTCCATTGTTCATGCCCTTCACAAAAACAAGATCGTGAAGGTCAGCCATATGGGTAAATATACAATTGAAATATTTGCATTCAAACTATTTTTTTACCACAATTTGCATTTCTGTCCAATCAATCTTGTACCCCAGGAACACACACATCACCTCATTGCAAAGGAGGATGACCACACATTCCAGTCTCCTGGACACCCAATTCAGCTTGGTCAGATCTCCACCCCAAATCCAGCTGACTGGACCATAAAGGTGAAGCAGCACACTGATCTGATATGAGATAATAAGCAAGCTCTCAATATTTTACTGCACTGTGTGGTACAACAGAGAATTGGATTACAGCATGGCCCCACCTTCTCTCAGTATAAAGAAAGCCATAGATGATGCAATTTTCTTTCCTGCAACTATGTGCTGCAGTACAGAAAATTGCTCATTCCCCCATCAACACAATCAGTGCTGATGGAGGAATCCCTCCCACAGCGCAACTTTGATCTGCTGGTGGGGAGTCTTTCCTGCTAGCAGAGCACAATGATTACTGCTGGTGGCTAAAGGTGGTGTAGAATGCCCATAACAAAAAGACAAACAGAGATCCCAGTCTAATTACCCCCTGAAAACATTTTGCAAATACCTGTTTATCATGCCCTGTAGAAGTAGTACATACTCTTTGAAAGGGTGACAATGCTTCTTTCTGCAGTGAAATTGCTGCAACATTGTCACCCTTTCTACTGCTGTAGATGCTTAGATGTTGGGACAATTGATATCCCATCAGTACAGCCATGCCTAGCTTGACCCACAGCCCTTCAGAACAACAGCATACAGCTCTATTTAAAAAAAAACTTAAGGAACTTATGTAAAACTCCTGCCCAGTCCCTCCCTGCCCCACCAGCCCTGTCTAGTGGGGTACTGCAGGAATCCAGCTTCCTAGCTGCATTTACCAATTACCTCATTTAAACTTAGCAAAAGCATAGTCAAGCAATGTAGAGGTTTTTCACATGAGTTGCACAGAAGAAGAATAGTGTGTTTTTGGCCCCATAGGCTTTTAAATGGGAGCCCCAGAAAAACATGAGTAAAAAATAATTTTTGAAAACACGGCATTTAAAGTCTAAGGGCCAAAAACATATGATTCTGCCTGCAAAAAGCATGTATTGAGAATAATGTGATTCTTCACCTTTAGTATCTTTGCGCTTCAGGAATCTTGAAACAAAACACCCAGTTGTGAATGAATGAAAAAAGAAAAGGGTAAATGACTTTTAATACATCAACTTAACTCTCACTTCAAGAGGAAAAAAGCTAGAAGCTACGGATGGCTTTTAATGATTTCAGCTCTCCAATATCATCACATAAAATGAAGGACCAGCAGTCCTGAATTGTACAGTATGTGAGGACCCTGAGGGCCCGCTCACATTCTAGAAGTGCTGGAGTGTGGGGAAGAGTGCCCGCTGCTGGGGAGGGCAAGGAAAAAGGCAAGTAATTCACCTTATTTATCATTCCCTAGGCCATATGTGTCGAACACAAGGCTTGCAGGTTGAATCCAGCCCGGCAGGCAATTTCATATGGCATTTGCACCTCTCCAACAGCTGTGGCACCCCCGTTGTCTCAGCAGTTGGCAGCAGAGAGGAGGATACAAGGATACAACTCCTCCTACAGATCCTGTGCCTCTCTGTGAAGCCACAGCACCCCCTCATCTCCACCTTCCCTGGTCTCAGCATTTACCAGACTATGGTTGCTGACTCCAGCCCTCCTCTAGATCCTGCACTTTCTGCTTTCCAGCTCCACCCCCAGCTTCATCTTGGCAGCAGCACAAGGTAAGGGGGGCTCACTGAGATGTAAGGGAGGGTTGGGGACTCTTGACTTCTGATGGTGGGTGGGGTTTTTTTTTTGACATCTGATGCAAGGGGGGAATGAGGTGCCCTGGACACTCTAGTTTTACAGATGCAACCTGCTCTTTGAGGGCAACCATAATGCTGATGTGGGGCTTGATAAAATTAAGTTTGACGCCTCTGCTATAGGCAAAATGAGCATTTAATCCTTGCAGTGTGGAGGGGGATGCACTGCAAGGGTAAATTTCCCTTTCACCGAGATTTCAGCTTTAAGCAGTTTCCTACATTGTTGCTAGTTTGGTGCACCAGACATCACTGAGATAAAGCAGACACTTATTAACTGATATGCTGCTTTCCAAGCAATCCTGGCAAACAAAATGGCCACCGGCCTTGTCAGCTGGACCATGTGTATGTCAAACAGTGAGATTGAGTTAAATTTCACTGATGCATAGAGAAAGAAAAAGAATCACAATTTAGGATCGTCAACTGGGATTGTGCAACTATCTGTGACAATGTTAAATAACAAGTTAAAACATGTTTTCTTTTTACTCATTTTTGTAATACAACTTTGCTTACTGGAAAATGCCTTACAGCGTGATTCAAAACACATGTTAAAAGATCTGAATGAAAGAAAGAAAAAAAAAAAGTCTGGAACATCGAAGCAATATATCATTTGTGTGTTTAAAGTTTTTTCTTCCCTCCTCTCTCTCTCTCTGTCATGAACACTTTTATGTCCAACAGATTTATTTAAACTAGTTTATTATATAATGAGGCTTGTCAGATCATAAAGACAAAGACTTCTATTATGGAATCTATCAAAGTTTGACTCTGATCACATTGTATAGCGCTGGGGTTGGTTAACTGCTACGATGCAATCAAGCGTATGTTGAGCTGTAAATGCAAATGTTTCAAATTATTAAAAGCCACATCTGTCAGCGGGATCATACTTTGAAATGTTTGCTCTCAGGGTTTTAGGTTATTAAGATCCTTAAGCTGCGTCTTACAACATGGGCTCTTACCATACAGATTGGATTCTGGGGTCTGTATTGCGTATAATAAACAAACTGGAAAAAAAAAAAAAGATTTGCAGATATATACGATTTCACGTGGGTTTTGTATATGGCTTTTACCTGTAAGTGATCAAATGAAAATACTGCATAGAAACAAGCTAACATTCAGAGACTACAAAGAACCTTTTTACAGTCTTGGTACATGTTGGCCAATTTTCCCATTTCCTGGAACCTTTGGGGCCTATCTGTACACGCCACCAGATTATACTGTGTTCAGGCCTCCATAGAAGATTTCAATGCAGGTCTCCTGATGTAAAAGAGGAGATCTTTCCAAGAGGCCTATGTACCCTAGCATAAAAAAAAAACCCTTCAACCCTTCTTCAAACCTAACTCTCACGCAAAACCCTCCTAATTTAAGCCTAAACCTAATACTCACATTAAACCAACCTTACCTTTACCCCATCTAATCCTAGCTTAAACCCAACGCTCACCTTAGTCCCCTCTGAACTTAGCCTAAGCCTAACCCTAGTGTAAACTCAATCCTCATCCCAACCCCCTCTAGCCCTAAATTTAACACTCACTTTTGTCCAAATTTACCATTACGCCATATAATCCTCAATTTTCACCATAGCCCCCTCTAACCTTAGCCTAACCTTAACCCTAAAGTAAACTTATCCTCACCATAACCCCCTCTAACCCTGAACCCAACACTCATATTAGCTCAACCCTACCATTACCCCATTAATCCTAGCTAAAACCAGCATTCACCTTAGTCCCCTTCTGTCTAATCCTAACCCTGAAGTATATAGATACATAGCTAGTCTGGCTGAAAAAAGACAAAAGTCCATCCAGTTCAACCATTAAAAAAAAAAAGTTATAATCCTATACCCACAGTTGATCCAGAGGAAGGCAAAAAACCCCAGAAAAGCATGATCCAATTTTCTCCTGCAGGGAAACAAATTCCTTCCTGATCCCCCGAGAGCCAATCGGTTATTCCCTGGATCAACTTTACCTATATAATTTTCAAATAATACTGTATGTCTTTAAAAATAAATTTAATCTACATTTTTGGAATGCATTTACAAATATATGTAAAAACATATGTTAAAATGTCACCCTGAAGAAGTCATGTGGATCGTGACGCAACGCGTCGGCACGCGCTGACAGCATTTCTGGGAAAGCGGTAACGTCGTTTCTGGTGTGGACACCATTTTTGGAGTTATCGTGGAGCGAGTGGAGCTGTATGTATCCAGCATCAGAACCATGATATGGGAAAAAGGCGTTTATATATATTTTTTAAATGTGAGTGGGCAATTGGCTTTGTTTGTTTATGTGTCTAATAAAAAGCAGGATTACACTATGGAGGATTTTTTCTGTTTTTAATATTATCCTACTACGGTCATGTGGATTTGAGTATCCCTGAGATAGGAGAAGATCCAGAAGCAATAAAGTCGTTATCCTTAGCGTTCCATCCCTGGTGATACCTTTCCTGGTGCATGTGGGCCACCCACACAATGAGTTGACCCGTAGGGTCACATTAAGGAGGTGAGGAGCCATCTTGGCCATCTGTGGATTTCTCTGCACATCGTGTGGCACTGTGATCACCCCACGTAGCTTGCTGTGTTTTTCGGTCACCAAAATTGGAAAGTTTTTTTCTATGGACTTTCACATAGCATGAACTGCATTTGAATATATGAGCACATGCACTGTATCACTGCAATTAATCTACTGTTTGTTTATTTATGATATTATTGCTTTACCCACTTTTATGCCATCCAATATGTTGCATTACATTATGTCTGTCCTAGACTAGTAGGTTATGTTAGCACTTCACTATTTTTCCCCCTCATATGTTAAAATTACTTTTTTATATGTTAAAACAAATTTGAAGAATATACTCAAAACAAAAATTTTGAAAAATATTTTTCATATATTCTGTAATATATAATAAATGCATTTCAACATACAGTGTATATATATATATATATATATATATATATATATATATATATATATATATATTGAATACGGCCAAAATTGTAGTATTTCAAATATATGTCAATATATTTGGGAAGAATATTTTTAAGATATATTTAAAATATGTTTTTCTTCCATGTGGGTAATCCTCACCCTAACTACCTTGAACCCTAGCTTATATCTAACCCTTACACTAAACTCACCTCAACATGACCACCTCTAACAATAGACTAAATCTAACCCTCATCCTACCCCCTTAACCCAAGCATAAACCTAACCCTCACCTTAAAATGTATCATTATTTTCATCTCTATTATATGGTGGGTTGATAAGATTAGTAGTTTACACAAAAACGATATTTCTTTGTGCCTTCTTTTAATCTAACAGGAAATAACAAGGACATTTTCGACAAGATCGACAGGTATTTTCTGTGCTTGCTAAAAATGTTCTCAGCCTAAAAAAAAAAAAGAAAAACAAAATAATGCAGCCACCACATCTAAACACTGGTAAGCTGTAATATATTTAAAGGGGTACTAAAGCTTTTCTTTTTTAATTTACTAAAATAACAAACATGTCATACTTCCTTACACTGCGCAATGGTTTTGCACAAAGCAACTCTTCAGATCTTCCTCTTCTGGGGTCCCCCGCCAGTGCTCCTGGTTTCTCCCCCCCACAGAATACCCACCATAGGAAGCCACTTGTATAGGGGCACTCCTACAGGCTCGCTCGCATACGAGCTGTATATGCAATTCCGTCCAAAAGTTTTAAAAAATCTGCACTCCAGGTCAGTATTTTCCGCCAGTGTATGCAAATGTGAGCAAATAAGCGCATATGAACATAAATATTTTGAATATTCATAGATTTTGCCTAAGGAATGTATTGTAGGCGCACGAATATGTGCAACACAAATGCCTAAAATTATGTTCAGAAATGCCGATGCTCAAACATCAGTATCATGCGCAAGAGGCCTAAGACAAGAGAGTGGATTTAGAGGCATTTATTGGTCAGTAATGTGAATAACAGGCTCAGATGATATAATAATGTCAAAAGTAATAACTGTTATTGTTTTAATTATATCCAGGGCTTTTTTTCAGCAGGAACGCGGGGGAACGCATTTCCGGCACCTCCAGCACTGAATGTATGCAACGGTAAGGGGTGCTGTAGGGCATATTGTTGCTGGCTGCCGGGGGATAATTTGTCACTCAAGATGATCTATTTTTGTGTGATGGTCTATTGTTGCTGGTGGGGGATCTATTGTTGCCGGGGGTCAATTGTTGCTGGAAGGAATCTACTGTTGAGGGAGGAGTTTGTCGTCTGTTGTTGCTGGCTGCTGGGGAGTATATTTATGCTGGCTGCTGGGATATCTGTTGTAGCTGCTGGGGGTATATTGTTGCTGGGGTGGTATTTTGTTTTGAGGGTCCATTGTTTCTGGAGGGATCGATTGTTGCTAGGGGGTCTATTGTTCCTGGCTGCAGGGGATCTATTTTTCTGCTTTTCTTGTTATCGTTAACAAATTCCATGCAAATTATTCAGCACCAACAAATGATACTTGGCTCTGTATTCTCTAAAAGGAGCGGCACTAGGAGGTGAGTAGGGGGGCAGAGTCAAGAAGTGAATTGGAAGATGGGAGTTCCTGCACCTATTTTTAAAGAAAATAATCCCTGATTATATCATTCTATTACAACAATGACCCTGTGAATAGATTGTAAGCTCCAAGGATCAGGGCCCTCCCATCCCTTTTGTATTGATATGTATTGTTGCTGTATTGTCTCCTGTTATAATGTAAAGCGCTGAGCAAACTGTTGGCGCTATATAAATCCTGTATAATAATAATTATATATACACACAAAACACACATATATGTATACACAAAAATGAATATATATATATATATATATATATATATATATATATATATATATATATCTTAGTGAAATAATAATCACTTTTGTAAAGTTAAACTCTATAATTTTGGTTGAAGTAAGGTCAGAATATGCTATTTTACTTGTAAATAAAAGGGTTAGCAATCATGGCCAGTCATTCACAGACCTTGGGCCCCCTGCGTGGACAGGCAGGTGACACATCTATTGTCTGATTCCGCAATGTAGTATGCTATGCCACCTCTTGGCCTCCAGCCCACTCTCTGGACAAAGAATCAGAATCATTAGCACGATTCGATAAGCAGCTAGCTGACACAGAAAGTTGTAAGGCTGAACAGTAAAGTGTATCTAACATATAGGGATTGCAAAGATGTATTTAGCTCTATGTCTGCGGTTACGGGTTGTGCCAATTGTTAGGAGTTTGGTAAATACTGTGCTGAAATCTCCTACGCACTTTAGTAACAGTGTTAAATGATACAAGTAAAAAATAATGTAATCATCTGCAGTCTACTAATTCTACAACCCACTGCGCTAAACCTGTATGCCCTACACTCCTTCGCCAAAGACGGCTGTGCCAATTTTCAGAAGCTGTAGTTTAGATCTAAGTGAAATCACCAATAGGGCAACTCTATAGCTAATAATTACAAATAAGTCAGGGCTGTACACATGCTGTGGCCACAGTGCTTTGCAAAAATGAAACCCCTCCTAAAGTTAAAGTATTACTAAACCCAATACCCTGCATTGGTTTTTCATGGTTTGTATACCTATAGTGGTTTGCATACATTTGGGAAAGTATATTGTAAGGGTGTCAGGGAGTACTGTTTAATTCCTTGTATCTAGTTATGTTTGGTATCTCGGCATGACATCATCTTTTATATTTTACCAAACAATTGGATATTATATTGTTTGTAGTACATGCAAGTGTACTTTTTCCAAAAATGCAAATATGTGACATAAAAATATGCAACACCCACCATTTTATTCTCTAGGGCCTATGCTTAAAAATTATATGTTTGGGTCAGTTTTGATATTCCTTTCCTACATGTAAAAAACTTCTTTTTTTTTGCTAGAAAACTACTTATAACCCCAGACTAGAAGTAGGTAAGAGGAGCAGCGAAGGCTTTTGTAAGTAAGAACAAGCCGTGAAAATATCTCAGATAAGAACTACATGAAGTTGCCACATGCAGCTGTACTAACAATGAGAATGTTTTTAGATTTCATGAGTTTGGCGCAAGGTCCACCCCATGTGTGTCACAAATGTTTGACTGAATCGCACCAACAATGGTTCCTTTTAGACTGTTCCACCTACAGCAACTCAAAAACACAAATTTGTATTGTAATGGTTATTAGTTTTAATCTGAATGTTAAATCTTGCACATGTGCCCAACACTTTAATGTTCAAGGAACCCATAAGAAATGTATTTTTTCCCAACTGAAATTGTTATTCATTTTTGTTAAACTTACACTGGTTAATCCTCGTCAAATTCAAATGGCACTCGATTACACTAATCTGTCGTGAGACATAACACTTGGTATAGTATAGAACATCACAAACAATAAATACGAGTAAATAAAAGATTGTATCAAATGACACCGACCTCCATTCTGTAACCTAAATCCTGAGACACATCTGTTCTTTACAAACTCGACTTTGTATCAACATGATTCTTTTCAAAGCCTATGATGTCAGACGGACAATAAAACGCTATTTTCTTTCAGCTTTTTATACCACTTCTGCTGAGTGAATATTACAGGCTCGCTCTCAAATATAAATCCATGTAAGTCGTTTTCTAACTACTGCAGTGTCTCACCCTTAAGTATGATTTATACCATATGAGCCGAAATACCAACAATGGTTTTATTAATATAGAACTTAGACATAAGTCTGAGTTTGTTCTAAAGTCTCTTTGTTTCATCTTGTTAACATAATTCTTGCCAAGGGCTTCCAGCATTACGTTTTAGGAGTTCTAAATAGATTAGGGTGTTCTCTCAGGCAGCCAAGGCTGAAAAACACAAACTTATCTTACATTATGATAGATGGATCGTTCTCTGCTGATAAATTCCACTCTTAAAGGTAACTTCAGTCAAGTTGGTGGAAAGCGGCCCTTAAAATGATTTAGACACTTGCCTACACATAAGTTACAGAGGTAGCACCTGTTTGTAGTGTAGCACTACCCCATTAGGGGTCGCTGGAATTTGATTTGGGTCCCCCTATGCCCTGCACAGCCAGGCAATATGCATTTTCCACACCTTGCATACTGGAGTCAAAGAATAGCCCATGAACTTGTTTTTGTGATTTTATTAAGGGGTTAAGAACTTGGTTTGGGTCTAGGGGTTTATGGGATGCCCGAGGCACTGAGGAACATGAGGACAAACTCCTTAGCAACTATGTGCAAAAATGTGAATAGCAACAGTCTCTTTCCTTGAAGACCTCCAAAGACTCTTCCTAGTGTACCTTCTCAGAACCCGGATGATTACTCATCTTCACCCAGCTACACTGAGGATATTCCCTAGGCAAGGGGGCCCAAGAGCTGTTAATTTAGAAACATTCTCAGATGAGAAGCCAGTTGGGTCTTACACCTGCCCCCCCTTTTCCAGGCCAGGGGATGTACGAGTACTCACACTGTCCTCTCCTGTTAGCTTGGTGGCTGCCTTCAGGCCTTACGTTGGGCTGGATCGTTCCCTACTATGTCATCCCTGAGAGACGTTGAGGCAGTGGAGATCCTCTTTTCCAGCGTCCTGCCTGTAGGTGGGCTCCCCTCCCTGGGGTCCCCTCTCAGGCTCCACACTCCAACCTTCCTCAATCCATCTTCCACCTGACACTGCCCTGCCACTTTTAAAAGTTGCCTTGGTCACCATGCCCAGCCTCCTCCCAAAAGATTGGCCAAGGTCCCTAAAACATGCATATCTGGGCCTCCTCCCCTGGTCCGCCCCCTTCCACAAAGTTCTCTAAGTTTCTGGAAGGGTGGGAGGGCTCCAAAAGCCCTGATCTATTAGAGCCTCCCAGCCTGTCCTGAGGTGAACTCCTTCCTCACTCACAGGCTGACTCAGCCTCTGTCTAAAAAAGACAAAAACAAACAGCCTATCTAGCTAACCTGGAGGATGTTACAATAGGACATATCGGAGGCTGGCATTTAAACTGGCATAGTAGTTTTTTGGAACAAATATTCATATGATCATTTGTACAATAAGCCGAATATCTGTAGAAAGCACTTAAAATTTTTATTTGTTTTAACTTTTTATTTTGGAATGAATAGAACTTCTCCTTTTCCCCCTCAACTTCATTTGTTTGGAATATGCATTCCCATTTGTTGCAGTCACTGCTCTATGCAGCACAATACATGTGTAAGAAATGTAAAAAAGTTTAAAACACGTAAACATAATATACTTTCCCAATTAATTACTAATGTTAGGAGTATAAGAATTAAAAATAGTTAAATGCACACGAAAAAGGACTGCGTTCCACAGCGGGCCTATCAGACTGGAGGAAGTCCTGGTTGATCCATCCACCCATGACCGACTCCTACCATCCTTCTTTCCATCCAACAGCAGCACACCACCTTGGCAATGAGGAGGACTGAGCATCCTCACTATTGATGAGCCTGTTTTTTTATCACTAAGGTGAGCTGCCTACCTACTTTTTTAACTATTAAAGTTGTACTACAGTCTGCACTTCAAGGCGCTGTGTTTCTCTCTTGGTTCATTAAAAATAGTTAAAGCTGATTGGGAGAGTTTAGTTCCGCATTAAGAATACTGTATACCCTTGAATATTTTTTTTTAAACCAGAGTTAAGGCTGCATTCACACTTGAGTGTTTTGTTAATGTGCACAAAATCATGAAATGCATTTATGAAACGTGTTGCGCATGCGATGCATTGCATTAATGGTGCTCCAAACGCAGCAAAATAGATGCTCGTTGTTGCAAAAAAACACAAACGCAGCAAAACGCGCAAAGCATGAAGCTTAAAAAAGTGCGTGAGCTACATTTATCTCTTGTAGAGAAGCCCAGGGAAATGAATGAGTTGCTCTGTGCTTGTAGTGCGTTCACAAAATGCTACAGTGTGAATGAAGCCTTAGTGTCACTTTATTACAGAGCCTCAACCAGTTACAAGGCATAACACAGAGGCCAAAGAGAAAACAAAATACGTTTATTAAAAGTAGGCTGTAATAAGTTTAAATAAAGTCTGTATATGAAAGAGTGAAACTCCAGCTGGGAGTCCCTGTGGAGCCGAGAAGCTGAAGCAAAAACAAAACCACTAAAAGCAACAAAAAGAAAATAAATTGTGGAGTAAAAACTACTGTAAATGAGAGAAATGGGAGCAGAAGAAAATCCACTATGCAAGCAAGATGCTGGCGATTTATGCTTTTTAGAATGTTACAATATTGCACTAGTTAATTAAAAGCTTTTATATGAAGCATAAAAAGAATAGTACAAGAGGAATTAATCTGGAAGGTATTTGCGCAATGGAACTGCAAATGTAATAGAAGAAATCTTCCTCTATATGCATATATAAAATTGAAATTATTCTTTATTAACGTTTTAACTATCACAAAAGTTTGTAAAGTGTTTAAAACTTGGTGATCATCCTGTATTTTTCTGCAAGTACTCATAAGAGTTCTAGTAAAGATTTAATAAAAGTAAAAGGACACCATGATTGTCTGTACAAGTACTGATAGCTGCATTTTCATAGTCATGACACGTGCGCATGCCACACCAATTATCAGAATCGTATCAACTGATCAGGAAAAATAATTAATAATTTGGTAACCCTGGTATCAGGGGTGGACTGACAACTCATGGGGCCCCCGGGCAATAGGTTATCATGGGGCCCCTGTGTCCTTGCCCAAACTCAAAAAAGCCTATGAAAAAGGTACCAGGGGCATCTCATGGGGCCCCCTACTGACCCCGGGCCCTCGGGCAGTGCCCGAGTTTCCAAATGGTCAGTCCGCCCCTGCCTGGTATGCATTCCCTGCAAATACAAATTTTATGACAGGTTTACATTAAGAGTTAGCTCACACCAGAATCACACAGGAACGTGGTCTTTGTCCCTGTGCGATTCCTGCGTGTTCCTCTGCAGTGCGATTTTGCAGCACATTCAAATGCGAACGGGCTGCAAATCGCATATAAAAAGGTGTGTATTCATTACATTTGAAAAATGCGCCACACGTTTTTCAAACTGCATGGTACTGTGGTACCATGCCATCTGGTGCCTGTGCGATCAGCGTTTGGGGTGCCGTTAACAATGTACTTACACCCACAGCAGATCACAAAGGCCGTGTGTTTTATATGCAGAGCGGGAAACACACACAAACTTTGCCTTTGCTGCACCCCGTTCTGGTTTGAACCAGCCCTAAAACTCAACTGAACGTACGTACATTCACCTTTTCCAAAAAAATGAAAAGGAGAACTAACACCATACACCCTCCTGACTTCCCTGGTTTCCCCTGTACTTACCTTTGTGGATGATGAGCTGTCAGAGTCCAGGCAGCCAGTGTAGTGGTCCAGGGATTTGAAATCCCCACTGTTCTCTCTATGGGGCTTCTGGGATGGATCAGAACAATTCTGGTTGGTCAGTGCTGGCACAGAGCATTGCTCTAATCTGTCCCGAAACTAACCCTTTAAAGCAACTAAATATAATCCAGGTGCATTAAACAAAAGGTGTGCAATGAGACTGTACAATGTAAATTGCAGGCATATTTCCAAACCTGGCACATTTGCAGTGTAAATTCATCCACAACAATGAATGGCTGTATGCAGGTACATATGTATATGTTATACTTGCATAAACCTTTTTATGTGCACAGGCATCGATTCCTGGATATGCAAAAGCCATGTTCAGTGATTTTTACCTACATATGATTTCTGAGTTTATGGAAGTAAGATGTATGCCTGCATACAGCTGTAATATTTTAGTGAGCTGCATACTGTTGAAGCAGAGAAAGATCCACTGTGCCACCAGGGCTGGTGTGCCACTACTATTTTGGATCCTAACTTCTGCTAGCCTATCCAAAAGGGGACAAAACTCTACAAGGCACCTTAACTACTGCATGCAGGGACGATAATTAAGTGTACCACCATACAGATCAGGCCCCACCATTGGGGGGGGGGGGGGTAAGCATTAATATACCTTTTGTTTTGAACTACCTGGAATATTTAATACTCCCACACAAGTGCAGATGTGCCACCTGTCTCTGCAAAGTATATGGCACCTGACAGAGACCTAAGGCATGTTTCCGTAGGCACCGGAGACTCCTACGTGTGCATATATTGAAGTATCTCAGACCTAGTAGAGAGCTGCAGTATGTACGCACATGCGTGAAAGTTAGTCCCACATGCACAGACATGCTGTATGTGTCTGCCAGGTCCCAAATACTTTAGAGACCTGCACACAATCCTGTAACACACGTGCCCCTCCTGGAATGTGTGACATGGACATCTCAAAAAGCAGAAACTGTCCCTTTCTCACTCTCACCTAGGTTAGGAAACACAATGTGGTGGGCTTCAGGACAAATAAGAATGTTTAATGGGTAAAGGTCCAATTAAATGCGCATGCACAGTTCAGTGTACATTCAATAGAAGACTGCGATTAAGCAGGTATCTGTTATTGCATGTCTCTTCTGCAATAGAGAACAACCTGTTCACATTTTTTTTACTAGTTAAGCGTAGTTCCACTTTATTAAGGCAAACTGAATGGAATTTAGCATGGTGTCGGCAGGATAGAATTAGCGGTTCGTTGATTGACCTTACTTTCTGCCTAGAGCCACTATATAATAGATGCAATTTGAAGGGAAAAAATGTACTAAATTTCATTTATTCATCTTCTTGTACGTGTCACTTTAGTCTATCAGTGTGTATAATGCACTCAGATCAGACAAATTCCATTTAAAAGCACCTGATTGATATATGGTTCACAGATTACTTTCTCCTGTCACTGAAAAGACACTTTTTTATTATTGTGGAAACTATCTAAGCTTTTTCTAATAATGCACACTGTAAAAAACAGCAAAGTGCTAACCTTTCAACCACTGTACAGCCTTTGCAGACTGCTCTATCCATTATGCTTAATTGGCATCCGCACAATAAAATACTTCAATTCTGAAGAGTATTAATTACTAGTTTATGACTCTGGGTTCTATTATTCTGGCAGTGCAGAGGAGACCATAAAAAGCCTGGCATTTTCCTGCACAAAGGGGCAGTATATGTTATGTGTGATTCATGAAACTTTCATTAATATTTCAGCTCATGTGGCTTTAGTCAAGCGGAGTGGAGAAAGCAGCTTATTCCTTCACATTTTCTCCCCCATCTCTTTTTTATGGACACAGGATTCTTGGATTTTTTGCAGGTTTATTTTCGTAACAGTCAAAAAAAGGGGAAATGTATTTGCTATACAGACTGCTGGTACATTGTAACTTGATGGGGGTCAAGCACTTAAGTCAATGGAAGACAATCAATTCAATGGCAACCAAGCACATTAAGACACAACTGAATCAAATGCACTATATGGTTAAACACCTATATGGGTTTGTTGGACATGCCATTCCAAAACAATGGGCATGAATACAGAATCACTGTCAGTTCCTGCTAGGAAGAGTATGACCAGGAATAAGATGGTGGAGCTGGTTGCGTATAAGCACAGGGCTCAGAAGAGACAGAAGAGGATATTTGTAGAGGCATAGAGCCACAGCTGAGGCAGATGTGACATGGAGTGATACTGGAGACAGTGGAGACAAGATACTCCAAGGGCTCAGATGGACAGGAGTCTAAGAAGGAAAGAAGCCCAGAGCATAAAGAGCCATCTGGTTTTTGCCAAATCACCCTGAAGGAATTGTCCTGAAGCACAGCCAATCATCTAAGGTTGTGGCACTCTGACCAACCCAAAAAGGCAGCTACTGAGCAGATGCATGAGTATGCAGTGACATTCGGGAGCACTGGGGTGCTAGGGTCACAGGAACAGGAGTGAGATACCTATGAGCACTGGGGTGCTAGGATCATGGGAGCAGGAGTGAGAGTCTCTAGGAGCACCGGGTGCTAAGATCACAGGAGGAGCAGGAGTGAGAGTCTCTAGGAGCACTGGGTGCTAAGATCACAGGAGAAGGAGTGAGTGTCTCTAGGAGCACTGGGTGCTAAGATCACAGGAGAAGGAGTGAGTGTCTCTAGGAGCACTGGGTGCTAAGATCACAGGAGAAGCAGGAGTGAGAGCCTCTAGGAGCACTGGGTGCTAGGATCACAGGAGGAGCAGGAGTGAGAGTCTCTAGGAGCACTGGGTGCTAGGATCACAGGAGGAGCAGGAGTGAGAGTCTCTAGGAGCACTGGGTGCTAATATCACAGGAGAAGGAGTGAGTGTCTCTAGGAGCACTGGGTGCTAAGATCACAGGAGAAGCAGGAGTGAGAGCCTCTAGGAGCACTGGGTACTAAGATCACAGGAGGAGGAGTGAGAGTATCTAGGAGAACCTGGTGCTAGGATCAGAGGGGCAGGAGTGAGAGTCTCTAGGAGCACTGGGTGCTAGAATCACAGGAGGAGTGAGAGTCTCTAGGAGCACTGGGTGCTAGGATCAGAGGGGCAGGAGTGAGAGTCTCTAGGAGCACTGGGTTCTGGAACCACAAGAGGAGGAGTGAGAGTCTCTAGGAGAACCTGGTGCTAGGATCAGAGGGGCAGGAGTGAGAGTATCTAGGAACATTGGGTGCTAGGATCACAGGAGGAGTGAGAGTATCTAGGAGCACTGGGTGCTAGGATCACAGGAGGAGTGAGAGAATCTAGGAGCACTAGCTGCTGGGATCACAGGAGGAGTGAGAGTATCTAGGAGCACTAGGTGCTGGGATCACAGGAGGAGTGAGAGTATCTAGGAGCACTAGGTGCTGGGATCACAGGAGGAGTGAGAGTATTTAGGAGCACTAGGTGCTGGGATCACATGAGGAGTGAGAGTATCTAGGAGCACTGGGTGCTGGGATCACAGGAGGAGTGAGAGTATCCAGGAGCACTGGGTGCTGGGATCACAGGAAGACTGAGAGTATCTAGGAACACTAGGTGCTGGGATCACAGGAGGAGTGAGAGTATCTAGGAGCACTAGGTGCTGGGATCACAGGAGGAGTGAGAGTATCTAGGAGCACTGGGTGCTGGGATCACAGGAGGAGTGAGAGTATCTAGGAGCACTAGGTGCTGGGATCACAGGAGGAGTGAGAGTATCTAGGAGCACTGGGTGCTGGGATCACAGGAGGAGTGAGAGTATCTAGGAGCACTGGGTGCTGGGATCACAGGAGGAGTGAGAGTATCTAGGAGCACTGGGTGCTGGGATCACAGGAGGAGTGAGAGTATTTAGGAGCACTGGGTGCTGGGATCACAGGAGGAGTGAGAGTATCTAGGAGCACTGGGTGCTAGGATCACAGGAGGAGTGAGAGTATCTAGGAGCACTGGGTGCTGGGATCACAGGAGGAGTGAGAGTATCTAGGAGCACTGGGTGCTAGGATCACAGGAGGAGTGAGAGTATCTAGGAGCACTGGGTGCTGGGATCACAGGAGGAGTGAGAGTATCTAGGAGCACTGGGTGCTGGGATCACAGGAGGAGTGAGAGTATCTAGGAGCACTGGGTGCTAGGATCACAGGAGGAGTGAGAGTATCTAGGAGCACTGGGTGCTGGGATCACAGGAGGAGTGAGAGTATCTAGGAGCACTGGGTGCTAGGATCACAGGAGGAGTGAGAGTATCTAGCAGCACTGGTTGCTGGGATCACAGGAGCAGGAGTGAGATCCCTAAAAGCATTGGGGTGCTGGGATCGCAGAAAAACAGGAATGAGAGTTTTTGCAGCATTGAGGAGCTGGGAACACAGGATCACACGTGATCAGGGGAACTGAGATCAAAAGAACAAAGAATAGAAAGTATCTTGCAGCACTAGGGAGCTGGGATTGCAGAAGCACACGATAATCACTGGGAGGACTATGTTGCTGGAATCATATGAACACAGAATAGAGAGTCTCTTGTAGCACTAGGATCACTGGAACAGACGTGGGGTTCAATGGAAGCACTGGGGTCCTGGGATCACAGGAATGCAGGATATAAGAGTCACTGGAGGCTATGAATTAAAGGTGCAGATGTGAAAACTCCTTAAGGGGAGGGTCAGTGACATTCTGCAATCACAGTCTTCTGTGGTAAACAACATTAAAGCGGAGCTCCAGTCCCCATAATCAATTTTTTTTTAATTCCTGTGTAATTGTTAATACTTGTACATTTAAATTAGAATACTGTGAACAGTATTTGTGCTGGTTAGCTTAAAATCTTTTAAAATGTACCCAATCTCAGACGCAGGCAGGTTTCCATTTAGGATGTGGGCATCTGAAGCCCACTTGTGTCTTTTTCCGAGATTCGGTGCAGCTGGCTACCCAGCATGCACCTCCCGATCTCGAGCCTGCGCAGTAATGACACTGCACGGCGCATTGTGTTTAGTGCGCCGTAGCAATGGTGGCGTCACAGAAGTACCCACCCTGTTGCTAGGGCAACCTGTCAATCACATTACAATATTAGGCTTCCCAAAGACTCCTGGGATAGACGCCGCCGATATCCCAGGATTTAATGGGAATCGCCTAATGACGTAAATCGCCTAGGCAGCTGGGACAGGAAGTGCCGCCCGAAGAATTATAATAAAGGTATTTAGAAACAAACAAACAAACAAATTATTTCCATTTCAAACTGTACATTGGAGGGGCATTTGAAATATCTGAAGTTTTAAAAAAGACCGGAACTCTGTTTTAAGTGTAATTCAATCAAGAGGACTGAGGACATCTTAGGACAAAAAAAGGGTATTGCAGGGGACAGCACTGGAATAAAGGTGAGTATTGAAGCCTGAGTTGAGGTTTTTTTTCCATATTATTCACTGCTTGGGGACTTATTTAAAAAACAAAATACCCAAGTTTGGGCTTTGAGCTGTTAGCCAGTTTCCTTTTATCAAATATGTAAGCAGTAAAAAGCCGCAATATGTAATATTTAGAATTTCGGAAAGGTTTGGATATAACCAAAGGCAGAGCAAAAAGCTCATTTAAGGAAAAGCATAAAAAGCATAGTACTGTAGACTGTTAAAGGTCATCCATGATTCAAAAGTGTTGTGTCTATGGTATAATATTCCAATCATGTCACAACAGAACAGTCAATAACAAAAAGCAGCAAACCGAATTACTCATTGGGGATACCAATTAGATATAATTTTGCATTGCCTTTTAATTAAGTCAGTTGTACTACAATGTGCAAACTCCATTTAAACATGATGCATAAGTGTTAGAACAAGATTAGCTGGCAGCTTACGATGCTCCTTTAATTGCCCCTTATTGCTTTTCCTGTAGCCAGTGCACATTTTAATGTACCAATAATGTAAGTAATAAAATGACATGACGGACGCACTATTAAAAACGGTTTTATAGCTGGTGTCAGCCAATGTTAAAATGTGGCCCGAAAACTCAATAGAGAAATAAAATTAAAATGTTAATTAGTCCGGTTATTGCTGTCAAGATCTGATGACCATGTGGAGCTTTTCCAATCCCAAAAAGTAATGAGTTGGTATTACCTACCACCACAATCCCCAGTTTAACATGCTTGCTCCATCTTTATGGGATCCAGAGGCCGTTCTATAGAAATAACGGACTGAGATCGAGAAAAAGCTTTTCAAAATATTATTCTCGAGTGCCCTGCGGGCTTGCTGAACTTAGCAGGTAATTATGAATACTGTATACATCAAAATCCTCATTATTTGTGACAAGCTGTGTCTCAATCCATAATAGTCAGGATGACTACATTACTAGAAAAGACTAAGAGTGCCTGTGACAAATATCAAAATTGTGAAAGGACGAAATGCCACCAAGCCATGGAAATGATGCAGAAACCCTGAATGGTTATCAGTGCAATATTTTAGTAGAACTGTGGCACCATATGAAGAAAATATGTATTTTTTTTAAAACACTGTGCTCTTCTTTATATGCTACCTGTTATCTAAACACTAGTGACTTGGGAGGAAACACTAAGGCAGTCACACAGGTCCCTACCCCAATTTGAAATGTACCAACAGGCAACCAACAAAACCAATTAATAAATAGCTAATGCTATCCAGGAACCACTGCAATTGTGCTAGTCTGAACATTACATGTATTATTATTTAGTTAATATAGCCATTTATTTAGTGCCAAACATTACTACAGTGCTTTACATACTGTACATTCACATCAGTCCCTGCCCTGCCCTCAAGCAGTTTACAGCCTAAGATCCCTATCTTACACATTATATATACACTCGCCAGTACACCGGTTCAATTGCTTGGTAACACAAATTGCTAATCAGCCAATCACATGGCAGCAAAAATGCATTTACGCATCTAGACACGGTGAAGATGACATCAGAATGGGGAAGAAAGGGGACTTAAGGGACTTTGAACCTGGCATGGTTGTTGGTTCTAGACAGGCTGGTCTGAATATTTATAAAACTGCTGATCTACTGGGATTTTCACACACAACCATCTCTAGGAATGGTCCGATCACAGATGATTGGCTCAGTATGGATAACAGCTTCCTGATGGGCTCTCTCAGGTGGGTTCAGACAAGGGATCCCAATGCACCTGAGCTCATCCCTAGTCATGATTAGAGATTAGTTCAAAGCTCATCTAAACACAAGTTCAGATGCAAATCACTGCTCCTGGCAGAATGGAATTTTAACACTTTTTTTTTGCATTGGTACCCTGGGCAATGCCCACCCCCATGCTATTTTTGACATCCTTTGCCCTATTAGTATAGAAAATTAACATCTATTTGACAGATGCGACTCCCACTGATTTCAGTGTGACCTTGAACTTGGAATGGTTGTTGGTGCCAGACGGGCTGGACTGAGTATTTAAAAAACTGCTGATCTACTGGGATTTTCACAACTATCTCTAAGGAAATCAAGACACATCAGACCAGGCAACGTTTTTCCAATGTTCTATTGTCCAATTTTGGTGAGCCTGTGTGAATTGTAGCCTCCAATTTCTGTTCTTACCTGACAGGAGAGGCACCCGGCGTAGTCTTCTGCTGCTGTAGCCCATCTGTTTCAAGGTTTGACACATTGTGCATTCAGAGATGGTATTCTGCATACCTTGGTTGTAACGAGTGGTTATTTGAGTTACTGTTGTCTTTCTATCATCTCAAACCAGTCTGCCCATTCTCCTCTGACATCAACAAGACATTTTTATTCAAACAACTGCCACTCACTGGATATTTTCTCTTTTTCTGACCATTCTCTGTAAACCCTAAAGATGGTTGTGTGTGAAAATCCCAGTAGATCAGCAGTTATTGAAATACTCAGACCAGCCCGTCTGGTACCAACAACTATGTCACATTCAAAGTCATTAATATCCCCTTTCTTCCCCATTCTGATGCTCAGTTTGAACTTCAGGAAGTCATCTGCACCATGTCTAGAAGCCTAAATTCATTGAGTTGCTGCCATGTGATTGGCTGATTAGCAATTTGTGTTGCCAAGCAATTGAACAGGTGTACCTAATAAAGTGGCCGGTGCTTGTATACACATACATACACACACACAAGCTAATTTAGACAGGAACCAATTAACTTACCAGCATATCTTTGAAGTGTGGGAAGAAAATGGAGTAAAGCCCGCCAAAAAGCCCACACAAGCACAGGGCAGAGTAGATTTTTTTTAACTTTTAGGGAAGGTTCTGGATAGTACTGCAACTCTGGCTCATGTGATTTGACAATGTCCAAATTGTTTCATTTAACCTACATGGGGGAGCTTCAGAGATACTTAGCCTACATATTTAGAAGATTCAAGAAGTGGTACTCCCAGAATACCACATTATTGGCAATAAGGAGATTTTGGCAAAGGATAATCTGGATGAAGAGCTCATGATTTTGTTCTGTAGCACCCTCCTAGTGTAGTATAGACTGGTAGCTATATTTAGCTCATTTTGATCAGTGCCTCACAAGCTGCTGGTCTGATTACCAGGCAATCCCTGGGATGGTGTGTTCAGCAGGTGGTTGGAGAGCTCATAAATTGTCTGAGGCATGAGCAGCAGGGACAGAGTTCCTGGGTGCAGTCCTGCTGGAGGAGACCCCTGTGCCCCTGGGGCAGGAATACCAGAAGGATCCATCAGGAAGACACCAAGGTCCCAGCTAAGGCTTTATCTAGTCGGGGTGGGGGAGTGTCAAGCCTAAGTCCTGGAATCCATTAGGGTCTGGAGAAGCGCATTGGAGAGAGCCAGACTGAAGTTGGTAGTAAAGAGTCCAGCTGTCTTATGGTGGTGTGAGCCTTCATCTCCCTCACTGAGAAGAGCTTGGTGGATGTTGGAAGGAGAAAACCGATGATCCTGTGGCTGTGTGAGTAAATGACAACAGTGCTAGAAAGTCAGTGGCTGTGTCTAGCTTTGTTCCTTGGGGGAGAGGTCAGTCACCATCAGCAATAGAAATTCTGTGGAACATTCATTTTGTGCAGTTCAGCAAGATAGCTAAGGAGTTCTCAAGGTATCCAGTACTTAGACTTTATTGGGGTATCCCATGCTCCCCTCATTTCCATCCAAGGTATATGCTCCAATAAAACTAAAAAGACACCCCTAGACTGTTCGTTTGCACCAGTGGAAGGGTGAAGAAAATGCTGCGTGCCTGTTTGTGAGTGCTTGAACTGGGGGAATAGGTTCGCCAGCAGCTCTTTAAGGGTGTGTGCTACAGTTCCTTTAAAGTCTTTGGTCACAAATGACACTCAGACGTCTTCTGGGTCCAAGTCATGCAAAAGTCAACCTATCATATTCTTAGTGCATGTGGAACACTTGCCATAAGGTAAGGGCATGAAGACATCTTAACACAACTCTGCTTACAAGAAATACAATGTTCTGATTTTGTCTATCGGTGTTAACCAATGCACCACTGTACTGCCCATTTACTGTAATGAGCATGCACAGGCATTACACTGAAATACCAATGCCATAACACTTTTTATTAATGTATTGGAGCTGCTAATTTATGCCCTAATATTCCTCCAGAGCATTAATTTAGAACCTGCATCCCTGTACAGTTTCTTCTGTTTCTAGTGGCTAAAACGGCCTTGAACATGAAGACCTGGAGCCCTGCACCCAGGGGGAAGGAGCTTATATCTGACTGAGGTTTTAAAGTCCATCTAAAGCCTCTAGTTTTTGTTTTTTTTTAAACTTTCAGAGTGATAACAGACATTTTAAAGGCAAGTAGCCATGTTAAATGCCTTAAAATGGTAATGTACCCTGTTCTTTATTGGCAAATGCTGCTGGGAAGTTGGATTTCTTATATACCCTGCTGGCCAGTGCTGGGGGAAGTCGGATTGAATGAGCAAGCCTTTTACATAATTTTCTTTAGCTCCTGCAGACAGAGCAATGGGATGTCAAGTTAAAAGGCTGGGGATATTTGCTGATAAAGCTATCAATGGTGCCATCATCTAAGCGGCTAGAGCAGCAAGAAAGGTGACAATGCAGCAGTGTTTTCACTGCAGAAGGAAAAGCATTGTCACCCTTGTAATGGAAGTGGCTACAGAAGGGACATGTGTTCTTGTGACAACTCTCCTGCATTCAGTTTGGAGAGATTTTCTCTCATTCCCTGTTTTTTCCTCCTTGACAGGAAATTAAAGGAAAGCAGAGGAGGCAAAAATATCTGAAGGGCACAGTGCAGATGCACATGTTTGCGAGGTTTGGGATCCTCTGCTCTCCCAAGATCAAATTGGAATGGGAGTGACACCCCTGGCTGATAGGAATGTATAAGATGTATTGGGGATATGAGGTAGTAGTGATATACTATTTTTCTTGAACCATTATAACTTGGGTTTATATTGTTTTATTATATGATCTTCTGATACCTGTATGTAATTCAGGTTCTATCTCAGAATTAATTAATAACCCCCGATGAAGACTTACAAGTTGAAACGCGTTGGGTTTTTTCTTTGAATATTGAAGCAACCTATGTTTATGATTGTGTATACAACATGTAACATCACTCTTCATATGTTTTTAGTATATTGATTATATGTTGGGGTGTATTTAGCCCTTGGAGGCTGTTTTACATTGTATAAATAAAATTTTGATACTTTTATACAAGAGTGTGGAAATTTTTGAAAAAACTACTTGTCCAGGGACTAAATTGGTGCCCCAATCTACTTGTCCCTCATGACAATCTACTTGTCCTGATAAACAAAATATAAATCTGCTTTAAGTAATGTCTGGGGCTTTTAAAAACAAAAGGGACTTTATGGCGACTTAAACATTTAATATTTTTAACATTCCGCTGTTTATCTCCCCCTCACCCCCTGCCTGTCTCCAGCACCGCACCCGGGGACTAGCAAGGAGGAGAGAGACCTTGCAGTGTAATGAGCACCAATTGGGTGCTCAGCACGAAAGGAGAGTGCCGGGCTTATCCTTTCTCCATTTTGCTGCCAGAGCTGTTTTTGCGTTTTTTGCACGTTTAAAAAAATAATTTAAGGCCTGAAGATGACACAAACCCCCAACATTATATATTTTTGGAAATCAGAGATCCTAGAGAATAAAATATCGGTAGTTTAAATTTTTTATGTCACACAATATTATCACAAAGGTGATTTCTTCCTTGATACCAACGATGGGATACTGTTACTCCCACTGATACCAATGATGGGACACTATTACTCCCATTGATACCAATGATGGGGCACTAAACAACCCATTGATACCAATGATAGAGGCACTATACCTCCCATTGATACCAATGATGGGGCACTGTTACTCCTACCTACACCAATGATGGGGCACTATTCTTCCCACAGATACCAATGATGGGGCACTATTCTTCCCACAGATACCAATGATGGGGCACTATTACTGCAAGTAATACCAATGATGGGATATTGTTTACTTCCACTGATGCCAAGACATTTTCTTCTCCCATTGGCCACAGTTTAGAAAGTTTGGAGACCCCTATAGTGTGTATTTGTCTCAATTAATAGCACTAAGTGTAATTTTTGTCTGCTCCTTCGTTCCTCGTACGTACGATATCAGCATGAGTCACTTCTATTAAGTTTTCCTGACACCAAGGGAAAAATGGTGACGAGAAGGGACCTCCAGCAAATTGATAGCCTCAGCTCTGTTCCTGTGAGCTGTGTGGAGGGAGATGTGTCTCTTCCCTCCAATCAGCTCACAGAGTTCTCCTCACTGAGCTCTGCACTGTGTAATTTCAACTCTCCCCGTTTTTTTTCTGAACTCTCAGACAAGCATTAAAAAGTCAGCACTTTGAACAGGTGTAGAGAAGAGAATATTGCAGATAACTAGGTACAACTTATGTGGGAGGGTTTGTTTAATCAGTGTATATCTGCTGAGGCCAGTCACTTCACAGGGATATGTAAGGGTTTACAACAACCTTAAGGTTTTTAATGGGGGGGCTTTTTTTTGCACTTTGTGCAAAATTAGATGACGGTGCCTGCCCCAGCAGACACCACATGGAAAAGGGTGACTTAGTAATGTAGTAGTTCCTTAGTAATGAAATTCTTCACTAACAGCAGTATTGTTACTATATATTATAACAACCTTTCTCAAACCATTTACCACAGAGGAACCCTTAGAATAATTTTCAGTTCACAGGTTTACCAATACCAAATCATTGGTGGTCAATGGCAAAAATGCCCCTTCCATTGGTGGTCAGTAGGAAGAACGTAATCCTAAGGGTTCATTCACATGTGCGGTGACCTCTGAAGAGCGATCCATGTTTGGAAAACAAGGGCATTTGACAGGTGGTGAGGAGGCGATATGTCACATCTCCAGTGCCTGATATAATGTTGTAAATGCAGCCCTACCCTGCCACAATCTTGTGCATTGTACATGGTTGTGGTTGCAGCATGCAAAATAGAATTGCATTGGACATGTTCAATGACAGTAACGCTCAGCGAATGCAGTAAGGGGTTTTGCCATGTGTTCAGTCGTATGTATAGCCATTAGCATTAGTATTCAAGTATTCAAGTGGATGGGTGGGGGGAATGAAGGCGGTAAGTTCAGCCACCTAGTTTCACTCACCCCCTGGCCGTTTGTGTAAATTAAACTCTACATTGGAGGTCAGAATGCCAACATTAGATAGCCAAAAAGAACAGTGTGTATGTGGAATGCTGCAGTCTTGACCCAACCAAAGTGTGAGTACAGGTATAGAATGGTCTCTATGACTAAACCCAGGTGGGAGGGGTGAAACACATCATTGGGTGTAGTTTGCGGAGCAGAGCTGGCTGATGCCATACTTTACCTGTACTCACACTCCAGTTGGGTCAGGAGTGCGGCGCTCCCCATGTACATAAATTCCTTTACTGCTGGATAATTGAGCCTGAATGCCGGCATCCCTATCTCTGAGGATCGGGGGATTACACTTCCCCCTTGATTAGAGCTGCACTCCAAGCTCTATTCTTGGTCAAAATGTCAAGTGGTGTTAGTCCTGGCACAACAAAATAGGAGGTCAATCAGCCACAGCTCAAGGAACTCCTAGCAACTTCTGGAGGAACCCTGGGCGTCATGGAATCAAAGCGGAGAATGGCTTCACTAAAGGCATATATGATATGTTGACTGTTTTTAGATAGTATCTGGGTAGATGTTCATATGTGAGTGAATGCAATATTTTTGGTTTTTGCCTAGCACTGTGTTGTTAAAATTTCACAGTATTTTATTGTGCACAGGACCCTGGAATTATTAGTGTAGAAGATTGCTATATAACAGGCTGAATTAGCATGACTACATCTTAAAGCTATTATGTAGGATAAATGTTTCATTTGTGTGGTTGGTACATGGAAATGAACAGTTTAGAAGAAACAAACTGTTCGCTCGCCCCACTGCAGGGCTAATTGGGCAGACTGACGCAGTGTTTAATGTGGTTCCATTTTGTAACTATTTGTTATGGTTTAGAAAGCTAAACAGTTGTAAGTGAGGTGAATGGCTGTGGTTATTGAATAATGTCACACTCTTCTTACACATCAAACAGGCCACATCTATTACTTGGATCATTGCACTCTGGATATATGATAACAAAAGAAAAAGTGAAATCTTGAGTTGTGATATAAGAATTGGAGAATGGTTAATGTTTTTGTTTTACTTTTGTTTTCATGTTGTGTTGTTTTTTTTGTATATGTAGGCACAGATTTGGCTTTCAATTTCATCGTTTCTGCTTTTGCTTCTGCATGTGTTTAAGATGTGGTTCAAACTTGGACGATTAGGGATGGTGGGCATAATCAGCGTAATTCTGCTTGCAATTTCAAATTGTGGCAAAATCCACAGTGCACGCTTGGGTGTCATTTATCCTGAATGGCACCCAAACACTGTGGCATCTTGCCACAACTGTCACGCCAAAATCGTGGCAAAAGGAAAGTGTAAAAATGTGCGTGGATAATGTGGTCCCTGAGCTGCTTTTGGCACAAAAAGGCACAGCCCATTCAGCTGCCCCATGTGCAACACGCAGAAACGCGTGTGAATTGGGCTTTTAAAATTGCTACGCGATATGTGAACATGGGGCCTAAAGAGGATCTTCAGTCGGTTTTAAAAAAGTAAAAGTTGGAAGCTACAAATACTACAGCTGCTGACTATTAATAAAAAGACATTTAACTGTCCAGGGATCTAGTGCTGTCCACACTTTGAGTCCCAGCGCCACCATGTTTACTGTGGGAAGCCGGCTCCCCACTATGCCTGGACAAGTAGCTGTTCTTTGTGAATGGCCCTGCAGCCTCCAGGTCATGTGATGTGCCCCAGGTGGTGGTGTTGGTGTGAACTCGCGACTCAAGCAGAAGTGGGAGTTGGTACCTATTAAAATGTTCAAACTAGGTACTTTCTCCCTAATAAAAAAAAAACAAAAAATGAGGGGAGAGAGGAAATAAAGGAGATAAAGCGCAACTTCTCTTTTCAGGTGAAGTTCCACTTTGAAGAGGCACAGCTGTAATTGAAAACTGTTAATATGGAGCTTTGTGTAGCCTGTTAAGTTTACCCACTACACACAGGAAGAGGATATGGACTGCTTAAACTGCTGTGAATGCTGGGATGAACTGAGGATTGTGGGAGAAGTAGTTCCATACAGACTAACCCTGCTTTGTGGACTCAGCAGAGAAACTACAGATCCCAGAATGACTAGAGTTCTGGGGAGAGGAAAAGGAGAAGGCTTGATCCCGGGCTCATGAAGAAGCAAGGAGGACCTAGGGGATAGAGAGTGTGTGGTTGCTGGTGAGATGCCTACCACCACATCTGAGACAGTGAGAGGCACTGCACAGGACACTTCCTTGTACTGGAGACCATCTAACGTTGACTGAGCCCACTGCCCAGTTGTTGGAAAGAACGCTGCAGATGCTGCCTCGCCAACATCTGTTGCCACATGATTCAGTGAGAGGTCACTGGCTAGCCTGACTACCCCCTGTAAAAAGGAACAGCATTGCCTATGGGTCACAGTGCAGTGGCCTCTACCAGTATTTGGAAGAACTTTATCCTGAGCACTTCAAAACAAGATCTGGACCACAACGTGTTGGCTAGAGAGGAAAGGGATTTAATATAGACTGACAAACTATTATTGTGGTACTGCTCCTTTTAGGCAGGATTATCCTTGGTATAGGGTTTAGGGACTACTCTCTATTCCATGTGTCACCAACCGTACATCTTAATTGCCATTGTTTTACCTATTTGTTGAGCAATTATTACTGTTATAAAAATATACAGGTATATATCCAAAACAGCTCATTTATTCAAAAGAAGTTAAAAGCATCAGTACAACAATAAAAACTCAAGACAAAGCATATTGACAAAGGGGAGGTTTCAAGCCAGTCCTGGCCTTTTCCTAAGCTCGGAGCATTTAACAAACCTTGTCCTTTTCCCACCTTTTATACAAAATCTAAATATGTCTTAACCACTACCATGGGGTCAGCACTGTGATGGCCATTCACAGCCTACTAGGTAAGTAGATCTGATGGGCAACTGCAGATTGTGACATCACTTCTCCCCTAACTTGATACTACAAAGTGAAATGTATAAGAGACATCCAGGTATTGAAGTGGTCAGAATATATGATCACATATCCCACTGTCAAAAATTAGGTTTCTAAACAACAGATACCATACCACTGTGAATAAAAAAATATGACATCCTTTTCTTTGTCAAGCTTTTCATAACTAGTCACAAATTAAAATTACAAAATGGCTTCTGAAGCATTTACATCGTTTTCATAACACTTTTAGAAAAAGTGGAGTCTTCCTCTAAGTGAAACTCCCAATCCAATTATTTTTCGAGTACTTCCACATGCGGCAACTTTCATTGTGGGGTACCGATCTGCGTTCATGCAGTCAATCATGTGCGCTGTTAAATGTACACAGAAAAGTTCATTGTGTTAGGGCCTACGCTATGAATGCACAGATTCGTTCAGGCTCAAGTAAATTGTTCAGTCTGCACACAGAGTTTAATGATCCGTCCAGGACAGGCGAGGGTGAACTGAATGGAGGGGCCAAGTACACTCTATACAATGTGGGATTATGGGATGCCAGCCTCACTGAGCCTTATGTGTGAGACGGGTTCTAAAGGAACAGAATTCTTGTTGCTCAGAGCAGCCGATTGTCTTTAAATTGTCAACACAGGTTAGAAAAAAGAAAATCAGAGTTGGGGTGGTTGCTATGGGTAATGGAAACTTTAACCTATGGGGTTTAATATGTATTTAGTCTATCAGCCCTATTCAGTAAAGCAGCACAAAGTGTTAAAACATAAAAAAACATAAATTAATGCAGCACTGTATTTATTCTTACATTATTATATACTATAAGTACTTGAAAATTACCATGTATCAGATTTTTGCAGTCCCTGTACAGCAGAGCTCAGAGTGGAAGAGGGAGCAGCACTAAAAAACAATCAGTTACGTGGCAATGCTAACAAGGAACATGCTGATAGGAGGAGAGAGCAGAGTGAACAGAGATGAGCCTATTAGTGTGCTGCTTTTCTTTCATTGTCCAATCACAGGCTTGGGGAGGGACAATACCTGTGTTACTTAAATGCCACAAAGAACAATAAAGTCTCCTTCCCTGCCTGGGCTGTGTGGCAGAAATGTGCAAATCTCAGGACTGAATGGACAGCTTTAAAGGGATCTTATCAGCCATTTCAAAGTGACTGTCTCTCCTCATAAAAGGGTTTCTATTTTGCAGCCTTTTGATACCCTATCTCTGGCTAGCAAGGCTGAAGATTTTGGAGCTCCACCTTCTCTAACCTGAAGAAGGGAGAGTCTTTTCTCCTGAAACACGTTGGCTTGATGTACTTGTCGTTACTCTCAATACATGCCACCTAATCTACCATCAAAAGTGCATTCTTTTGGACATCAGGCATTCCTTCCTTTCTACTACTCCAAGTATACGTGTGCTCATACAAGATCACTGTTAACATCTACCTATCCCTCTGTCTTTGCTCCTGATTTCATTTTTTTTGAAGAGCAACTGCTATCTAGCAAGATCTGCATTGAACATTTCTAGGAGAGTAGGATGCCCCTTTTCCATGCTGTACGCTGTGGTTCCTTCCAGTGTTGCTCCTCATTTACTACCAGACCCAGTATGATGTTATGAGGGTGGTTGATGGAACCATAACACTCAGCGTGGGATGAGGCATCTGACACATTTAGAAGTGTGTCAGACGCTGAAGACATTTAGACTGTGGTAGGATCAGTAGTTTAGGCAGAGGTGAGGTAACTATTAAAACAGTTGTAAACCTCAGACATGAAATAAGAACAAAGCATATCCCCCTATAAAGTATACTTGTCTCAGTTCAGAGCACCATTTCTGTCTCACGTTGTTCTGCTGTCTGCATGAGTCAGTTCTGACAACTTTTTCTGACACCAAGAGAAAAAGGTGACAGGGGGAGGGAGTTCCTACACATAGCCTGTGATTGATAGCCTCAGCTCTATTCCAACTGCTCTGTGAAGGAGGGTGTGTCCCTTCCCTCTCCTCACTGAGCTCTGTAGATTATAACTTCAACTCCCCCCAGCCCCCCCCCCCCCCGATTTCTGAAATCTCGGACAAGCTGTATAAATTCTGAATGGCTGTAGAGAAGACTGTAGATAAACAGATACAACTTATGTAAGAGGATTTGTTTTATCTCTGGGTATCACCTGAGGCCAGTTGCTTCACTGGGTATATGTGGGGGTTTACAACCACTCTGTTCTTTTACAGGCACTTATTTTTTTCAGAGGTAACTTTAACTTTCGCAGGTAAAAAAATGTGCATTTACAGTATTTTTTTTTTGTAACCTGGAAAGAATTGCACCAGCGATCAGCAGATCGCTGGTGCCATGCAGGACTCCTGCAAACTGTCAGTGTATCTGTGTGTACATCCCGTATGGGCAAGCAGATACAGTCTGGCAGGAAAACTCGAACTACCATGGTGATCAACAGCGCCGTGGCAGTTCATTGTGAAGTACAACCTGACAGCCACATAGATGTTGGGACTTGTAGTTCATTCATTCAAAGAACTCTGAGAATGAATGACACGGCTGTGTGGGCGGAGCCACGCTGTTTTCAAAAAGTGACAGCTAGTACGGGGGACTTCTCTTCATAGCTTCATACTGCTGTCACTGGGAGGGGGGGGGGGGATCAGGCAGTGGCGGGAACATGTTACATGTTTCAACCTAAAAACGGGTATAATGTGTAACATGTTCCCAAAGGTGAACTCATCCTTTAAGTCAGTCTATTGCGGGCCATATACTTAATGATTCAGTCAAAGAATCGATCCTTTTAAATGATCTTTCATTTGAAAAAAAGACTGAAATCACCAAGAAGATTATTGATTTGGTCAAATGTGATGAGATTTTCTTTGAGGAACAACTGTTCACTTTTGGATGAAAGGAGTGTTTTAGGGAATGAACTGCTAATTTAGTGCAATTGATTTCTGAAAGATATCTGTTCATTGACAAGATCAATATATGGAATATCTGTGTTATGTCAGTATACGTGTAGGTGCCACAAGATGTCTGCAATTTTTTTTTTAGCTATCTAGAAGGTCCTCCTCTGGATAACCACTCTGATTTGTTAGTCACCCTCCAATTTCCCTGATATCACAGCAAAGCCCCCAATATATCTCTGTTTTATGAGAGAACTCTTATTGACTTTACGGCAAAGTACCAAATGGTCTTGCTGTCTTGTAACAACACAATTACTGACTTCACAGCAAAGCCCACCACCCTCTCTCCCTGTCCCGTAAGAACACTCAGTATCTCTTTCTCATAGGAGTACCCCTATTGACTTCATGGGAAAGTCCCCCACCCCACTATATGGCTGTTTCACAAGAGCACCCATATTTACTGTATGAAACTTTCCCACCACCACCTCTACTATCTCCCTATCTTCTGAGAGCACCCTTATTAACTTCATAACAAAGCTGCCCCCCCGACTCAAAGGGAGCACTCATATTGACTTCATGGCAGAGCTTACTCCCCCCCACCTCATAATCATTCTGTCTCACAAGAGCACCTATATCGACTGAATGGAAATCTCCCCTTCACCACTATCTTCCAGTTTCATGAGAGCACCCATATTGACTTCATTACAAAGCCCCCCCAACTATCTCCCTGTCTTCTGAGAGCACCCTTATTAACTTCACAACACATCTCTCTATTCTCTCTCTGCTTCCTAAGAGCACCCTTATACATTTTTGCAAGGACCTCCATTATCTTCTTCTCTCTTGACAGAAGCCTTATTAAATTTACAGCAATGCCCCCTTACAATCTTAATGTTTTGTTACAGCACCCTTATTTCACAGAAAAAAACCCTTCCCCAACCCCCCCCAACCACCACCACCACTGTCTTCCTGACTCATAGGAGCACCCTTATTGACTTCTTGGCAAAGTCCCCTTCTCCAGTATCTTTCTGTCTTGTGGGAATACCCATATTAACCTCATGGCAAAGCCACCCCCCAAACTATCTCTCTATCTTTAGAGATTACCTTTAATAACTTCATAACAAAGCCACCCCCCTCCCCACTGCCTTACTGACTCATAGGAGCACCCATAAACACTTCACGACAAATCCTCCCCCCCTCCCCACACTCTCTTTGTGTCTCACAAGAACACCTATATTGACTGCATGGAAAAGCCCCTCCACTGCCACCACTATCTTCCTGTCTCATGAGAGCACCCATATTGACCTCACGACAAAGCCCCTCTCCCCCCAACTATCTCCCTGTCTTCTGAGAGCACCATACTTCACAACAAAGTCCCCCATTATTTCCTTGTCTCGTGAAAGCACCCTTATTGACTACACAACATATCCCCCAATTCTTTGTTTCCTAAGAGCACCCTTATACATTTTTGGAAAGACCTCCATAATCTTCCTCTCTCTAAGAAAGCTAATTCAATTTACAGCAAGGCCCACACTATCTTAATGTTTTGTTACAGAACCCTTATTGACTCCATGGCAAAGCCCTCATCTATCTCCTGTTCTTGTGAGAGCATCCATTTTGATTTCACAGCAGAACTCCACACCATCTCCCTGCCTTGTGAGAGCACACTTATTGACTTATAGATAAGACCACCACTACCTTACTATCCCTTGAGAACCCCCTTTTTCTAGGTTACAAAAAACATCTCAATATCTTCCTGTCTGCTTAACGATCCCTTATTCATTTCACTGCAAAGTACCCACTATCACTTTGCTCATGAGAGCACCCATTGAATGCTAAAACACGCTCATTGAATAGGGGGATGTCTTATGAGCAGAAAAGTCAACCAATTTCAGGTAATAGTAGGAACCTTGCATTGCCTGCTGCTTAAAATAAAAGGCAGGGCTTTTATTTTAAGGGCCCATTTACACCTCTGAGCACAATGCATGGTTTTTTTACACATCAATGGCATGCAATGCTTTGTCTTTTATTTTCAATGATTCTTCAACATATGTACATGAGCCAAAAACATTCCTACAGTTCAAGGCAACAGATTTTTTTCTTTATTATGTGTATTTCAATGCACTGATGGGTATATGTTCACTCTATGCAAGCGTAGTGGGGTGCTATTGAAAATGTTTTATCATTGTTATTTATATATGCCAATACTTTTACACAGAATTGTACATACTGTATGTGCACATCAATCCCTGCCCTCAAGAAGATTACAATCCAAGGTGCTTTGCTCACATGCATACAGTATACTGTATACACAGACCAAGGCCAATGTAGACAGAACCCATGCATACAGTATACTGTATACACAGACCAAGGCCAATGTAGACAGAACCCATGCATACAGTATACTGTATACACAGACCAAGGCCAATGTAGACAGAACCCATGCATACAGTATACTATATACACAGACCAAGGCCAATGTAGACAGAACCCATGCATACAGTATACTGTATACACAGACCAAGGCCAATGTAGACAGAACCCATGCATACAGTATACTGTATACACAGACCAAGGCCAATGTAGAAAGAACCCAATTAACCTACCATCTTGTGAGTTAGGTGCGGCGACAGAAATCCCACTGAGGCCCGAAATGCAGGAACCAATGTATTGAAGAACTTGCAAAACAGTACAACAGCCCAGCAGGGAGGCCACCCAACCAGGAACTCCCAGTCAATGCAGTATAAAGTCAGCATTAGTGGGGTCGAGCTGAAGACAGCGATTGCTAAGGTAGGTGGAGTGTGGCATGCCCGGTCCAACCCAAGAGGGAACTTGAGAAAATGAAACGTATTCCCTGCTCTTTTCCTACTCTACCAGAACCTCTCTCTACCACTAGTGCTGTCCCTAAAAGGTGGGAGCACTCTCCCTACTCTAGCCACTTTGCAAATGCTCGTCCCTGTGGTGGCAGGGGACTTGAAAGACTCTGCTTGACCCAAGATGGCCACCAGAGTCACCTGGATGCAGCATAGACAACCCCAAGTTTCACCTTGACTTGTCCAGGTGAACTACCATTCTGGTTGTGCGCCACGTACATCGAGAAAACAGATTGCACCTGCCTACACTCGTGTCTCTGAGTTGTAGGAGGAAACGGAAATACCCAGGGGGAACCCACACAAGCACAGGGAGAGCATGCAAACTTCATGCACATAGAGCCCCGGCTAGCATTGGAATAGATGACCTTAGTGTTGTAGAGCAGAAGAACTAAACAAGATGCCACTGTGACGCCCACAAAAATGGCAATGCACTGCAACATGCATATACAGCATCCTACAATCATGCACTCAAAAAAAATGTAAATATAAATAGGACTTTAAAATGCTGTAATTTTTACTTTACAAATGAATAACATTTTGCAGACTGCCAGTATGAAATCACAAGGCAGATGTCGTCCCTGCATATGCCTGCTGTAGCTATTGAGCCTCACTGATTGTAGTGCCTCTGTTACTGGCAGCACTTAGTAAATGCACCCTTCCGGTTTGTGAGCGCTTATAAAATGCAGCTGAAAATATGAGGAACATTTTACTTACATTGTAAACTAGATACATACTTGGCTTTAGTTTACAAAAGAATGGAACTCCAAATTATTCTCTGTATCCTGGTTATTGTGCTAAAAGGGCCATTTTACGATTTGTTTTATGGTACTGCAAAAAGGATATAAATATAAAACGGCTTTATGTGTCCGAGTGTAACTCCACTTTTGAGGAAACTTTAGGCGATAAAGGAATATAAATCAACTATAGTTTTCACTATCAAACCTGTTTTTTTGTGTTGTTGTTCTTTTCCTCCTATACATTTTACTATGTGTCATTTGACCTCTTTTGCCTTAAAAAGAAAAAGTCTGTTTTTTCCTCCTTTTTTAAATAAAACTCTAATGGGTTTTCTACTGTTACGTTTTCCTTGTGGTATATAATCGACTTGACTGTTCTATCTACCACCTCTTTATCGTCTCTATACAGCATTTTTTTTTTTCTCAACTGTCACTGATTGCATGCACATTTGGCAGTTGCTAAAATAATGCATTTTGGGAACAAATGTCTGATGTGGAGGCAATATAAGCTTGACCAGTGCACATGACATGGCAAAAGACATGAATTTTACAATTTTTAATAACCTCCAGAGACATAAACGTTCATTGACATATATTTCTCAACAGCCACAGAGGATATAAATCCAATCTGTGAGCACCAAACGCTTTTGCAAGCCCAATTATTACCATGTACCAGTAGCAGTGACATCACCACTGTGTGGCACTGTCAGGGATGCAGGTATCCGGCAAGGGTGATCGGATCAGTGGGCTGTGCCTTAAGGAATCAGGAATGGGACTGAATAAGGTCAAAATAACTTTATTAAAGTGTTACTAAACCCAGGACCCTGCATTCACTATATCTGGTCTCCCCGGACCCTGCATTCACTATATCGGGTCTCCCCGGACCCTGCATTCACTATATCGGGTCTCCCCGGACCCTGCATTCACTATATCTGGTCTCCCCGGACCCTGCATTCACTATATCGGGTCTCCCCGGACCCTGCATTCACTATATCGGGTCTCCCCGGACCCTGCATTCACTATATCTGATCTCCCCGGACCCTGCATTCACTATATCTGGTCTCCCCGGACCCCGCATTCACTATATCTGGTCTCCCCGGACCCCGCATTCACTATATCTGGTCTCCTTGGACCCCGCATTCACTATATCTGGTCTCCCCGGACCCCGCACTCATTATATCTAGTCTCCCCGGACCCCTCATTCACTATATCTGGTCTCCCCGGACCCCGCATTCACTATATCTGGTCTCCCCGGACCCCGCATTCACTATATCTGGTCTCCTTGGACCCCGAATTCACTATATCTGCTCTCCCCGGACCCCGTATTCACTATATCTGGTCTCCCCGGACCCCGCATTCACTATATCTGGTCTCCTTGGACCCCGCATTCACTATATCTGGTCTCCTCGGACCCCGCACTCACTATATCTGGTCTCCCCGGACCCCTCATTCACTATATCTGGTCTCCCCGGACCCCGCATTCACTATATCTGGTCTCCCCGGACCCCGCATTCACTATATCTGGTCTCCCCGGACCCCGAATTCACTATATCTGGTCTCCCTGGACCCCGCATTCACTATATCTGGTCTCCCTGGACCCTGCATTCACTATATTTGGTTTCCCCGAATCCTGCATTCACTATATCTGGTCTCCCCGGACCCTGCATTCACTATATCTGGTCTCCCCGGACCCTGCATTTACTATATCTGGTCTCCCCGGACCCCGCATTCACTATATCTGGTCTCCCCGGACCCCGCATTCACTATATCTGGTCTCCCAGGTCCCCGCATTCACTATATCTGGTCTCCCCGGACCCTGCATTCACTATATCTGGTCTCCCCAGGCCCTGCATTCACCATATCCGCTCTCCCTGGACCCTGCATTCACTATATCTGGTCTCCCCAGGCCCTGCATTCACCATATCCGCTCTCCCAGGGCCCTGCATTCACTATATCCGCTCTCCCTGGACCCTGCATTCACTATATCTGGTCTCCCCAGGCCCTGCATTCACCATATCCGCTCTCCCAGGGCCCTGCATTCACTATATCTGGTCTCCCCGGACCCTGCATTCACTATATCTGGTCTCCCCGGACCCTGCATTCACTATATCTGGTCTCCCGCACCCTGCATTCACTATATCTGGTCTCCCTGGACCCTGCATTCATTATATCTGGTCTCCCTGGACCCTGCATTCACTATATCTGGTCTCCCTGGACCCTGCATTCACTATATCTGGTCTCCCCGGACTCTGCATTCACTATATCTGGTCTCCCCGGACCCTGCATTCACTATATCTGGTCTCCCACAGTAGACACAACATGGAAGTGCAATTATTTTAGCAAATATAAACTTCTAAATATCTTTTCTCATCAGCAGTTAGAGCAGTCGTGTGACTTCTATCAGCAGAGCATCAGTTAAAGCTTGTAAGAGGAGTTTTCATTCTGCTCTAGGAGGATGCAGAACTCGTGACCTCTGTCTGGACAGTGCTGATTGGCCCTGTGCTGATCACATGCACTCTCCAAAGAAGAAAACAACTCTTTAACAATACACACCAAACTGAACATGTGCAGTTTGCCCACAATGTTCTGTTCTATCAGCAGACAGTAGAAGAAGGGGAGGATCAGAGAAGAAAGGATCCAACATCATTTTTACACAATACAGAGGATTAAACCCTTAGGTTCACACCAAACTGAGCATGTGCAGAGTGTCCCCAAAGCTCTCTTCTATCAGGAGATGAAATGGGGAATGTGGAAGAAGGGGAGGATCAGAGAAGAAAGGATCAAACATACTTTCTGCACAATGCAGGGGATTAACCCCTTATGTTTCACAGGGAGTATAACAAGCAGGATTTACTGCATATACAGGCTGATTTTACTGTTGTGGGTTTAGTGACACTTCCAACACCAAAACCAGTAAACCATAAACAGTGCAAGTGATAATCGTGACAGTGCAAAACCCCCAAAATTAACCTAACTATATATAAAATGAAGGGAACATACATGGGCAGAACAGGGACAGGAGACAAGGGGAGCAAGGAGCCTGATTAATTGGACAGCCCAGCTGCTGGGACACCCACTGGGTGGTCACTGGAACTGTGCCCTTTGACTCTGGGAACAACAGTGCCACCAGCAGGTGACCCAAGTAATAACACAGGTCCCGACAGGTACATTACTTATGCACCCAGCAGCTCCACCCACTACAGGCTGCCTGCAGAAAACTACAGGAGGGGGCGGAGCAAGACCAGCCACCCTGCACAAGAAAGAGAGAAAGCAGCAGGGGGCAGTCTTCATTACAAGAAGCTCCTCCACAGGAGGTAAAGGTTCACACTGGATTATTTCACGGATCTGGAAGAAATGTACAAAGCACACCAATATTCAAGTAAGAATACTCCCGCCTCTTGTACTCAGACAATAACTGCTTATTCTGGAGTTCCACTTTAGTCTAGGTTCACACCTATGCAGATTGCGTTTTTCATTTTTGCACTTGTGTTTTTGCAGCATTTTTGCCGCTATTTGAAGTGTTTTGTATTTTTCTTTTAATTTTCCTTTATTTCTCTTGTTGCTAGGCAGAACGCATAAAAAACGCATATAAAATGCAATACATGCTTTTCTGCAGCATTCCTATTGAAGTCTATAGAACCACAAATGCAAAGTTTTTCATTCAAAAAAGTCCCTAACCCTTTCCAAAAAACGCACCGGGTGAAAACGCAGAGATGTGAACCTGTCCCATAGGAAATCATGTTAACGCTGCAGAAAATGCTTAGGTGTGAACCTCGGGTTAAGTGAAGTGTAGGAAGAGGGTTAGAAAATCTCTATCTTAAAGCTGTATGCCAAACAAATGAAGGTAAAACATGCCCCAGTATTTTGATGGCCCTACTACCTTCTCCCAATACTTACCGGAGTCTTCATTCGATTCAGAGCTGTGCCAATCTGTAACAGCTCTCTCCAAGCATCACAGGACAGAGAGGCAGCATTGGCTCCTGCTACTGTCAATCAAACACTGTGAGAAAGGATTGGGGGGGTGGCCAAGCAGTGCTGTGTCTGTCTATGGATGCACACAGCCCAGGTTGGGAGCGAGCCCACATGCCCCCCCCCAAAGGAAGCAGCTTCCTATAGTGGAGCATGGAGAGGAGGAGCAGCCAAGAGCACCTGCGAGGACCCCAGAAGAGAAGGTTTAGGGCTGCTCGGTGCACATGGTTTACAGTGTGTTGCATATAGTGGTTGTAAATACTTACATATACCCAATGAAGTGACGGGCCTCAGATGATACACTGGGATAAAAGAAATCCTCCTACATAAGTTGTACCTGTTTATCTGCAGTCTTCCCCTCTCTACATCCATTCAAAGTACCCGATTTACACAGCTTGTCTGAGATTCCAGAAGGCAGGGAGTGGAGATTAGGTGTTACATTCTGCAGAGCTCAGTGAGAGCTGATTGGAGGGAAGGGGCCCCCGCCCTCCACACAGCTCACAGGAACAGAGCTGAGACTGACAATCTGCTGGAGGTCCCTCCCCTGTCACCATTATTGTCTTGGTGTCAGGATTACTTGTCAGAAGTGACTCATGCTGATAGCAGAGGAATGACGCAGCAGACAGAAATACACTTAGTGCTCTAGATCAGGGGTCTCCAAACATTCTAACCAAAGGGCAGTTTTATTGTCTTTTAGGCTAGGTTCACACTTTTGCAGTTTGCGATTGAGCCGTTTCTGCATTGAATTTTGCGTTTTTACATCTGCATTTTTGATGCGTTTTTCCTTTTTTTTCCTTCCTGCTAGGCAGATATAAAACGCATCAAACATGGCAAAAACGCACTACATGCTTTACTGCAGCATTTCCATTGAAGTCTATAGAACCAAAAACGCAACTTTTTGTGTTAAAAAAAAGTCCCTGACCCTTTCCAAAAAAACGCACTGGGTGAAAACGTGGAGATGTGCACCTGTCCCATAGGAAATCATGTTAAATGGACTGTACTGCGTTTCTGCAAAGCACTGCAGAAACCACTTAGGTGTGAAACTAGGGCTAGACCGGAGGGGGGCCAGACTGTGGCCAGTGGAAGTATAAGATGTCTTGGTGTTAGTGGGAGTAAACAATGCCCCATCTTTGGTACTAGGGGGAGGAATAGTGCCTCAATGTTGGTGTCAGTGGAGAGAATAGTGCCTTTTATCAGAGGAAAGACGAGTGCTCCAACTCGCACGGAAAAAATATATTCAAAATATATTTTAAAAATATTCTTCCCAAATATATTGCCATATATTTGAAATGCTACAATTTTGGCCATATTCAATATACTGTATTTCAAAATAGATTTCAATAAATATATACATATATACTGCTTGTTGAAATGCATTTTTATTACAAAATGTATGAAAAATATTTTTAAAAATACATTTCAAATATACTGTGCCTTTAAAAATACAAATCTACATTGTTGAAATGCATTTACAAATATATGTAAAAATATATATTAAAATGACTTTTTTATATGCTAAAAAAAAATCTGAAGAATATATTTAAAAATATATATTTTTAAATATATCCTTCAGATTTTTTTAACATATAAAAACGTCACTTTAACACATACGTTTACTTATATTTGTAAATGCATTTAAAAAATGTAGATTTGTATTTTTAAAGACATGCAGTATATTTGAAACGTATTTAGAAAAATATTTTTCATATATTTTGTAATAAAAATGCATTTCAACGTGCAATATATATATATATATATATATATATATATATATATATATATATATATATATATATACTGTACGTTGAATTCCGTTTTCTTATATGCTAAAAAAAAATCTGAAGAATATATTTCAAAAATTTTTTTTTAAAATATTTTTCATATATTTTGCAATAAAAACGCATTTCAACGTGCAGTATACATATATATATATATATGTGTGTGTGTGTATGTATGTATATATATATATATATATATATAATGTATGTTGAAATGCAGTTTTTTATATGCTAAAAAAAAAATCTGAAAAATATTTAAAAATTTTTTTTTTAAAATATATTCAGATATTTTGTAATAAACGCATTTCAACGTGCAGTGTATGTATATGTGTGTGTGTGTATATATATATATATATATATATATATATATATATATATATATATATAATTTATTTATTTATTGAAATGTATTGAATATGGCCAAAATTGTAGCATTTCAAATGTATGGCAATATATTTGGGTAGAATATTTTTAAAATATATTTCAAATATATTTTTCTTCCATATGGGAAGGGCTGGATAAAAATAAGCAAAGGGCCACATCTGGCCCTCGTTGCCACAGCTTGGAGACCACTGCTCTAGACAGAGACAAGAACACACTACAGAGGGATATGCTTTGTTCATATTCCATGTCTGAGATTTACAACCACTTCAAGGCCTCGTATATATTGGAATGGGCTGCCTAACGCAGCAAAAAAAGTTGGCTGAAAATGAACACTTAAATGTATTTCTTGATGCAAGTTGTGTATAGACAAAACACAATAAACAGGAACATGTAGAGAGCGCAAAAGTAAAAGAAATTTCAGAAAAAAAATTACAAATAATTAAAAAAAAGTCTATATACACAAACACATTCAGTGATTTCATTAACAAAGCCAGCAGCCACGCTGAGACATCTCTCACTGTGCTGAGGCTCTAACAATGCGACTGTGAACTCCCGTGTCCATGGCAACAGTAACTAATTCTCCTTTCTCCCCAGTCATGGTGGTAATTCTCTCCCATGACTTGAATCACTTACAGAAAAAAAAAAAAAAAAAGTTTGAAAGACCTTTGTGAGCCAATAGCCTTGCAGCTAATCTGCTAATAGGAAATAATCTGCAGCTAATAACACATTCCAGGGCACCAGTGTGTTTTTCTAATACTTTGTTTCATGGGCCTCTTTCCAAAGAAAGCAAGGTACGGGAGAGGAAACAGACATTCATTAAAAATACTGCATTCTGCTACCTGGTCACAATTAATGCTGAACATGGGCTGCTGCCTGCAACGCTTGTTGTATGCAGGCCACGACAAAGGAAGTCCAAGCAGACACAAAATAATCACATGCAAGGAAACCAATGTGAGTAAACGGACATCAATGTCTGCACATACGTAGAAAAACACAAAATGTGAACTACAACAAAAAAAGTTTAAAAAAAACAAAACAAAAAGAAATTTGAACTGCAAAAAAAAGTAAAACAAAAACAAAAAGAAAACTGTGGTTAAAATAATTGTTTTGCTACTTTCAACATACCTCCCAATTTTCTGAAATGGTAAATGGGACACCTTTTAGAACGTAGTGCATAGGCTTAGGCTGGCCATACACTATCCAATGTTCTGTCCAATTTCTGCCCAATTTCCTTTAGATTTACCCTCAACTATGTAGTGCAAGGGCCTGCTTAATTGGATACAATTGATAGTGCTGTTTAGGTTTGACCTCCTGTTATATGTTTTTTGGTAAATCTAAAGCACAAATCTCAGGAAAATTGTATAATGTATGGCCAGCCTCAGTTTACCTTTCATAATATGTTGCGCCCATCAGGGACGGACTGACCATTTAGGAACTCGGGCACTGCCTGAGGGCCCAGGGTCAGTAGGGGGCCCCATGAGATGCCCCTGGTACCTCTTCATAGGCTTTTTTAGGTGTGGTTTGATTGTGGGCAAGGGCACAGGGGCCCCATGATCCCCTATTGCCTGGGGGCCCCTTGAGTTGTCAGTCCGCCTCTGACACCCATATTCTTCTGCTGGCTGCCAAAATTTAAAAAAACGTGGCCATGCGGTGCTCTGCCCGCTGGCCACATCACTCATTCACAGTCCTCTGTGAATGAGAAACTGCAAGTCCCGGCAGCCTTAGCAGACTCAATGGACTACCATGGCACTGTGGAGCCCCATGGTAGTTCATTCAAGCTTCCTGTCAGAATATCTGCTTGACCGTATATCCCGTACAGCAGACAGATATTCTGACAGGTCTGCAGGAGATCTGCATGGCATCAGTGATCTACTGATTGCTGGTGCAGTGGTTTACAGGCTCCTGAAACAAAAATCATAAATGCACATTTTTTTTTACCTGCAAAAAAGATGTGCATTTATTATGTTTTAGCATTAAGGGGGATATGATCAACATGTATAAATACATCAGTGGTTCATATAGGGAGCTCGGTGTAGAGTTATTCACCCTGAGGTCATCACAGAGGACAAGGGGGCACTCTTTACGTCTGGAGGAAAAGACATTTAATCTCCAAACATGGAAAGGTTTCTTCACAGCAAGAGCTGTGAAAATGTGGAATAGACTCCCTCAAGAGTTGGTTCTGGCCAGCTCAGTGGATTGCTTTAAAAAAGGCCTGGATTCTTTCTTAGATACACAGAATATAACTGGATACTAACATTTATAGGTAAAGTTGATCCAGGGAATATCCGATTGCCTCTCGGGGGATCAGGAAGGAATTTTTTCCCTGCAGGAGCAAATTATATCATGCTTTGCTGGGTTTTTCTGCCTTCCTCTGGATCAACTGTGGGTGTAGGATTATAACTTTTTTTTTTTTATTTAATGGTTGAACTGGATGGACTGGTTGAACTTTTTTCAGCCAGACTAACTATGTGAACTTATCCTTTAAGCTTCAGCAATGACACCTGGAAGCTGATTGGTTTCTGTGAAGAGCAGCACCAGATTTAGCACTCTTCAGTTTTAGTAAATCTCCCCCTATATGTCCATGCATAGGTGCTTTCAGAGGCAGGGGTGTTTACACGCATTAGGATTTATTTTTATCCGCCTCTAAACACATCTAACCGTGTTAATGCTAGGTAGGATTAGCACTTGACCAGAATAAATTAATATTCAGACCAGTGAAATGAATTATCGCCCAAGCATTTGATGCTCCTAAACACGTTACACACGTTTACAAGCGTCAAGCAGAATTTCTTCCAAAACGCTGCTGTCAGGAGGAAAGACTTCTCTGACAGATGGCCAAGTGTCTAGTGTGCATGTGGCCTTAAACACTCATTTTACTACTTGCTACAACAATGCACAACGCTCTTTTGCTTCAGGATGGCACCTCAACATACGAGTACACTAAGTGACAAAGGACCTACACTGCACCACACCCCAACATGTGTGCATTGCATTGCCAATGTACAGATCTTTATTTATTTATTTTTTGTTTCTATGCATTGGTAACCCATTCAAAATTCCGGGAATTAAAAAATCTACTCTTGCAGTGGGGTACCCTTCACTTCAAGGGTTGAATGCTTGTGACTTCTAGAGGAGCCTTTCTCAACCTTTTCATCACAGAGGAACCCTTGAAATACCATTCTGGTCTCAGGGAAACCCTGCTAAAAATGACCATACCTACAATGATACATTGGTGTGATGGTCAGTGAGAAGAATGTTACTTACACTTAAAAACAACCACCTTACACATAGTTAAAAAGATCAATGGTTTTAGTGGGAACTTATCTGAGATGCAGAAATTGCTCATTGCTCAAGGAGACCCTGGAGGAACCCTAGAGTTCCATGGAACCTTGGCTGAAAAACCCTCCTCTAGAGGATGGGGAATAGGGTGTAATGCCTTCTTGTTCCCTTCATTTATTTGACTGATCCACCAAAGCCTCCGTTCTAAAGCCAACCATAGATGGTTTGAATCTTGGCCGGTTCAGAAGGGACGGGTGATATTTGAACTAGGTATGGGCAGGCTCAATGTACCCAAGTTGGCCGATCTATCAACTTTGGTACAGCCAGCCTGTTGGATTTTACATGCCATTATTGCTAGCGGCTATAACAGCCACTAGCAGTAATCCATGTGTTCTCCCAGTGGGGATGGCTCCCCCTGACGGGAGAACACAATGACTCCACTGGAGGGATTCCCCCATCAACACTGACTGTGCTGATGGGGGAATTGAGTAATTTTCTTTCCTGCAACCCATGGTCAGCTTAAGGCGCTCTGGGCAGAAGTTGCACAATGAAGTTATCAAAAACTATGCATATACCTTACCAGGGGCGGACTTACCATTCGGAAACTCGGGCACTGCCCGAGGGCCCAGGGTTAGTAAGGGGAACCATAAGATGCCCCTGGTACCTTTTCATAGGCTTTTTTGGGTGTGGTTTGAGTGTGGGCGAGGACACAGGGGTCCCATGATCCCCTATTGCCCAGGGGCCCCATGAGTTGTCAGTCCGCCCCTGTACCTTACATCACTGATGCTCCTAGAATTTGGAAATCACCGAAGTAGACACTTCTACCAGGTCCCTTGCCGAGCGGCTGTCCTGCTGCAATTCATTCTCTGTTTGAACGAGGTGTAACTATGTGTAAAATATCCATACCTGGAAATTCTACTTTAACTGTTTCCTCAAAAAGTATCACAGGCAATTCTCAACTGTTGCTGAAAATGCACTACTCAGCTGCAATCACCCTAAGCATCATTTTCGGAGCCAAATGTTGCTTCAGACACACTGATAAATGAGGCTGTGACATTGCTAGACAGTGCTGACATACGGGAGATGCAGTTACAGTCGTGTGTGTGGAAGGACGAGGTGTCAGACTACATTCCTGGAGGGTGTAGCTTGGATTTGCCTTGTCATATTTATTGAATCAGCAATGACTAACACCTGCGCAAAGCTAGGGATAACCTTTTCATGTTTTGGCTTCTCAAAAATGTTGCTCAGCAACTTGTGCTGAAGGAACCACTGTAGGTGTGGTATAAACATCAAATATGACAAGGGTCTCCAAAGATGGCAAATTTAAAGAACCAGTAAACATAAAATAGTTTTATAGACCTGCACTCCTAGCATGTGGGCTCTCCATGCAGCAACCTAAGTACCTGCCACCCCCAGTGCCTGAAACATGATACATCTGAAACACTTACAGCCTTCAGAGGAAACAGTCTCCCTGTTTTTGACCGCAGGCATTCCAAAAATTAGTTTAATATGAACTCTCAGCTGTGTGTTACATCTAGCAGAAGTTAAAATGGCCCTGTTGCCAGATTAAAAACGTAAGTGGACCTTTACTCAAAAATTAAAGTTTCCTGCAATCTAATCATCAATCCTACACTTTTTTAAAAAGCTGAGCTTTTTGTAAAATGTATATTTACTTTTTTTTTATTCTTTTTTTTTGTCTTTCTCCACCCCCTGCCAATATTCTAACCTAGACAACACTGATGTTTTATTCTCCTCTTGCTACCTTCTGGGATACTGATGTAGGCAGGAGCAGTCTTGCTCTCTCCACTGTAGATGGCGCTCAATCAGAGCAGTACTGCAGCTGGAGAGAAACTTGGTTTCTCTATGATTTCCTCTGTCCCCCGGAGCAGCGTTTTGGTTGGCTATGCTGCATCCAGGTGACTCTGGTGGCCATCTTGGGGCAAGCAGAGGCTTTTTAAGTCCCTGCTCCCAGGTTTTGGCATGTATTTACAAAGGGAGAGGTTTCAGAGGAGTAGGGAAAGTGTACAGCATACATTTACATTTGTGCAAGCTCCCTCTTGGATTACACCAGCCATTCCTCACTCCACCTCCATCACCAGGCACTAATCTTCAGCTCGGACCTACTACAGCTACTCTCCACTGCATTGACTATGAGTTCCTAGATGGAGTTCTCCCCTGTGGGTTGTTGTGAGTGTTCCGAAAGTTCTACAATACATTTGTTTCTTCATCCTGGGCCTCATACTGTCACCGAACCATGCTGCACCTAGCATACACTGATGTCAGATATCCCAGAATGCATTACTTTCCATTCATGTAAACCGATCCCAGATCTTGCATATGCGTAGAGATTTGGCACCACGTCATTGATAAACAATAAAGATGGTCGTGTGGGATGGAACCTGGAATAAGATAGTGGGTTGGGTGCAAGAAGAAGACAATGCTGGATCCAATAGGCTTGTAAGTATATTATTACAGCATTATAAGAACACCAAAAGGTAAGTGGATGGGGGGAAGACAATTGGGAGGGTGAAATTTCATTGGGAAAACCTTTTATACTCACCTATTCCAACACCTGTATCCAAAATATTTGCTCTGTTCAGGAGCTATAGCTTCTGGCAGAATTTTAACATACAACAGTTTTGGGAAATTTGCAAACTTGCATCTTCCACTGTGTGCTGTGCTTCCTCAGATGGAATCAAACAGAGCACGTGATAAGGGATGGGCATTCGACAAACCTCAAAATGTTTCAGATGCATCGATTTGGCCAATTACTGGAGCTACTAAACAAAGCAAAAATCTGAAGAACATGTGCTGGGACAGGTAAGCCTAAAAATGTCTTTTCCAGGATTTAAAATGTCACAAGGTCCCTTTAAATAATATTTAGCATAGACCATTTTCTTTTATTCTTGCCATGTAACAGATATAATTAAACAAAGGCAGCCCACATCAGCAGTCACCCCAATAGTCCACCCCCACCTGCCTATAGCCTACACCACTAAGGAGAAAGAGAATATGCTTGCTCAAGTACCTATAAACACTTGTCAGACATTTGTACATAGCCAACTCTCCAAGGAAATAACTGATACAATTCATTCATCCTCAGTAGCTCCATATAATATATAATATAATATATAATCCATATAATAGGAATCTTATAAATCTTCCGAAATTCCAAGTAACAGTGTGTCTTCATCCTTTCTTGCACAAGTGCATGCTCGTAAAACACAATAGGCCTCAGTGTCCTTGCTGCATTGTTTTGCTAAGAAATGTTCTTTATTTTCTACCACAAAAACCACAAACTCAACCCTCATCTCATGTGAGATATGTAACTTTTCTTTCTTCTCTTAGGAAACATGCCTTTTAAAGTAAGTTTGATGTACAACTGGGTGATTCAATCTGAGCTTGTCATTAAAAGCCGATGTTACCTTCAGTAAAAAGCGCATGCTTACTAGAGTGGTAGATCCAATCTTTTCATGTAAAATACAGGCTTGGCCACACTCTCTTCCCCCGAGCCTCATTACTGGTGAATGACACCACTCTTCACTTTAAAGCTGACCTAACATTCTCATTAAGTACAGTCAGCTATACTGATGATACTGGCTTTTAGATATATGGCAGTTTGGTGTAACAGGAGTGCTGAAGCCAAGGCATGTGTGCAACCAGCCCAACATACTCCTTATAACTTTATCTCACGCCTGGACTACTGCAACTCCCTTCTCACCGGCCTACCCCAACACAGGCTATCCCTGCTTCAGTCTATCCTGAACTCTGCGGCCAGACTCATCCACCTTACCAACTGCTCCAGCTATGCATGTACATCAAGAACAGAATGCCACTCTGAAATATATTTATGCATCCTGTCTGATAAATAAATATGTATTTACCAGGAGCTACACTGTATGGCCAAGCGTTCGTGGACAGCTGACAATTACACGCCGACTATACAGCCAAAAGTTAGTGGGTATCCATTCACATTATTATTATTATTATACAGTATTTATATAGTTCCAAAAGGTTTGCTTAGCGCTGTACCCTGCTCTTTCGAGCTTACAATCTAGGAGGGAGGGGATAGTGGTACAGGAGGAAGTGGCTGAGGGGGATGGAGTGGTAGGAGTAGTGGAGGAGATCAGCTGTTAAGTGAGGGTGGGGTAGGCTTCCCTGAAGAGGTGGGTTTTCAGGGTGCGCCTGAAGGTGAGGAGGGTAGGTGACAGTCTGATGGATTGGGGTAGAGAGTTCCAGAGGATGGGGAAAGTCCTGGAGAAGTCCTGCAGTCGGGCGTGGGAGGAGGAGATCAGGGAGCTAGAAAGTAGGAGGTCTTGTGAGGAGCGAAGAGCACGGGTTGGGTGGTATTTGGGTATCAGTTCAGTGAGGTAGTTTGGGGCAACGTTATGAATGGCTTTGTATGTCAATGTTAGTCATTTGAATTTAATGCGTTGGGCAATCGGAAGCCAGTGGAGGGAATGACAGAGGGGGGCGGCAGAAGTGGAGCGGTTGGTAAGGTGGATGAGTCCGGCTGCAGAGTTCAGGATAGACTGAAGCAGGGATAGCCTGTGTTGGGGTAGGCCGGTGAGAAGGGAGTTGCAGTAGTCCAGGCGTGAGATAATAAGGGAGTGAACGAGTTGTTTATGTTTGAGTTTATGAGTTATACTTACTGTTAATGCAACAACATACACAGACATACATAGGTTGTTTTCCGTTCCAGCCCCTGTACACAAAGCCAACTCCATAAAGCTATGGTTTGATGAATCTGGTATAGAGGAACCCAAGTGGCCTGTACGCAGTCTTGACCTTAACCCTACTGAACACCTTGAGGGTAAATTGATTTTGGATGAGTAGACCTGACTCACAATTAAGTGTTTCAGTTACTGACCTTAGTACCTGTTTTGGCTGAAGGGGATACATTTCCACAGACCCACTGCAAAATCTCAAGGAAATTCTTCCTAGAGGAGTGTGGGCTTCTATAGCCACAATACAGGGGCAATCTCCATATTAATGACCATGGTTTTGGAATAGGATGTCCATGAATTTTATGTAGGTGTGGTGGTGTTCACATCTCCACAAACATTTTCTCATGTGCCAGAGTAGTTTGGTGCTAGGATCTTGCTAAAGTAGAATGTCAGAGCAGGCACTTGTAACTTGGTGCAAGGAGGACCTCAGCAAAGAAGGTGAGTGGGTAATGTGGGGGATCAAAGCTAATTTGGAATCATAATAATTAGATAAACATTGTTCCAACTCTTGCAAAAGAACCAAGACCACTGCCTTGCGTGGTGAAAATACTTTGTGACACTTTAAATGAAAAGAGCAAAATTCTATTTTTTTTTACATTTCAAGAATGTATATTTATACCATCTTGATCATTTATGCAAAGAGGCTGTTTGACATACCCCTCATTAATACTAGCCGAAACCACTTATGTAACCTTTTAGACATCCAAAATTCTGTAACCCTCTGGATAACATCTCATTATTTAGTCACAACAAACTCACTTAAAGCAAGATTTCCCAGAGTCCAACATTTCTTTTGCTTGTTCCTATAAAACAGAATATACCTTTCACATAGCCACACATTCTTGTTTATGAACTCTTTACAAGGTTGGAAGAACTGAAGGAAGCAAGACCATGAAAATCAGACCTTTAGCCTGACTGAAATACATTTTCAAGGTTCCTCTACACAGCACCCCTTATTTTTATAGTCTTTAACCTCCACGTTTCTGTTATAGAAGTGGCATTGTGTGTCTAAATATGACTTCAGTCAAGTTAGCACTGACTACACTGGCCAGTGCAATCTGTCATCTAAAAGAATTGGTCATACACACCCTATTATCTTTTTCAGCACTACAACTATGCATGAGTACATTTATAATTAAGTGTGCCAGCAACCATACCAGCAAATTAAAATATTCTCCATCAAAAAGCAGTTAAAATCATAATGTACAGTGGTACAGGACTATAAAAATACACATACGTGTCAGGCTTCAATGGGGGTTAATGGTTAGGTGCAAAGTTAGGACTGCATGGAGTAGTTCATGCACAATAATTGTGTAAGGCTTGATGTCAATATCATGTCAAGGAGTCATCAAGCATTTTTACTCTGAATAGAGAAGCTATTCCATTAGACAAAGGAAATCTCTAAACCTTGATAAGCATACTTCATGGCCCTATCCAGTGCTGTAAGTGGAACTGGGATTGTCATTGGCTAGTTTGCAGTGAATTGAGGGATACCTCAGTGGCTGGACTTCCTTAATAGCCAAGTATGTCTAGACTGCACGAAGTCAAATTTAACGTATACACAGAACGAAAGACATCTGCCCTAAATCTGACAATAATTAAAGTAAATTAATTCTTCACCTTATTATGTACAATGTAGAGGAGTCTACTGAACCAGCCCAGCACATCAGTTCAATGGCAGCCTCTGGGCGGAAGCCAAAGCAATTTACAATTAATTACAAAACCGATGTTCAAGCATTAGTGCCACTTAAAAATTTAAATTGGAGTTGCAATAGAGTTAAAGAAGTCACCACTGTAACATCCATTGAGAACATGTGTTGTATCATTTCTAGAAATGCTCAACAGCCTTTCAGCATTCTGGCACCAACACAAAGTTCACAACAGCAAATCGCCAATAAATATGCTGCCTTCCCCAAAATGCTCACAACTGTGGAAACAATGTCACACTATAATTTAGCCTGAGATGCAAATTAGTCCTGGCAAATTTCGAACAGCTGCCATATTAAATCAAGCTCATAAATTAATTTCCTTGACAAAAAAAATGGAATTTAAATATTATTTTGAACTACACAAATGTAGGCACTGATGGCCACAGCAAATGTTGCTTTAGGAAAGAAAAACAACACCATCATAATTTTGTAGAATTTTCATCGCCGTTTTGTGTAATAAATGTCCTTGTAATCCTCCACTATTACCTGCCAATCTGCAAAAGTTATTGAATGACAAAGAGGAAAAAAATAAACAGGCCATGTTATTTCAAATGCTACCTAAAGCTCAGCTCTGAGTATGCATTACAATGGACCTTCCCTCATAGAATGAACTTCCTCTCCTCTGCATCTAGCACCCCTACCACACACACACACACCACTTACACATTACCTAAGTAAATATCTTGATTGTGGAGTAGCCCACTATTTCCCGATTCTTTGCCTAGGAAAGGATGATGTATGGATCAGTCACCCGTTGACACATGGGCTGGCCTAGTCGCATGCCCTAGAAGTTCCTGATTCCTTCAGGGACAAAGTATAGCCCAATTCCAATTCTGCTCGTGCATATGCAGACACACTACAGGTCTCCACTTTGGGATCCAACAAAGTCCTGCATCATGTCTGCCTATGCATGGGATCTTGCACATGTGCAAAATAGGAATGAACTCAGACATGTGCAAATTGAGATATTCTGAACCCACCTGAGTGGACCCTCAAGGAAACTGTCCAGTACGGACCAATCATAAGTGGCTGAGGCATTTTCTACCTTACAGCCACATGTATACAGACCCCTTGTATACATGTGGCTGCGGGGCAGGGATTGCTCCATCAGCAGATGATTGGCCCAGTACAGGTGACCGTTTCCTGACAGATTCATTTAGCTGGGCTCGGACTAGGTTTTAAACATGCCTGTGGTCATCCCTAGTGCAGAAATGCCTAAGATGTCTGTAAGGTCCCACATACATGACAGAGACCTGTGGCATGTCTGTACATTTGTCAACAAGATTTTCAAGATGGCAATGCAGACAGAGAGCAGCACATCCATGAACTGTTTCTTTATTCAATTTAAAATTTTCTGTACACAAAGATTTTTTTTTTCCCATTTGATGTTGGTCATTGCATAGGTTACCAAATACATACACTGAAGAGGGGATAGACTATGGAGAGGTAGGCCTATCATGAATGTTGCTGCTGGACTCATCTACCTTACCAACCGCTCTGTGTCTGCCACCCCTGTCTTCAAATTCCTCCACTGGCTTCCAATTACCCAGTGAATTTAATTCGAAACACTAACAACAACACCACCCAAAGCCATGCACAACTTTGCCCCGAGCTACATCACCAACCTTGTCTCCAAATATCACCCTAACTGTCCTCTCTGCTCCTCCCAAGACCTACTGCTCATAAGGTCTCTTGCCTCCTACTCCCATGCTCATCTTCAGGACTTCTCCAGAGCATCTCCCATCCTCTTGAACTCTCTAACTCATTCTGTCCAGCTATCTCCTACTTTGGCCACCTTTAGGTGATCCCTGAAATCTCATCTCTTCAGGGAAGCCTATCACGTCTCCAACTGACTTAACTTTGAACTCTTAAATCAGCTCATCCCCCACTGTTATAGCTGTTTGTACCACTTGTACACCCTTCCTATTAGATTGTAAGCTTTTATAAGCAGGACCCTCTTAACCCTGTTGCATTTTATTTTATTGTAACTACTGTATACCTTTAGATTGCAAACTATTGGCGCTACATAAATTCTGTATAATAATAATAATAATACAAGAAAATATATCTTGTACATAAAATATTGGTTGTCTTTCTGCAACAATAAAAATACGAAAAGTAGTGAGGGCTGTGGTTGGGGTAATTACTTTACTGAAAATGTTAGAACTAACTGACATCCCTTTTTCCCACTTAAGGATTACCTCCAGCCCACTTGGTCAAACTCATGCATATTGGTGTCCTAAATGTAGTGGAAGTGAGGGGTGGTGCACTGGGTTCTTACAATGCTTTTCACTGTTTACTTTTTCATTAATTTTTTTTTTACTTTATTACAGTGTCATAAAATGACAAACATTCAAGTCTATGGACCGTAGCGTATTGAGTTGTGCTGCGTGAAATTACAGACATTCTGCATTTTATGCAGTGCACCGAACCTCAACGCATCATTATGATGTGAACAGGTCACACAGGATACATTTTTTTTCTATGTATCTTTGCGCTCAGCTTGCACTAATCTATGCAAATAAACAGCTCAATGGACAAAGAGCGAACGAGCCCTTAGGAATTGCGAAAATGACATGTAGCTTTTCCAGTTACTGGTCAAGATGACCAATGCTAAGCTATGCAGAAATGAAATATTGCGGTGCAACCACTTGCCACTCCGAAACCTTTTTGTTCCACTTTCCATAAATCAAGACTGACGCAGACATATACCAGGAAACTCAGTCAAGGCTGACATGCTTAGTGGAGCTGACATCAATTTACAGACATTTCCATGTTAACCTCCAGCATAGTATGCCAGTGCTGATAAAGAGTGCTGAGCTGAGGATTCACATATAGGTTCAGGGCTCTGCCTGTAATCACATCTAAGTAATAACACATACAAGTGTGCTCATGGCGGGGGCCACTTTACTCGTCCCCAAAGCGTATGGAAAACCTTGAAGGAAGGCCTGGTAAATAAATCAGAAGACACAGCTTGGGCTCGAAACTGCAGTGACAGCAATCTTGTGCACCTATTTTAATAGAAGGTCTTTCATAAAAATGCTTCCTCTTTAGATGGATATCTATAAGCCGCTTTCCCAAGATCCATCACTTCAGTGTGAACAATGGAAGCTATGTGATTTTATGTGTAGGCAAGCCTGTGCTTAAAGGATACATGTATGGGTTTGTATTGTACACAGACATACGGTCTGGGATTAATGCTTCTTAAAGCAGCTCATTGTATCCAACAAAGAAATGTTGAATAATTAATATGCATTAAAGGAATCCAACGGGGAAACCTCACTGCAGAAACCATCTAATACTCCATAGAAACCAAATAATAAATGCTAGGCAGTTGTAACTGTGATATATGTGATATAAGTAGGCACGTCGAGGGAGCTGCTGGGAGATCTATAAACATAAACTCCAGCAAAATGCTAAATACAAAGATGTTATAATAAAGTATATGGGAGATGTCTTACCTGCTTAAAATATTATGATGCTGTTCATCCAGTCATGACTATGGATGAGCTTAGGTAGGTCAGGACTAGGATAGTAATGGATCTGAGTGAGCCGGACAGGAAGTTGTCACTGTAATGGGCCAATCATGGTCATCCAAGGCATTCCCCACCCCACAACTGCACACTTAAATGTCCCTTATTCATTCACTGGCCACTTTACTAGGTACACTTGTTCAATTATTTATTCCAGGTACTTATATAGTGCTGTCAATTTACGCAGAGCTTTACATATATATTGTACATTCACATCAGTCCCTAACCCTCAAGGGGTGTACAATCTAAGGTCCCTAACTCACATTCATACATACACATACTAGGGCCAATTTGGACAGGAATCAAATTCACCTACCAGCATGTTTTTGGAGTGTGGGAGGAAACCGGAGTACCTGCAGGAAACCCACGCAAGCACAGGGAGAACATGCAAACTCCATGCAGGAGGTGCCATGGTCGGGAATCGAACCCATGACCCATTTACTGCAAGGTAGACATGTTAACCATTAAGCCACTGTGCCGCCCAATTGCTTGGTAGCACAAATTGCTAATCAGCCAATCACATGGCAGCAACTCAATGCATTTAAGCATGTAGACGTGGTGAAGATGACTTGCTGAAGTTCAAACCGAGCATCAGAATGGGGAAGAAAGGGGATTTAAGTGACTTTGAACATGGCATGGTTGTTGGTTCCAGACGGGCTGGTCTGAGTATTTAAAAAACTACTGATCTACTTGGATTTCAGCACAACCATCTCTAAGTGTCAGGGCCTGGACTTGAACCTGGGACTTCTACTGTGTCAGGCAGTAACTCTTCTCACTGAGCTACCTAGGATGCTGGACAACACTCTGCCTCATCTATTGGATAATCCTGCCTTGTGCCTTGTTTGCTCTTGAACCTTGAACTCCTTGCTCCTCCCATGAACTTCCTATATAAGCCATGTCCTTGGACTTCCTCTTTGCCAGATTATTGTGCCTTTCCAGCCAATATCCCGCTACTGTTCCTGCTGCTGTCTACACCTCCGCTACTGATCTTTGGCTTGTTCCTGACCACGATTTTGTCTCATCCTAACGTACTACGATTGATCTGCTACCATTTGTGACCGACCCTTGGCTTGTGACCGACTCTGCTTTCGTCTGATCCCTAACCTGTTGATCCGCTATTGGTTTCCAGTCTGTTCATTCCCTGGTGGGGTGATCCTGAGATCTGCGACCTGGTATTAACACGCAGCCCAATCCATCTCCACCATTAGGAGCTCTGGTGAATACCGGTTAATATTTAGACCCCGCACCTCAGGTGAGCCTGCGTCATTCCCAGGGTGACCTGCTGGTGTACCTATCCTGCTGGTTCCAGATAAGCCTTTTACTGCTATAGCAACTGGTCTCTGAACCTGACCTTACACCGTGACACTAAGGTTTACAGAGAATGGTCCGTAAAAAGAGAAAATATCCAGTGAGCAGCAGTTGTGTGGACGAAAATGCCTTGTTAATGCCAGAGGTCAGAGGAGAATGGGCAGACTGGTTATTGCAACATTCAGATGGTAGGGTTAGAATTTGGTGTAAACAACATGAAACCATGGTGGTGGTGTAATGGTGGGGGGGATATTTTCTTGGCACTAGCAAGGCATACCTAATAAAGTGTCTGCATGTGGCTGCGGAGCAGGTAATGCCCCAGTCACAGATGATTGGCTCAGTGTGGATACCAGCTTCCTGAGGGGTTCGCTCAGGTGGGTTCAGACAAGGGATCCAAATGCACCTGAGCTCATCCCTAGTCATGATTAGAGATTAGTTCAAAGTTCATCTAAACACAAGTTCAGATGCAAATCACTGCTCCTGGCAGAATGGAATTTTAAAACCTTTTTTTTTTATTGGTACCCTGAGCAATGCCCACCCCCATGCTATTTTTGATACCCTTTTGCCTATTAGTCCAGAAAATTGGCATCTATTTGACAGATACGACTCCCACTGATTTCAAAGTGACTTTGAACGTGGTATGTTGTTGGTGCCAGACGGGCTGGACTAAGTATTTCAATAATTGCTGATCTACTGGGATTTGGGTTTTGGTTTGGGGTTCAACATCCTAACCAAACCCTGTTGGAACTGAACCCAGGGCAGATTGGTTTATCACTAGTCATGGATTTTACATAACTGACCTGTCTTTTCTCTGCTGCACTTCAGCAACATAGCTAGGGCCCCCCCCCCCCACTCCACCACCATGTGACTGGGCAATCAATGAGAAGCTGATGAGGTCATTCCTCTACTCTCTCCTCCTATTAGCATGTTTCTTGTCAGTCAATGTGCATTCAGGGTGTTGATCTTCTCTCTCCCAATCTGAAAGCTGCCATACAAGGGATTGTAAAAGACTGAAATCAAGATAAATTCAAGTATTGACATTAGATGTATTACAAATGAATTTTCATTTTAAATTATTATTTCACATACATGTTATGATTTAAATAAACACATTGCAGTACTCAGTTGTGATCTTTTATTTGCCTGGAACACTTTAAAGAGATTGTAAATCCTTACATATACCCAGAGAAGTGACTGGCCTCAGGTGATACACAGAGATTAAACAAATCCTCCTACATAAATTGTACCTGTTTATCTGCGGTCTTCTCTTTTCTACACACGTTCAAAGTGCTGCATTTATAAAGCTTGTTTGAGAGTTCAGAAAACAGGGGGCAGGGAGCTGAAATTACACACTGCAGAGCTTGGTGAGGAGAGCTCTGAGAGCTGATTAGATAGAAGAGACCCCCCCCCCTCCTTCACACAGCACATAGGAACAGAGCTGAGGCTGACAATCTGCAGGAGGTCCCTCCCTTGTCACCATTTTTCTCTCGGTGTCAGGAAAACTTGTCAAAAGTAACTCATTCTGATAGCAGACAGAGATGACACATACTGCTCTAGATGGAGACAAGTACACACTATAGAGGGATATGCTTTGTTCATATTTCATGTCTGAGGTTTACAACCACTTTAAATCCTGTATTACATTAATTACTTACTCCTTTATTTGAGACCTGCCTTCAACACTTCCTTCCTTCCCAAAGCCCATACAATTACTATGAGGAAATTTCCCAAAAAATAATAAAAAAACACTCAAGAACAAGTGCACCATGCATAAATACTTCATTACACTCTCAATAAATATAAAAACATCCAAATGCCAGTAAAGAAAATAGTCCACAAAGCCTTCCCAAACATTTTTCTCCAAGAAGTCACCTCTGGTCCTCAGCAGCATGTACTCATGGAAAAGAAAACATACAAATGCTCCACATAGTGTAAAATATCACCTGGTACCTTTATAAAGCACTTACATATACTGTATAAAAACAATATTGCGCATTTAAAAATCACCATAGCCTGCGATAATCTCAAGGTCACTTCCTCTACGCGATGACGTCCTACTGCACCAATGCCACAAGAAAGCCCAGTTACAATATGCCAGCGACACCTTGACATGCCTCGCCAGGCTTTTTTGTGGCATTGGCACAGTAAAGGCTTTTTATCGTCGTATTGTGTTCAATGAAACAACCACACCATCTTTTTCCAGAGCAGCCTGTATTTGTCTTGAAGTTACCTGTGTGGTTTTTTTGTATCCTGAACAACTCTTCTGGCAGTTGTGGCTGCAATCTTCCTTGGTCTACATGACCTTTGGCTTGTTATCAAAAAAACCCCGAACTTTCTACTTCTTAATAAGTGATTGAACAGTACTGACTGGCATGTTCAGTGCTTTGGATATCTTTTAAATCCTTTTCCTTCTTTATAAAGTTCCATTACCTTGTTACACAGGTCTTTTGACAGTTCTTTTCTGCTCCTTGCAGCTCAGTATCTAGCCTGCTCAGTGCATCCACATGAGAACAAACTCATTGACTATTTATACACAGACACTAATTGCAATTTAACCAGTTCCCAACCGTGCTATAGCCGAAGGAAGGCTACAGCGCGGTTGTATGGTTCTGGGACGACGTCCATGGACGCTATTTCAGAACAAGCCTCCCGTACACCCCCAGCGACACATACCCAGCACTGGACACAGCTGATCACGTCATACGGTAAACGGCCAATCACGGCGGCCTTTTACCGCGTGATCAACTGTGTCCAATGACACAGAAGGTCACTGAGTAAATACAGTTGCCAGTTATCAGCTGCACTTTCCTCACGCTGTCATAGCGGGAGGAAAGTACTGAAGAGTACCGGCTATTGTCAGCGAAGGGATTATCACTGATCATCAGTGCCCATCAATGCCGCCCACCTGTGCCCTGCAGTGCTACCCACCTGTGCCCATCAGTGCCACCCACCTGTGCCCTGCAGTGCCACCCATCATTTCTGCCCATCAGTGCCCAGCAGTGCCGCCTATCAGTGCCACCCATCATTTCTGCCCAGCAGTGCCGCCTATCAGTGCAACATCATCAGTGCCAGCTCATCAGTGCTACCTATCAATGCCTCCTGTCCAGTGCCCATCAGTGCTGCCTATCCGTGTCACCTCATCAGTGCCCATCAGTGCTGTCTATCAGTGCAGCCTCATCAACACATATCAGTGAAGGAGAAAAATTACATGTCTGCAAAATTTTATAATAGAAACAAAGAAAAACTTTTTTTTTTCAAATTTTTTGCTCTTTTTTTGTTTATAGAGCAAAAAATAAAACACCCAGTGACGATTAAATACCACCAAAAGAAAGTTCTATTTGTGTGAAATTTTTTTTTTTAAATGTCATATGGGTACAGTGTTGCATGATCGCGCAATTATCATTCAAAGTGTGGCAGTTCTGAAAGCTGAAAATTGACCTGGGTAGGAAGGGGGTAGAAGTGACCAGTAGGCAAGTGGTTAAAAAGCCACAGATGTGGGAAATTTCCTTTAACTACCTCGCGTCAGGCCGTTGTGGCACTGCAGGGTCGGATAGTCATTTATAAACGGACTCCTTGCACCCTGGGAGCGCGCAGCACCACGATCCAATGCCCGCTGTGTCCTCCGGACACAGTGAAACACTGATCGTCAGACGGGACCTCTGTACAAGGTCCCGATCATGTGATCACTGATTGGCCAATCAGTGATCACATGCAAAGTAGTAAGCAAGATGTCACTTGTGACATCATTGCTTACAACTTGGGAAATATGTGAATGATCACAGAGGTCACATGGTACAAGGCTATTCACAACAGCCTTGCACCATGTGACAAGCTGTGACCAATCACAGCTCACTCAGTAGTTCTCAATGGCTACAAGAATGCAGACAGAGAGAAAGAGAAATGATTGCTTTTACACATCCTACATGGGTGTAAAAGCAATCAGTGTAAAAAAAAAAAAAAAATCTTCATCACCCCCCCACAAGTAGTACTGTGTCACCATGGTGACACTGTACTGCTAGGGTGACAGTATGTAAAAAAAACAAAAACAAAAAAAACAAATAATAATATAAAAAATAAAATACAAATGTAAAAAAAAGTTTAAAAATTATAATATTTGGTTATAAACTAATTTGGCTTTTTTTTTTTACTAAAAAGATAACGGAATAAATTTTGGCCAAGATTTATGATACGAATATTATTTATTTGCAAAATTTTTTAAGAACAAACTTTTTTTCAAAATTTTTGGACTTTTTCATTTACATAGCAAAAAAAAAAATAAAAATCCCAGCGGTGAAAACATACCACCAAAATTAAGTTTTATCTGTCTCAAAAAATTGGCAAAAAATTCATATGGGTACAGTGTTGCATGACCGCGCAATTGTCATTCAAAGTGTGATAGCGCTGAAAGCTGAAAATTGCCCTGGACAGGAAGGGGGTGAAAGTGTCCGGACAGGAAGTGGTTAATTGCCATTTTAACCTGTATGTGTGTCACCTTGTGCGTCTGTACCAAGGCCAAACAAGCCAGGGTATGCAAACTTTCAACCGGGACCGTTTGGGTGATTTCTGTTATCATTATGATTTAAAAAGAAGCCAATCAACTATGTAATAATAAATGGCTTCATTTGATCACTATCCTAGTTTTTTGACATGATCAGTCATATTTTTAATACCAATGACAAAATTTCACAATTTCTGCCAGGGTATGCAAAGTTTTGAGGACAATTGTGTATATATACGCACACACATCCTAGAGTCACACTTCATTTTAAAATATTTTTACTTTGTATATAATAACCAACATATGGTTATTGTTTCATGATATAATACAAGATCACAGGATGTGCAATTATAGAAAATTGATGTAATCCATATTAACAATTATCTTAAAGGAGAGTGACTTAATGGATAGGTCCACCCAAAATTTCAGTTTTGGATAAACTGTAAGAGTCAGAATCCACAGCTGGATTTTTCTCTCTCTTGTGAATTTCAGTGAAAAGATTTCCCCATCAGAAAAATAAAGATCTGGTGGACAAAAAAAATGTGCGTTTCTGGGAATTCGGAAGCAGCTTAATACCTATTTTTTTTTTTTAATTTTAATTTTTTTTGTATGTTTGTTGGACCTTTAAAACAGTATCGGGATAAACCTCCCGCATCACTTCAAAGTTTTTTTTTTAATAAACTTCAAAGAGCGGAGAAATCACAAGTGCGGAAAGTCAAGACTCTTTCCTTAGAAAAGGCGATCTAGCACAAATCCTGCAGGCACACACTTCTTAACTTAAAGATCCCAAGATTGAAACGCTGTCTATTTCCGCCCTTCAGATCGGTTTTATAATAACCGTTGCCGTGACAACTCAATGCAAGTCAGCCGGCACCATGACAATATGACAAATTTCAGAAACAGTAAGCGGTATTTTTACTTTATTTATCAATTGCTGCCAAGGAAACAAGCTGTTATTTACCTCTCTGAACTAACATATTATACGCCGCAATAGTGGCAATGTCAGGAAAAATTAGACCCAACACAAGCCGGAGTCACACTTCTACATGTTTGGGAAACTTGCGAGAAAAAGAAAAATGATACCAACGATGGAGGTTTTTTTTTTTTTTTCCTGGTTTGGTTTCTGTGACATCTTCTATCTGCGGAAATCATTATATAAATGTCGTTCAATTTCCAGTAAATTGGAATCTGTACTATTTTCTGGCGTACGGTTGAACTACTTTTTTCTATAATCCGGGCTGAGTGACATGGAAAGTGCTTTGTATCCGTGAACTCCGATATTGGAGAAAATAAAGTGGAGCCTTGCGGGCCCCTGAATGTCACAGATATAACAGGAGATAAGAGCGCCCATACACTCCCTGTAATGTATATATTAGATTAGCTAATTGGCTTTTCAAGGATACATTTAAACTTAACAGCTGCTTCTGATTGCCTTCTGTAATAAAAAGAAGGCTTTTCCCTATCCAGACTCCCTCCTCATACAGAACAGTGGGGTCCACATTCTCCTGTTAAAGCGGCATTACGCCCCAAATCAAAAATGGAATATGTTGGAGCAATGGCCTAGACAGTACCATTCCATTATCACACATATAGTGATAGCATTAATCAAAAAAACACGCGCCAAAAAATATATTAAATTCCTAAACCAATGCTGCTGCTCTTTGTTGACAAACCATAAAAAAACAAACAAATAAAAAATAGAAAAACAGCGCAAACAAAAAAAATTATATATATAAATAAAATCACAAAACTTAAAGCGGCGTTCCACCCAAAAGGGGACGTTCCGCTTTAATGATTGGTCCCCGCTCCCCATTAAGGATTGGCACCTTTGGGGACAACCGCCACGATAATGTATCACGAGTAGATGTAGTAATTTTTAACAGGGGTTACCTGAAACTGGAAAGTTATTTCAAAGGAAAAAGGTCGAGAAAGCCTGATATGGAGTTTTCTGTATATTTTTTCTTTGGTTGCACTAGATGGACTCTCTCTAGGACTCTCTCAAGATTGCTGGCAAAAACTGGATGGCATACTTAAAGCGGAGCTCCACCCAAAAGGGAAAGTTCCACTTTAATGCTTGTCCCTCGCTCATTAAGGATTGGAAAGTGGGTACCCGAAATTGACAGGTACCTGCTCCCAGCTCCGCTGCAATCGCCTAGGCGATCGGAAGCAGAAGTTGTCCCCCTACCCTTCCACTCCGCAGTCTTGTGGGACACGTGACAGGTCCCAGAAGTTGACGAGGCCATTCAGGAAGCACAGAGAGACTTGCGCATGCACAGTGGGCACCCGGCTGTGAAGCCGCAAGCTGTCACAGTCGGGTGCCCACACTGAAGATGCTGACGCATGGAATACAGGACGGTTGGTGAAATGGGCTGCGGCGGGGGCACCACGGGATCGTGGGACAGGTAAGTGGCTGTTTTTTAAAAGTCAGCAGCTACAGTTTTTGTAGCTGCTGACTTTTATATATTATTTTATATATTTTTAATTTAAAGTGGAGTTCCACTCACTCTGTGAAAAAATAAAATAATATCCAAATAAAAGTGCAAAAAATAAAATCCCAATCCAATAAAGGAAGATATCCTAAATCCAATGTGCTCCAAAGAAATAAATGAAAAAAATGTGCCGTATGCAAATAACTGCAGTGTATAAACACCATCCGTGATAACCAACATATACTGCACTCACCAAATACAGTGGACTCTCAGTGATTGAACAGTGGAAAATCCTATTGGCAGAATATATAATATCCACAAAACATATTTGACTCGTAGAAGAATGCTCCAATAGAAGGATTTCCCACACAATTTGATTAGTGTAAAAAAAAAAAAAAACTGATAGTGTAATATTGTCAAAAGAATTTAATTTCTAAAAATAGATGAATCGATTGCACTCACGTTAAAATAACAAGAAACGCCGTGGGTCAATTACATATGACCATCAAATCACTTTCTGCCAATCAAGATTCCCATAGTGAACTGGGGCAGCACAATGGCTAAATGGTTAGCACTTCCGCCTGGCAGTACTTGGGTCGTTGGTTCGAACCCCAACCACGGCACCACCAGCCTGGAGTTTGCATGTTCTCCCTGTGCCTGCGTGGGTTTCCTCTGGGTACTCCAGTTTCCTCCCACTCTCCAAAGACATGCTGGTAGGTTAACTGGCTCCTGTCTAAATTGGCCCTAATATGTGTATGTGTGAATGTGAGTTAGGGACCTTAGATTGTACACCCCTTGAGGGTTAGGGACTGATGTGAATGTACAATATATATGTAACGTGCTGTGTAAATTGACGGCGCTATATAACTACCTGAAATAAATAAAAAATAAATAGTGTGTGAATTGACAGCTCAGATAGATACAGACACTGTATAGATGGCTCTGGAACGCAGCGTCCCGCGTGTGTTCCACTCACCGGATATGACGTCACAGCGTAGCAAAGAAAGTTACGTCGACGCGTTTCACCCCTCCTCCAGGGCGTTTTTCTATTTCCTATTTTGATAGCAGCACGTCTATCTGTTGCACGCACCTTGAAAAATCAGATCCCACCAAATATCCCACAACTTATTTCCATTTTTAACCAAAATCTAAACATGGAATATATGTTTGCCAAAGCACATTTAACAATCCCCAAATTTCCAGCAAATTGGTCACCTTGGCTAAATGAGCTCTCCAGTGACCCTCTTCTCATATAGCTCCTGCCTGTCATTGAAATATCATTGGTGAAGTTCATCTGATTGTCCCCATACAGGTTCACATTGTGACAGTATACGGCCTGCATTGAGTTATCGTATCTCCTGTAGTTTTTTTTTTTTTTATGTGGTTTATGTGGTTATACCCGGGTCAGGATGCACAGTAATCCTTACTGATATGCATCCTGTATACACACAGGTTACTTTGTTACTTATATGCCTTCTGTTCATATGTATTTACAGCTTTTCTAAGTTCTTTTACTACTCTGTATCACTTTTTGTTGAAATTCAATAAAGTTTTAAGTGATAAAAAAAAACAAAAATGGAATATGTTGTAGCTTACCAATCATTAGATGCAGTGGCTGCATTACTTTTCCATTTTTAGGCTTTTCCCGTTTTCACCTGGCGGTCTGGCCAGTAACACACCTCCTTTTATTAGCCTACCTACACTCTGGTTGAAGGAGCCCCGGGGGGAGAGGGGGGTGGTGGTACCTTTTGGACAGCAGAATTGCCAGTCTGGGGGGTGGGGAGTATTAGAAGCACTAGCAGATTTTAAATACACTAAGAAATTGAAACCAAAGTCCAGCTACTACTTTATAAGCAGTTATAAGAAACAGTTTTTTGGCATAAAGGCTTTACATAAATAAAAGTTGACCATTGTCAACACCCCTGCCAGTGGTAAATGGTTTGTCTCATCTCTGTAACTGATACATTCTACTGGAGAGCTTGTTCTTTTGAAAAACAACAAACTTCCTGGCTGGATCACCGGATAAAAAAAAAAGAAGAAAGAAAGCCTAAAAAGGAAAACTAATGGAGTCATCATATCTAAAAAATGGTAAGCTGCAATATAATACATGTTTGCTTTAGGGTTTAATATTGCCTTAAAGTGTTACTAAACCTACAACAGTACAATCAGTCTGTATATGCAGTAAAGCATGCTTGTTATACTCACTGTGGAACCTAAGGGGTTAATCCTCTGCATTGTGCAAAAAAGCCTGACTTCTCTGATCCTCCCCTTCTTTCAGTGACCCCCTCTTATCTCCTGATAATATATATTGTGTGGAGTCACTCTGCACATGCTCAGTCTGGTTTGTGTGTGTGTATATATATATTTGCTATATGGGCAGTCACTGAAGAGGAGGAGCGCTGGCGAGGGACCCCAGAAGAGGAGGATCAGAGCTGCTCTGAGCAAAAGCATTACACAGAGCAGGTAAGTATAACATGTTTAATATTGACTAATTAAAAAAAAGGTTTAATTTTACTTTAACTTAAAGCAAACCGCTAAATAGATAGATGAACTACATTTATGTAGCTTTCCAAAGAATTCGTATTCCTGTCCATCCAGTCCTGAGATTTACATAGCTCTGCCCCACACTGCAGCCCTGTGCCAATCCATGTGTGGCCAGCAAAGCTGGCCATACACGGATTGAAATTTGTCCAGTTCAGCAGGGGCCGGCCACATTTCAATCCATGTATGGACATTGAAAACAACCGCCATGTTTGGTTTTTCCCACTGGATTAGCACTGCAGGGTATAGTCTGCAAGCAATAATCAGTGTATTTTGTTGATGGAGAAGTCTCCCCACTGTCAGAATACAGAGTCAACAAGGGGAACAATTCCCTCATCCACCTTGAGTGTACCCTGTGACCGAATGCAGGCAAATGCACTGTGTTTGTGACTGCATTTGGGGTGTCATTAGCATTGCATTGACACCCACTGCAGGTTGTAAGTGCACTGTGTTTTGAACACTCTCAGAACATGGTTTTCCTGCACTGCGTTCTGGTGTGAATGGGAACTTGGAGTTAAAAAGTCACATAATTATTTGAAAAGGATGTTAACCGCTTCCCATCCGCTCTATAGCAGAAATACTGCTACAGGGCGGCACGGGTGCGCAAAATCACCTATATATACGTGACTTTGCAGCTCTAGGTAGGGAGCACGCCCGCCATTCGTGGCCTCGGCTGTCAATTACCAAGTCCCGGCCGGTGATTCTCTACTAACACCAGGCGATTTCCGATGGAGGAGAGACCTGTCTGAAAACAATACAGTTCTCTCTCCTGTCAGCTCCTGCACATTGCTTTGTATGGCTCTGCATAGCAGAGCCATACAAATCAGTGTGTTTACAGTGTAAAGCACACACAGTAAAACAGCACACATTTAACCCTTTGATCGCCCCAGATGTTAACCCCTTCCTGCCCAGTGCCATTAGTACAGTGTCAGTGCTTTTTATTAGCACTGATCACTGTATTGGTGTCACTGGGGATGTCAGTGACACCAAGTCAGTTCCCCCCAGTGTCAGAATGCCCATCGCACTCACGCAATATGTCGCAGATCACCATTACTAGTAAAAAAAAAAAATCCAGTATATATACCGCCAGTTGTAAGCACTAAAACTTTCACGTAAACCAATGATTTAAATGTATTGGGATTTTTTGTAGCAAAAACAAGTAGCAGAATACATTTTGGCCTAAATTTATGCCGAAATTTGATTTTTTAACTTTTTTTCTACCGGGACATGTTTAATAGCAAAAAGTCACAAATACCGGTGTGTGTGTATATATATATATATATTTTTTTTAATTGTCAATCTTTTTTGTTTATAGCACAAAAAAATTAAGAGGTGATTAAATACCACCAAAAGAAAGCTCTATTTGTGGGAAAAAAGGACGTAAATTTCATTTAGGTGCAGTGTTGCATGACCGTGCAATTGTCAAAGTAACGCAGCGCCGTAACGCAAAAAATTGCCTGGTCAGGGAGGGGGGTAAATCGTCTGGAGGGCAAGTGGTTAACAAAGATAAACAATAACAATGTTTAGTCACCTCTGCTCGCGGTTCAACTCTTTAAAACTCGGTTCACAGATATGCGCGGTGGTGTTTCATTGACATTACTTAACATGGCTTACAGCAAGATATTTCCCTTTCAGGACACAATACCTCGGCACACCTGCACAGGCCATGCACCTGCTTACACTCACAAGCAAAACAAATGAACAGGATTCTACTGAATACCATACATAGTATTTCCCAGGCTGAACACTCAGACATTAGCAGGATCTTCCATGTGAACGTCTCCCGTGCACTGCCAGGCAAATCATTGACTACAGACAGGACCATTTTCTGTCCAATCTAACAAAGAGTCAACTAATGCTGAAAATAGTTGCAAACTCCTAATAGAAAATCATCTCCTGGAAATTGTTTGATGTTCTGATTGTTACGTGCTATCTCATGTAGCAGATTTTTTTCACAGCAATTTCAGAGAGATAACCTCTTTTGTTAGCATGGGGTGCCCAGAATGATTTTCTTTTATGTTCTTGTTTGTCACGTTGGAAGGTCAGTTAATGTGAAACACCGGGCAAAATATAAAAAATAAATGACATACAGTCAGGTCCATAAATATTTCTGACATCAACACAATTCTAACATTTTTGGCTCTATACACCACCACAATGGATTTGAAATGAAATGAACAAGCTGTGCTTTAACTGCAGACTGTCAGCTTTAATTTGAGGGCATTTACAGCCAAATCAGGTGAACGGTGTAGGAATTACAACAGTTTGCATATGTGCCTCCCACTTGTTACGGGACCAAAAGTAATGGGACAGAATAATAATCATAAATCAAACTTTCACTTTTTAATACTTGGTTGCAAATCCTTTGCAGTCAATTACAGCCTGAAGTGTGGAATGCATAGACATCACCAGACGCTGGGTTTCATCCCTGGTGATGCTCTGCCAGGCCTCTACTGCAACTGTCTTCAGTTCCTGCTTGTTCTTGGGGCATTTTCCCTTCAGTTTTGTCTTCAGCAAGTGAATGCATGCTCAATCGTATTCAGGTCAGGTGATTGACTTGGCCATTGCATAACATTCCACTTCTTTCCCTTAAAAAACTCTTTGGTTGCTTTTGCAGTATGCTTTGGGTCATTGTCCATCTGCACTGTGAAGCAGCGTTCAATGAGTTGTGAAGCATTTGGCTGAATATGAGCAGATAATATTGCCCGAAACACTTCAGAATTCATCCTGCTGCTTTTGTCAGCAGTCACATCATCAATAAATACAAGAGAACCAGTTCCATTGGCAGCCATACATGCCCACGCCATGACACTACCACCACCATGCTTCACTGATGAGGTGGTATGCTTAGGATCATGAGCAGTTCCTTTCCTTCTCCATACTCTTCTCTTCCCATCACTCTGGTACAAGTTGATCTTGGTCTCATCTGTCCATAGGATGTTGTTCCAGAACTGTGAAGGCTTTTTTAGATGTCGTTTGGCAAACTCTAATCTGGCCTTCCTGTTTTTGAGGCTCACCAATGGTTTCCATCTTGTGGTGAACCCTCTGTTTTCACTCTGGTGAAGTCTTCTCTTGATTGTTGACATTTCGCGTTTTCCCGCAGTCGGTGGTCAAAACATTCCTATTCTGAACGTGATTCTTCCGCATTCAGGAGAGGGAGGTTTATCCTCAACTAAATGTGGCAGCTCCTAAACTCTGCTAAAAGCCTATGTGTACATGGACACATAGGCTTTTATGGCGTTGAGTTTAGGAGCTTTCAGCATTTTTTTGCCAAAGCTCCTAAACTCGAGTTTTGGAGCTGCTCGTGTACATGGGGTCTTCAGGTACACAAGCATCTCCTAAACTCGAGTTTAGGAGCTTTCGCCATTTTTTTGCTAAAGCTCCTAAACTCAACTCCATAAAATCCTATGTGTCCATGTACACTTAGGCCCCATGTATACAAGCCTATCCTGACCACCGGCCGCGGGAAAACACAAATCGCAGCAAAACATGGCAACCACGGTGGTTGGTGGTCAAAACGTTCCTATCCTGGACACGATTCCAACGCGTTCAGGACAGGGAGGTTTAAAATCACCTAAACGCGGCAGCTCCTAAACTCTGCTAAAAGCCTATGTGTACATGGACATGGAGGCTTTTATGGAGTTGAGTTTAGGAGCTTTGCAAAAAAAAAAAAAATCTCCAAAACTCAAGTTTAAGAGCTTCTTGTGTACATGGAGTTTAAGGCTTTTAGCAGAGTTTAGGAGCTGCCACGTTAAGGTGAAGTTAAACCTCACTCCCCTGAATGCAGAAGAATTGTGCTTAGGATAGGAACTTTCTGACCACCGACCATGGGAAAACACAAAACTAGGCAAAAACACGGTACCGCGATTGCCACGTTTTGCCGCAATTTTCTTTTTACGGAGGTCAGGGTAGGCTTGTGTACATGAAGCCTAACACTCAACCACATCAACTCTGGTTGGATTTTGCATAATGGTGTTCCCTAGAAGACCTTCAACATAAAGCAAACCATTGTAAAGGCAACTGGAAGTGCATAATATTATGAAGTAATTCCATTAATATCAACGCATTTCAATATCTGCAACAACACGAAGCAATGACTACCACTACTACAGAACACAATAAACCCCAAAACAAGATGTGACGTTTTCCCCAACAAAGTTTTCTAAATAAATCGACTCATTACAAAAAGAAGCCCTAAGATCCATTGTAAGCGGCCAGCCAAAAAAATGTACAAAGTCAAAACAATACGTCAAGTCACGTAAAAGAAAACTTCACGAGGTCAGTTTGTTTTAATTCACTCCAGCAAAGAAGCTTCTGTTGAAAAGCAGCAGCAGCAACGAGGGAGCGTAATAAATAGTTTCTTCTGTTGTAATGTAAGACCGGTAGACATCGCTCATTGGATTTCCAGCCTGTTCCTTCAAGCAAACCCAAGTACCGATGCAGTTAAAGAGCTAGTGTAAATAACAGCTTCCTATATATAACAGAGTATCACACTCATTCACTTTTTTCCATCTTCAGTATGCTTCAGTTATTATCTGTATGAATTATCACAGCTCCAAAGACAGTTGCTTTCCCCATATATGGCGATGCCAAGCAGCTGGAGGCTTAAAAAAAAAAGACAGAACTCTTGACACAAGTGTGTCCGGAGTATTATATTACTGGAGAGACAGAAGAGGAAGTCTGCATTGACAAGGAAATATTGATCCCTATTGCTAACTTGAAGAAAAGGTGTCATTTACTAAAACCTATTAGTAGTTCTTAAAGAGAGTTTACAGTAGTGTCAGAAAGCTACTGTTTATGTGAAGGTCATTTTTGTTGCAAATTCTACATATTACCTGCTTGCATCAACAAGCTCTAATATACAGATTTACAGATTTGAATGCTTGTTAAAGCCTAGGTTTAGTCAAACATTTAAAAAATCAGCACAAGGGACATTACTTACAGTTAATGTGATCTGTCCCTTATGCTGCTGGCTGGTGCGTTAGTTGAAATCTTGGTGATAGTTACATAGTTAGTCTGGCTGAAAAAAGACAAAAGTCCATCCAGTTCAACCATTAAAAAAAAAAAGTTATAATCCTATACCCACAGTTGATCCAGAGGAAGGCAAAAAACCCAGCAAAGCATGATCCAATTTGGGGGGAATCAGGAAGGGATTTTTACCCCTGCAGGAGCAATCTGATATTCCCTGGATCAACTTTACCTATAAATGTTAGTATCCAGTTATATTCTGTGTATCTAGGAAAGAATCCAGGCCTTTTTTAAAGTATTCCACTGAGCTGGCCAGAACCAGCTCTTGAGGGAGTCTATTCCACATTTTCACAGCTCTCACTGTGAAGAAACCATCTTCTTTCCTCCAATCCGCCCCCTACCCCCACCGCCATAATCCTCTAGTGCAGCAGGGGTTAATAGAGTCAAGGGGCACTCATCAAGAGTGTGGCTATGTCTGCCCTTTCCGCTCACTTTCCTCTATTCATAGAAGCTGTGCTATACCTTGCATAAATGAATAACTATGAATGGAAGAGGCAGACCTTTTATTCACATGCCTGTCCTTCATTCATAGATCTCTTTTCATTCATGGAAGCTATAGTGCACCTTCTTTGATTGGGGGAGGGGAAAAGAAATGGTGGGCATAGTTGGACTCTTGATGAGTACATATGACAGGTCCCTCAGTTCTTTTAACCCCTGTTGCACTGGAAGATTACAGCAGCAGTGTTAGGGGGCATCTGAAAGCAGAAGACTGCAACTAAAGCATCAACCAGCAGCACAAGAGACACACTGTAATGATGTATTGGCCTTGAAATAATGTCCCTTGTGCTGATTTAGGCTTTAGGTCAAGTATTCCTTGGAACTCCAGGGTTCCTCCAGAGGTTGCTAGGGGCTCCTTGAGCTGTAGCTCACTGACCTCCCATTTGATGGTGTCTGCATAGTTTTGGGGTCAACAAGCAAGCTGCATGACATCAATAATCATTTTATTTGTCTTTGACAGCTTCCCGATCGCCCTATAGCAGAAGTATTGCTACAGGGCGACAGGTCTGCGCAAAATCAAGTATTTATACGTGATTTTGTATTTCTGGGTAGGGGCGTGTGCGTGCATGCGTTCCCTACTGTGCCGCTATTGGCTCCTCGGGATGTCAATCACTGGGTCCCAGCCACCAATCCTCGGTCGGGACTCGGTGATCGTTGGGGGAGCTAATGTGGGAGAGGTCTGTGTGTAAACAATACAGGTCTCTCCCCTGTCAGCAGGAACAGGCTTCGCTATGCAGAGCAATACAAAGCAGCTTGTTTCCCTAGTAAAGCACACATAGTACACAGTTAACCCTTTGATCGCCCCATATGTTAACCCCTGCCTGCCCAGTGCCATTAGTACAGTGCTTTTTATTAGTTCTGATCACTGTATTGGTGTCACTGGGGATGTCAGTAACAAAAAGTCAGTTCCCCCCAGTGTCAGAATGCCCACTGCAGTCCCTTAATAAGTCGCTGCCATTACTAGCAAAAAAAAAAAATCCAGTTTATATACCACCATTTGTAGACGCTATAACTTACACATAAACCAATTAATTTACACGTATTGGGATTTTTTTTTTAGCAAAGACATGTCGCAGAATACATTTTGAACTAAATTTATGATGAAATTTGATTTTTTCCATTTTTTATTGGACATGTTAAATAGCAAAAAGTCCAAAATATTGTTTTTTTTTTTTTTTTTTCAAAATTGTCAGTCTTTTTTTGTTTATAGCGCAAAAAATAAAAAGCGCAGATGTGATCAAATACAACCAAAAGAAAGCTCTATTTGTGTGGAAAAAAGGACATAAATTTCATTTACGTAAAGTGTCGCATGACAGCGAAATTGTCAGTTAAAGTAACGCAGCGCCGAATCGCAAAAAATGGCCTGGTCAGGAAGGGGGGTAAATCCTCTGGTGGACAAGTGGTTAAGGAGGTGAGGAGGGGTATGACCACTTCTGTAAAGGGAGCATTCTTCACAAATGCCACCAATGTAAGTAGCATTTTTCCCACGACCACCAATGAATTGGTTTTAGCAGGGGTTCCCTGAGTACTGAAAATAATTTCAAGGTTCCTCTACCCCTCACTTTGGCAGCCTTCTTCTACACTGTGCGACCAGTCCCCGAAGCCTTTTCTCACCCAATTCACACTTGAGCATTTTACATCTGACTAAGCCTGACTACATTCAACATGCAGAATGCTATTCATTCTAACTGCCCCTGTTCACACTTGTACACAATATTGCTCTATGCTCTACATCCTACAATAAGAAAAATTATTTTTCAGCCTATTCAGGCATTTTTGCCTCCTCCTCAGTAGGAGCTATGTACACATAATGGCTCTTTTGTTGTGAAGAGGGGCATTAGGGATGTGGAACTTCTACCTAGAAGGACTAGGGTTGTTGGTTGAAATCCCAACCATTGTTAATATACAGATTGAAGGTGGGACTTACTAATCTTGGCACCTTCAAGGTCTCCACTGTACAGCCTACTGGTAGCCATACAACCACCCTTTTGGTGAAGTCTCCCAGCTGGGCTCACATGGAGTTTGCATGTTCTCCCTGCAGCACAGTGGCTAAATGGTTAGCACTTCCACCTGGCAGTACTAGGGTTGTTGGTTCGAATCCCAGCCACGGCACCACCTTCCTGAAGTTTGCATGGTCTCCCTGTGCCTGTGTGTGTTTCCTCTGGGTATTCCGGTTTCCTCCCACACTCCAAAGACATGCTGGTAGGTTAATTGACTCCTATCTAAATTGGCCCTAATATTTGTATGTATGAATGTGAGTTAGGGACCCTAGTTTGTAAGCTCATTGAGGGCAGAGATGCGAATGTACACTATACAGCACTGGTGTCAAACTGGCGGTTCTCCAGCTGTTGCCAAACTACAAGTCCCATGAAGCATTGCAATATTGACAGTTACAAGCATGACTCCCAAAGGCAGAGGCATGATAGGACCTGCAGTTTTGCAACAGCTGGAGGGCCGCCAGTTTGACACCCCTGCTATACAGTATATGGAAAGCACTGTGTAAATTAATGGCACTATATAAGTACCTGCAATAACTAGTAGACGCTTGTTTAACATTTTACATTGTAAGAACATTTATTTAGCTTTCTAATCATAAGTGAGGTAAAATCAGCAGTCATTTTCGACCGCAGTGATGAGAAAAATCAAAGAAGCAGGATGGAAATTGCTGAACAAAAACTACATACACTGTTTACAAGTCTGTAGATTTAGGAAACAAAGTCCATTCCTTCCTAAATTTAATGTTACAAACAAAATATTGACCTCCTTTTGAAAACAATTTGAATGTAGTGAGAATTTTGGTACAAATTTTCCCAAGACTTTTTCATACAAATTTTCTTACGAATTTCTACTAGTGTATACCCAGCTTTACAATGAGCTTCTCTTATTTGCACCTTTAGGGTCTGTTAAACATATAATTGAAACCTTTTTGTTATATCGTTGCATAAAAATACCTCTCACCACAGAACACCTCCACCCTATGTTGGAGATGAGGAGAGGAGAGGAGTTCTGTCATTCTAATACATTTCTTGTCCCAGGGTGACAACATCCATAAGCTCAGTATACCCAGTGATGTTGCCACCATAGGACAGGAAGTGTGTTACTGGCAGGATCCCTAAGAAAATAAAGGGGTAGCCGCCTCATCCAAAGACTGGTAAGCTGCAATATACTCCATTTTTGTTTTTAAATTTAGATCCAACACATTTTTCCCAGGCAAAAATATGCAAACGATGAATGTGGGCTTTAAAAACAGGTCAAACAGACCCAACTGGCGTTGGTAAGGCTCATAAACGATCGCACAGTAAAGGGAGCAAAATGAGAAAAAAAAAAACTCCATCTGTTTTCATCATTGCAACGTGATAAACACACACTATGCCGACTGAGAGAAATATACCATATGGCGTGAATAATCACAAAAAGGCCAATACATATGGCTCATTGCAAAATCTATATTTGTTAATCTTTATTCTTAAAATGCAGACGTCGCGGTGGATATGAGCCGACACGTCCCCGAACCTTTCTCCTGCACGTACCGCGCACTTTCAGTGCCTCCCGTTTACAAATGACGGTTCTGCTATCTGTCCGCAGGGCAAGAAACAAACCAATAGCTTGGAGACCCAGTAGGATAATATAGTATGGATTAAGGAATTTATGTCATCCAGCGTAAAATGAACCAGATGCTGCCTCACTTGTTTGTCTAAAGCAATTATACACGGTATGTAAAGCGGTAGTGGGCAGTTAAATAGTTCACATATAACCCTGCTTTCCCTCAATGTTTGGAGGTTAATTATTAAATGGTTTGGGCTGAAAGAAGTCTTCTGCTTGCATGTGCCAAATTAAGCTACAACTCTCCAATTTGAGCTGTCTCGAGAATCAGTAATGCATATTATTAGCTTGCTGAAGGCTGATTGATCGCGCTCATTACCCAGAGAGCCGTTGCAGCCCTCGCACGTGGAATCAATCCATGATGTACACATCCCAAAAACCTAGACAGGCTGTACTGGTTCACCTGCTATTACCTTCATAGTGCGTCTCAACATGTCGAAATGTAGGAAAGACAAACAGCTTGCTAATGTCTTCCTCGGCTCACTTACCACTACAGCTGCCGTGTCTAGGCATTCTAAAGAGATAAAACAATTATTTGACTGCAGAATTGTTCAATAGGTTGTGTGTAAAGAGGACCGGTCACAGGAAGTCCCGCTTGTGAAGAATATAGAGCAGCCTTTCTCAACCTTTTTACCCCAGAGGAACCCCTAAAAAAAAGTTCAGGTATGAGGGAACCCTTACTAAAACCAAATCACTGGGGGGCAATAGCAAACATGCCCCTTACAGAGGTGGTCAAGATACCAATCTTATAGACAGCTAAAATGATCATTGGTGTCATGCTGCTGGCTCCGTTAAGTGGAAATGCAGCCTTTGTCAAATTTTTTTTTTTACTCCAGAAGAACCCATAAAATATTTTTCACGTCTCAGGGAACCCTTACTAAAACCAAATCATTGAGGGGCAAACATGCCCCTTACAAAGATGGCCAAGATGCCAACTTTATAGACAGGTAAAAAGATAATTGGTGTCATGTTGCTGCCTCCATCAAGTGGCACTGCTGCCTTTCTCAAGCTTTTTAAATCCCTAAAATAATTTTCAGATCTCAGGAGACCCTTACTAAAGCTGAAGCATTGGGGGGGCAATAGCAAACATTCCCACTTGCAGAGGTGGTCAAAATGCCAACCTTACAGACAGCCAAAAAGATAATTGGTGTTGACTTCAAATGGCATTGGTCCTACATATGCAAGCAACATCAAATGGGAGATCAATCAGCCACAGCTCAAGGAACCCCTGGCAACCTCTGGAGTAACCCCAGAGTTCCACAGAACTCTGGTTGAGAATAGCGGATATAGAGAATAGAGCACTGCCAACTTGCATGTGATGGCTACTCATCCTCTAAGAGGTAATTCCAGTGTGCTTTAGATGTGGGTGATTTACTAAATCAGCAAAGAATTTTCACTTTGCAGAATAATTGTTCACTTAGCTTAGCCCCATTCACACCCTGAGCAACTTATCACGTTTTTGCACATTTCCCTATGTGCACCCACACTCAACATCAAGAATCAAATTAATTTCTGTTTTGATGCCTTGAATGAAAATGTTTTTATGTATTTTTGTGCCTGGACAACTGTTCTCCTTTGCTCTCTTCCCCATCAATAAAAATGTCTGAGCTTGAATACATGTGCAAAAACACTTAGACTGGGCAGCTGGATCTTGGAGAAATCTTCTGTAAAGGAATGCCCTGTCCTCTTCCTATCTGTGAACTCCTTATGCAATGGTTAATAGCTTTGGGCTCAAGGCTGAGCTGCTGTGAAAACAGTGTGCCAGGGAACCATCACCTCCTCCTTCCTCCAGCACTGAGAAAAGCTCTCTCATTTCTTACACTAACTGTAGCACCATCTATGAATTGAGAAGAGTCTGATTGTATCACATGATTCTCTCTCCCAAGTTGCAAAACAAGCAGTAAAAGCAATAAAATACCTTTTCTACACAGAGCAGGGAGGATGAGGCGGGTCCCCAGTGCAGTTTTTTCACAGCAGGTCAGCCTAAAGCTATTAACCATTCAGCAACAGAATTTCAAAGACAGGAAGAGGACAGGGCATCCCTGCACTGAAGATTTCTGCAGGGTCCAGCTGCCTGCGCAACATGGGAAATACTTCTTTACAGGTAAGCTCTAGAGAAAAAAAGTACTTTCAGATGCTTAAATGTAATTTCAAAATGCATTTTGAGGAGCCCTGAATCTTTGGGCAACATATGCAAATACTGACTTTTGCATGCAAAGTCTGGGGCTGAATCGTCTCCTCCCTCAGCTAACTACTGGTAACTCTGTGAACTCGAAAAGAACAAAAGCTAATTATGGTAAAGGATGTGTCACACTGTCATTGAGTAGATAGGAGGGATTGTTTGTCCTCCTAGAATAAAGGACCAGGACTAATAAAGTGGAAATAAATAAATATATATATTTATTTATTTTCCCCCTACACATAACACTCAATTACCTTCACAAACTAGCCTGATATTTCCCAGAGATCCTCAGAGCAGAACTGCATTTATTTACTCAAGCGGAATATGGTTATTATTTCAGCAATATTTCTTCAATGAAAAATATGTTCCCGTTACCTCTGGGAAGATCTATACACCGTACACACAGTCTGTTAACAAAAAGATTGGACAAGTCAGGTTATAGAAACACATGTTAGTGCTTAAAATCAATTTATTGGAGGATTAAATCTATTTCTTCTCCATGAATAATCCTGACTTCCCATAGACTATTCTCAGGTGCCCAGTTGAGTATGGGCGGAGTCATCTTCTGACTTTCATTAAAGACCGTTTGCAGTGATCCATTATCCATCCTGTACATTGCCAGCATCACAAATAAACTGATACAATGTGTGGTGCCAAACTCTCTCTATGACAACCGAGGAGTTTTTTTTTTCTTTAATAACTTCTAACTACTGCATAGCATGGCACCTGCAACCTAAAGAGACCCTGTCACCAAAAGTACAGGTACAAGCAAAAAAAAAGTCATGCATATTAAATGCCTAAAGAGTAATTCCCCTTTTGTTGATAAAAAAAAACAAACAATCCCTTTTGAGTGATCAATTTTTGAGCATCAACTAAAAATGAAATTATTATTGCAGGGGATGCCTAAAATTGGACTTCTGGGAAAATCAGTGAGCCAATCACACAAGCACAATTACTTTTCTAGCCATTTGCCCTCCTAAGGACTTAGCCCCCTTCCTGACCAGGCAATTTTTTTGCGTTATGGCACTGCATTACTTTAACTGACAATTGCACGGTCATGCAACACTGCACCCAAATTAAATTTAAGTCCTTTTTTCCCACAATTTAAGCTTTCTTTCGGTGGTATTTGATCGCCTGTGCATTTTTTATTTTTTGCGCTATAAAAAAAGACAGACAATTTTGAGAAAAAAAAACAATATTTTGGACTTTTTGCTATTAAACATGTCCAGTAAAAAAAATAAAAAAAATCAAATTTCGTCATAAATTTACAGCAAAATCTATTCTGCTACATGTCTTTGCTAAAAAAAAATCCCAGTACGTGAAATTAATTGGTTTATGTGAAAGTTATAGTGTTTATATATACTGGGATTTTTTTTATATACTAGTCGGCAATCAGCGGGACTGCGGTGGACATTCTGTACTATGAATGCCCTTTCTTGCTCTTTTTTTGTAATATGTCCATCGTGAACTTGCGGTGATTTGGAGAGAAGCGACTTCATTGGGTTATGCCCCACAAGCGTTGTAGACCACTTTAGAAATAGATGGTCATCGGCTAAGGGTGAGTTTTAGTCCATGTGGGGCACCATTTTTGAGCACTGTGGAGCACTTTGAACCAGCTGATTAATATAACCACTTCAACCAAGTTGGAGCACAAGCACGGGCACTTGTTTCACCATTTGGGACTTTTATAATGGTAATTTATTTTGTATATTACTGTAATGTTTAAGTCATATGCACTAAATTATATGTGTAATATCAATGTGTGGTCCACTTAGACCTTTATTATTCATGTATTGTGGTAGTATTGCACAATTGTTTTAGGACTGCTGATACAGTTCAAATTTCCATTTTTTATTAAATTGTTAAGCACTGCACATCCATAAGCACATGAGCACTATTTTAATTATATGTTTATATTATTTTTGTTTAATTTATAGAATACAGAGCTGCATGTGTGTGAATTATTAATCTTCACAAAGCTTTAAATACAAATGATGGCCAAAGGAAGCACATAAAAAACTGTATATAAAATCCAAAAATCAAAATTGCAAATCGCAACTTATTAAAAAAAAATGTGAATGTTATATAGTAAGTTAAATGTAAAAATAAAAGTTAAGTAAAAAAAAAAAGTAAAAAAGTTGAGAGATAAATGCTACGTGCAACAACAATAAGTCAAGAGGTGCTCCCATTAGTATGAACTACAGTTTCATTATAATACTAAAGGTACTTAAATGACCTTGGTATATTTTGTTTGCTCACTTTGCAGTAAACACCGGCTTCTGCTTGGGGCTTGTCTGTTGTTCATTCAATCAATCACCTTTCCTCCGTGGTTGTCACTTTGTTCCAGTTATCAATATTAGATAATTCTACCTACTGTGCCAAAGGAATACATCTATCCCATTGTCTCAGTGATGAATGTCAAGGTTATCAGCATTACGGGCTTAGTCCACACTGTTATGAAGTGATACTACATGGTGAAATTATACTCTGGGGTGCGGCGGTTATAGCTGTGCGTAGCATTTAGGAAAGCAAATTGCTGCCACAGTACGGCATTACAAATTTCGCCTCATGGATATTTAAACCTAAAGAAATGTCCTTGCAAACATCAAAGAAAATTATAGTCCTGCCAAAAATAGACCAAAGCATTATATTTAAAGCTCCTGTGTGAAACGCGTTGGTTCACTGAAACAATACATCTCTGATGTGGCCTTTCTTTAATACCTGTAGTTTACCAGGCACCACTTTTCCCAGTGAAATATTGTTGAGGAAAGATAGCTGGAAAGAGTGATGTAGAATGGAACTGTAAGCTATTATTATCTGTCACAACGCGTATTAGCGCCATTATTGTTAGCTGATGCTGTAGCGTGTAGGGTCTCCTTTGGGGGGTGGGTGCATGACCCTCACTCACAGTATGTCCTTAACTTTTTATGTTAAATGATGTGTCATTCAGTGGGCATCATTCAGACTGGAAGACTACGTGCATCTTGTAGCAAAATGGAAATACTATGAGGGATAGTGGCAGAAATATTTATTTTCAATCCTGATGGAGTACCAAAAATATTTGTTCCAATCTGGGATTTAAATCATTTCTTAACCTGCACCTTTTCCCATGTACTCATTGTTTTTTTCATATTGTCCTTATATTATTTAACCCGTTCACGCACAACACTCAAAGAGCAAAGTGCCTTTAATTCTCTCTCTCCTCCCAACCTATAACTGAATTGTAAGTATTTTGAGAAAGGAGCGTTGTTTTCTGTTGGTACCTGCTCCCATTTCTTCAATTCATGCCTAGGTGTGATGATGTAAAATTACCAGCCCCCACTCCCCCCCCCCCTTCACTCCTGCAGCACAGTGGGGTATGGCAGTGGAGAACCAGTCATGGCCAGCTCCCAAATCCAATATGGCAGTTCCAGGTAGATAGAATCCATGGACTGGTAAGTACCTGATTTTTAAAAGTCAGCTGCTATAGTATTTCCCCCTTTCCTGCCACACCTCTCTAGTGTGACTTCATTGTGGTGATTTGTACAATGTCACTCATTCCCCTCCCTTATTTTCAGAAGGTGGTAAATGAAGAAGAATAACAAATCATAAAACCAAATAGGGAGACACAGACCAAACTCCAGCCAAATCACCATGTCTGGAAAAAATGGCTTCAGTCTGTCTCCTCCCAAGTCACTCCTCACTGACGCATTCCACCCTCCACCAGGCTTAGTCATAGAGGACTGAACTGGTTGCCATTCTTTTATCAGACTGGAAATATGAGGGTAAATTATATACCCCATCACCATTTGTGGAACCCAAACGCTCATAAGATGCCACAAGGGACAGGGTACACTCATGACAAATAAATAACAGAGTAGTATGCCCTAACAGCAAGCAGAGAGGAAACTTTTTTACACCTACAACAGAGTCATCTGAAAGGGCAGGAAGTGAAGGGGGGGGGTTTAGACCTATATATTAGTACATATACCTTTCAGCATGAGCTAATAAACTTCATGAACACTGAGATTTTTCAATGAGGGGACATTGGAAAACGTGAAAACTTGTATGTTGTAATCTCCTTGGATGCTGTAAAATTATTTTTTGTTAATATTTTTTGTTAATAATAATAATAATATGCAATATCTCCCGTTTAAACACCATACCCTGCCAAAAATTCATAATTGTTTTACAGACAACCAGTAAAAATACTATACATACCCTTTAATGACCACCTGTTGCCTCCAGGATGGTGGCATGATCAGAAACCCTCTATATATCTACTGTTATTGGTGAACAGGATCTATATAGTGACAACAGTTTGGGCAGTATCTAACAACAAAAATAATTTTACACAATCCAAGGAAATTACAACATACAAGAAATTTTAAAAGATGGGTGAATGCACACCCCTGAAAGTCGGTGTCTATGTTACAATTTGGATTTAGCATAATAATCGTATGTGGTACCCTCATTAAATCTAGCCCCTGAGCTTCCCTGGGTAACTTTTTAAAAAATTTTTTGTTAAAAAAAAAAAACTTTATCAAAAGTCCAATTTTGGGTTGTGATTTTTTTTTAATAGTCTCAGTATGATATACAAAAGAAAAAAACTTTTTTTTTCTAGACAAAAAGTATGTTTGCTTCAGATAGTCCAGCAATATTGCACCTATAATGGAGATAATTTTGTTGAAGCCTCACTTTTCCAACCTGTACATCTTCACATCTGTTTCATTAATTACTTTCATATGATCATTAACTAGAACAGCACTTTATGACTCCATAAATCATTCTGGATAAAATAGGCTGCAATGCATGTCACACACATAAGGCAGAATTCTTTTAGGAAAATGTCATTTCCTCTTTTATAACAATTAGAAGCTAAATAAAATTCCATACAATTTTAGAAGTGTTGCCTCCTCTGCAACAGATTAACCTTTGCTCGTTCTATTTCCATTTAGATGGATTTTTTTTTTCTTCGACTTTGGTCAGCAAGTACCAAAAAAAGGCTGCAATAGCCTTTTGTGAGAAAGATTAATGAGAAATCACATTTTTTTATACTGAAAAAATATGACAGTGTGTTTACATAATTAGCCTTTTACTGATGTCAAATTAAGTCCAAAAAAAAATCTGGCAAGAGGTCATTCTTTCTCTATTTTGATTCAAAAACAGGATTAGAAGAATAGATGTGGAAAATGTATTTTATCTTTATTTTTGTTTTACTTTTTGTTGTTGCTTTACAAGGAAAAGTAGTATTAGTGCCATCCCCTGGATATTCAGAGACTGCAAGTGGGATTACATCAGGTCCCTGAAGAAGAGTCATAGAATGGCTTCTATTCATCGGGAAATATGTCAGACTAAGTGTTCTAGCTGCTTTTTAATTTACTCAATTTATCTTGTCTTTGGTCCCCCAGAGGCTCTCGACGAAGCATTTTTTTGACATGCTGAGAGAGAGTCAGGAGCATGCTGGTTATCCTTTTGGTTGTAAAAAAATTGTAGCTAAAATCACTTCATATATTATACTGTACTTTGTGGAGAGATATAACTCATTCCAATAGGTGCTGCACAATAAAAAAAACCTAAGCATTTATTTCACGGTAGAACCTGTTCAATTATTAAATGGATATAACAAAAGGAAAAAAAACAAAGGCTCACATATGCAGCTTCCGCTGGCTCAGATATTTTTCTATCCCTTTTTTCCTTCTAATTTTTTTTTTTTAAATTGAGAATACAATCAAAAAGACACAAAAGAGCAATTTTTAGCTTAGCTTTAATGTTTGTGATGTAAGAGATTAAACTAAATATCTACCGTTCTAAACCTCTGCAGCTGTAGGAAGATAAACAACGTGGTTGGCAGAGGATTGTTAATTGTTTAACTGGGCGCAAGGTACTTCCAAAGCAAGTTAAGGCTTAAAACATGACAAATAATGGAAACTATTTACAAAGTTTATGGTCTCCATGTCCTGCCTTAGAGAAAAGTAGAACGATCTTGGAAAAAAAAAAAAGAACACTCTTGTGTGGGGAACTTGTTGGTTTTAGGACATTTTATAGAGTAGAACGGTGTCAACTCTTCTTAGATTTAATAAAAAGTTGATGTCAAATTCAACCAAAAATAGGTTTCAGAGGAAAAACAGGCATTTAAGAACTACCAAAGAATAGTATTTTAGTTTTTGTACTACAAATGGATAACCTCTAAAACAGCATACCTCCTAAAAATATTGACCTTAAGAACATTTTTGCCTCATTATCATCAATTCCTAAAGGCTAAGTATATGTTTGAGCTCACATTATGATACATCTTCAGGTTATCACTACCTTAAAGTAAAACTTATCCCATACAAAAAAAGTTTCAATAACTGTAAAAGATACCACACCTGTAAAAGAAGTTAGGAAATACCTTCACCTATTCCGCTCCAATTCTGAGAAATCTCTTGCGGAGGTCCACACTAAACTTGACACTTCCTGGTGTGTCAGTCTCCCAAGTCCTCTACAGTTCTCACTGGTTCCTTCCTTTTGACCTCCACCCATTACAGGATACAGCAGTGACGTGAAAGTCACAGGGAGGAATCAGGTAGAGTGGCGAGGGACCCAGGAGACCAGTACCCATGGACGTCAATGTGTACTTCAGCATCTGAAAGGTGTTTGGCAGCATCACCAGCATAAGAGGTGAGTATATACGGTCTTTTACAGGTATGGCTTCATGAATAGGGTCACTTTAAAGTGAACCAGTCACAGGGGGCGCGTTAATCTACTTTTTATGTTGACATGTTATCTCCTTACAGCATGTAGGGAAAAATGTTTTTTAGAACTCACAAGCAGAACTGAATGAGCCATTGCAGTGAATTGTTCCTTAATGGATGGCTCAGCCAGGGTTTCAATCAAAGGGAGCCATACTAAAATCAGACAGCTACTTTTTTGCTGTCTCTTTAGGTAACAGTGTGTGTAATATGTAAATGTATTTTTATTATGTTAAAATCATTGTTGTATTCAGATATGTAGTCTACTGAAGCTATGAGTACATCTTGATTTTTTTTTTCTTTAAATGTTAAGGGTTGCCCCCACCACCAAGCCTCCCTATTGGCTCTTAAATGTGATGAAGGGCCTCACTTATCAACTGATCTCAATAAAGCTAAAGTTTTCATAAAAGCTCAGTAGCCTACAACCTACATCCATAATTCCAAACAGTCCCGAATTTCATGCATTGTCCAGGGATTTTAGGAAAATCTATCTTGCCATTAGTGAGATGCTGGAACACTCATTACTACACCTGGTTTTGACTGCTTTTTGCTCTGTTGGATGAAGTGATCTACTGTCCAACATATGCACTATAGTTCTTGCAGAGGGAGGTGGAGGCATGGGATGCACAGTGTGGACAAGTAAGTAATACACTGAACACCAATGACTGACTGAACAATACTGACCCCCCTTGACAACAATGTCACCCACCCTAACCTCATACACCACCAGTGCCCCTGTGACCTCTCCCTCCACAGATCATTAGTGCCCATTCACTCCTTCCAAAAAGCACTAGTGCCTACCCTCTCTCCCCATTGAGCATATGTGCCCCCCGACCCTCTACAGAGTACCAGTGCCCCTCCTCTTCCCCACAGAGTACCATGTCTCCCCTTTTCCTCCACTGAGCACCAATGCCACCTTCTCCTCTCCCCACACGAGTACAAATCCCCCACACACACACATACACTGAGCACCAATTCTCTCCTCTCCCCCACTGAGCACAAATTCTCTCCTCTCCCCCACCGAGCACCAGTGCCCGTTCTCCGCCTAACCAAGCTCCAGTGTCCCCTCTTTCCCCAACAGTGGAGAATGTTTTCTCCTGTAGATCACAGACATTGTCATTTCCTCCTGCTGACCAGCAATATAGGAGGCACTATGACATATAATGTTGACCGCTGCACTCTATACATTGCATTGCAAGTGCTTGCCAGGTGTAATTTCAGAATATTTTAAAGCGGAGTTTCAGTCATTTCTGTGTTTACTAAAAGTCAGCAGCTACAAAAACTGTAGCTGCTGACTTTTAATAAAACAACACTTACCTGTCCCAGAGTCCAGCGATGTTCTCACCAGTGCGGTCCCTTCTCCCATTCTTTCTTCCATGGCGCCAGCATCTCAACTGTGGGCACCAGGCTGTGACAGCTTGCGGTTTCACAGCCTGGTGCCCACTGCTCACATGCGAGTCATACTGCGCCTCCTAATTGGTCCGGCAGTCTCCTGGAACCTGTGAAAGTTCCCAGGAGACTGCTGGAGGGAGAAGGGGGCCAAACTTCCGTCTCACTTCACCGTGGCTAACTGAGCGGGTACCTGTCAAAAACGGGTAACCATTCCCCCCCAAAAAATGCCAAATATGGCAGTGGAGGGGGGGGGGCAAACAAGCGGAGCTTCCGCTTTTGAGTGGAACTCTGCTCTAATTATGTTCTTCTTTTAAAGTAGGTTCATACATTCTATTCATTATATATAAATCTTTTAGGTTTATGTTTGTCTGTGAAACTCACTTGTGGTACAGTAGTTGAGTATTTTGTGGGTGCAAGGACTGCGGCATATGTGCAGTGTGTACTGTCAGTCAGCTTAGATTATAGTTAACCATGCTTTAGGCCAATCTCAATATATGATGATGCTGCACTGATAGGCAGCAATGATGGGCAGCACTGCTGGGTACTGATGGGTAGCACTGATGGGCAGCACTGATAAGTGGCGCTGATGGGCACAGGTGGGTGGCATTGATGGGCACAGGTGGGTGGCACTGATGGGCACAGGTGGACAGTACTGCTGAGCACTGATCATTAGGTGCCTTGATGATCAGTGCCAATCCCTTCACTGACAATTGCCGGTTATCGGCTGCACTTTCCTCACGCTGTGACAGTGTGAGGAAAGTGCAGCCGATAATCGGCAACTGTATTTAACTGGTGATCTGCTCTGTCATTGGACACAGCTGATCACATGGTAAAAGGCCGCTGTAATTGGCCGTTTACTGTATGAAATGATCAGCTGTGTCTGTAGGACACAGCAATCACTGGCGGCACCGGGTGTGCACCGCTGGGGGCGCGCAGGGGGGCGTGTTCTGGAAAGACGTCCATGGACGTCGTTCCAGAACCAGACAACCGTGCTGTAGCCATCTTTCAGCTACAGAGTGGTTGGGAACTGGTTAACTGCGGTATAGAAAGCATACAGGTGGCACAAACACCTAGCGCATTATCTGAGGTTTATTTAAAACATTTTTAATACAGAAAACATACTCACAAAATGAGGTACATAAAAAAGCCTGTAAAGCCACAGGGATGGCCCAACGTGATGACAGAGTGTCCGACTGGTGGTGAGGTCGGCTTGCTGACACGTTTCGGGAAAGTGTCCCCTTCCCCAGAGCTTTGAGCTCCCTCCTGGTGGCTTTACAGGCTTTCTTATGTACCTCATTTTGTGAGTATGTTTTCCGTTTTTTTTTTAAATTAAATAAACGTTGGATAATGCGCTAGGTGTTTGAGCCGCCGCTAGGTGTTTGAGCCGCCTGTGTGCTTCCTTTCCAGTTTTGGTTGGTCTCCCAGTCTGAGGAGGGCTGCATCACCGAGATTTTATCCCAAGGCTATCAATACTTTGGATTCCCTGGTTTCTTCCTGGCATTGGCCCCTTTGAGGTGCTGGAGAGTTAGTGCTTTTAGAAGGTCACATACCTAGCTGTACTGCCAGACAGGGGTATCTGCATAATGAGACAGGTTGCACCAGGTTGCTATAGTTTATTTAGTAGGTTGTTTGTCTGGTTCTCAGCTTTAAAAATACGATAATTTTATCTTTAAGCAATATATCCTGCAAGTATTGTAAATAATGCTATGCCACGCATAGATTGCCTTCCACTTTCATTTATATACAAACCTTTTGAGTGGAATAGCACCATTAAAAGTAAACTTGGTTGACAGATTCATGTGTTACATATGCTGATTCTATTTTTATTTTAACCGAAATTCCCCAGCAGAACTGAACCTTGAACTTTCTCTCGGTAAACCTTAGCAGAATGATGCAGTGGTCAAGAGGTCAGAGACTATTTCACAGAAACGCAGTGAATGAGGCGCAGGTGGTAATAATTACCATCTGCCATTTGGTTCCCCCAAGTATTTCCTCTAATTTAATCCCTGACAAGTTAAACTTTCCATGATGTGTTTTAGTTAATAGATCAAATTGTGCAAGTGGCCACAGAGGTGTAAGGGGGAATTAAATGCCACCCAACTAATGTTCGCACAGTACGCAGGGAGAAAATAACACAGCTACAAAATATGGAAGAAAGATGAGTACTGGAGAAGTCATTTTTGTAATGTAGTAGTAAGTGTTGTAAAAAAAAAAAAAAAAAGCAAAAAACGCTGCTGTAAAGAACTGACGCCCCTCATCACGGGACCCTACCTTCCACTTCTGTCCCAAGAAAGGGCAAGACTTTGGGCTAAAACAAGTTATAGGGTCACCCTCAGGACCACTGAGAAGAAGATTATACAGGCAACTATAGTTGTAGATAACAGGACAGCCAGATGAATGAAGTACACATCAACTAAGTGATCTGACAACATGGTTGCTGCTACATTGAAATCTGAAGCAGTGTTGTCAGCCCTGCTTGAGTTCTTCCCTGCAGAATACAGCCCTTCCATGTTAAGAAGGCGAGGACAATGGGAGGTGTTCTGTAATCCATCCAGGCAGTGTTAACAACCTTGGTATTTCAATGCTGCAGAGGTAGTATGTCAGCTCACTACAGGAAATAAGAAGATCACTAGATTTCTGGCAGGATCAACTAGTGACTTTCTGTACTTATAGGATTGTCAGAGACACAAAACATAAGGCAATGTGCATGTATTGTCACGATTTACTGAACATTACTTTTTTAAATATGACCAGACAAATGCTTAAAATGTAAGCTATGGGAACTTATTTGTGAGTATAAAGTGGTATTAAATCTAAAAACAAAAAGTAATATATTGCAGCTTACCAATCCTTAGATGTAGTGGCTGCATTATTTTTCTTTTTAATTATTTTTACTTTATTTCACCTGGTGATCCAGGTAGTAACACACCTCCTGTCTTATGCCCCGTACACACGATGAGAATATCAGACGAACGATCAGTCGTTTTTTTTTTGCCTGCTAGTCTCACATCGAAAGTGAAAAGGTTACTAAAGATACGAAAATTCTCCTATGAAAGAAAAACATTTTGAAAGTGATTTCGTATATTGCGTTGTATTTGTATTGTTATTTCAGATGACTACTGTAATGATTAAATGAAAACCGTACGCTCTGGTATCGTACGAGAAATATGTTTGCGCTTGACCCTTCGGATATTGTCGTATGAATTGTCATGATCGGCTCTCAAAAGCTTTATACTAAGGATCCAATTATCGGACGATCGGTCCTCGTACGATTTTTTTATAGTGTGTACGGGGCATTAGGTTGTCTCCACTCTGGATGGAAGAGCAATGGAGACACTTTAGGACAACAGTATTTTCTCTGGGGATATGGTCGTGTTAGATGAACTAACAGATTTAGTTGGACTTGACTAACAAATTAAAGCCAAACTCCAGCTAACAATTTATAAGCAGTTACAGCAGCTTTTTATTTCTTTTTGGGCTAATGGTTTTACATAAATAAAAGCTGATCACTGTTAGCACCCCTGTCAGTGGTAAATGGTTAGTCTCAACCCTCAAATTGCTACTTTGACTGGACAGCTTGTTCTATTAAAGGAAGTTAAAAAATAACAGACTCACTGGCTGGATCATCAGTGAAAATAAAGGAAAAAAAGTCTAAAAAAAAAAAAAAAAACCACACCTAATAATCGGTAAGCTGCCATTTATTTATTTTTTTTTGGGGGGGGGGTGTTAATACCACCTTAAGAGAACCATACATAATGTACATAGATTTCTGTACTTCAACATGCATGTTGAACAAAAGAAATCTAACTGATTATTTCCTTAATTCTACCGTACTGGATATTGTGTTCTAACGGTCAGCACTCGTGGCTGTCAGAATAACTGAACAGGGAATGGTTGGCTGTAGTCACAAAATTTATTGCTCGGTTCCTTGGTCTTCTGATCCATGGTTGTCATGCTGGCTGGGACATTTACATATCAAACTTTGACGATTCAGCAGGAAAAGGATGAAATTCGATCTCTGTATGGCCAGCTTTACCAATATGCATATGGCCAGAGTGTCCGAGAAGACCACATTCACAATTAGACAATGTAGGCTTGGATTTTCCTCATACAGCTATTGACCATCTATTTTACCCTCAAGAACAGACATACATACCCCCTGACTTTACCATTGAGATCAACAGCACAACCATTGGTCCCTCCACACCAGAGGCATATTTACCGAAAGGCGTTTGCCTCAGACAGAATTTTTCAGGGGGGCGGCACTGCCCCCAGAAGAAGGGACACGTGGCAGGTGACAGAGGATGGTGACCAGGTGAGGCACTGCCTGAGCTTTGCCATAGGATCTGAGAGAGGCTGCGGGCTGCTGGAGAGTGTAGGCAAAGACAGACTCTCTTTCCCACACAAGGACAACACTGTCCTTTCCTGACCATGTCTCCAGGGATGGCCGGCTGCTTTCATTCCGGAGGTGAGTGCTGGAGAAACATCTCTCTCCCCACTCTCCTTTTTTAGATTGAGGGGCGCTCAAGTTTAGTGTTGCCTAGGGCAGCACAAAACCAAAATACACCACTGCTCTCCCCCTTCCTTTAGATTGTATTGTAAGATCCATGAGCAAGGTCCAGCTATTCCTTCTATTTTGAACTGTGTTGTAATTGTACTATCTGCCTTTATATTGTAAAGAGCTGTGCAAACTGTTGGCACTATAAAAAATCCTATCTAATAATAATAATATGACATACATCTCACATAACATTATTTACATAGACACAATATTGTAAACTAGGCAAAAATAAAAATTTGTTTAAAATAGGTTACTCTAGTTACAGGGCTTTCCTTTGGGTGCTAAAAAATTTGGTGCCTACAGGCACAGTGATAAAAATCTGGTCTTGGCTGCAACCACCAGTAGACCAGTTAGTGATAACGTAACTTGTCTGCATTAATGGATGTGCTTCTGTTTGCAAATGTAATAACAGGAGATTATTTTACCATTTAAAACATTGCATTTTACATTTAATGCAAAATAAACCAAACTTCATAATCAAAAGATTTTACAAGACAGCATTCTGAGTGACATTTCCGACAAAGTTTTAACTATTCTGTGCATCCAGTATTTTGCCGTCTAGACAGTAATCAGACAGGCTGGAGTAAAGACGTTCAGAGAATAGTTACTGTCACAGGTTGCTGAGGCTTTGCAGTTTTCGTCACATGGCCTTAGGTTATATGTATAAACTGCTTCATCTAACCTGAAAAACCTGTTAACAGAAACCATGTGAAGAGGCCTAAGTATGTCCATTCAATCCATATTACCTCCCTTAAATCTCTACTACTAATCGGCATGAAACTTACTCCATCAAGTTCAAATCTGCCACTTCTGTAGTCTAGTCAAAGAATATTCAATATTATTTCCATCTCCATTATCCTATATGTCTTTTAAAAAGCACATGAAGTGTCTGTGTACCACTGAAAGACACAATTCACTAAAAAAGGTTTGTACTTTAGCTAGATTTTTTGATGGCTTATATAAGAAAACACGAATATAAGCTAACAATTTTTAATACAAAAAGGATACATTTAAAAAAAAGAAGCCCACTCAAAATAAAATTATCTACTCTAAAAGAGATCAGTAAAGATAACTTGACAGCCTAGTAATCTTTACCTCGGTCCCTAGTTCTGGTAATCTCAACTTTTAAAAACCCCATATCAAATGTTTGTGTAAGGTGCCAGCTCTATAGAAGTCTACGCATACTCTATAGTAAATAAATGAAACTCCAGCAAAGAAAATTGGACAAAGACTGGAGCTGGACATTGGAGCTGCCAGTACCAGGAATGAAGAAGGATACTAGTAAACCTATCACAAGCTTAAGTAACTCAACCAACATAGGAAGAAAAATGTTTACTAATATGAAAGTCAACATGATCAGTAGTTCAAGATACAAGCAGATGTATTTGTATGCAAATATTACCTTTTTCTGTAAAAGTGAACTTAGATCCACTACCTCCTGAGCTCACCCTCTTTGTTATGAGGTGTGGTCTCATTGGCCATTAATATGCTTCCAGAAGTGGGTCAAGATGAATGTTTCAAAGAAAAGTCATGATTTCCATACAAGCTCAGCTGATTATATCTCTGCATTTACAGACTCTTTTTAAAAGCTGTTTTCACTGAAGTTATTTATTTAGGTATTTATTTATTACAGGTACTTTTAGAGTGCTGTCAATTTACACAGCACTTTACATATATATCGTACATTCACATCAGTCCCTAAACCTCAAGGTCCCTAACTCATATTCATACATACAGATTTGGGATAAATTTGGAATACACCAAAGTTCCCCTCTAATCCCAACAAATGGATGTGCTATGAACAACTCCACCCAAACCCTTCTAGAAGACATCTTCTCAGATGTCCTAAGAAAACACAAATCAGAGAACAGCCAGACATCTAGTATTTTCAGAAGAAAGCATCAGTAGTATCCTGTATAATTCACTCCATACATATTTTCTTTAATTCAAACCAGGCTGAAGCACTGAAAGAAAGTACATATAAGTGAAAAATATGCTGACAAATACTAATGATTTCTTAAAAGTGTGACGAAAATGGCCTTTGGGAGATTAAGGTCACTAACCTGCAATATATTAAAACCTTGCTGCTGGTAGCCCACACTGTACCTATATGATTAGTAAAAATGATTAATAAAAGGGTGTGGAAGACCTCTGACTCTCCACATGAAAGACGACCACATTTTATCTTCTCAAACAGTGAATTATCAAATAATATTTTAAATCCCGCAACTTTAGCAGCCAGAGTATACTGTGCCACCATTAATCATAATGCTGGAATCTAGCTCATCATGGCCTGGTAACTCCAATTTACAGGTCGATAAGTCTTGACTAAGCCCTGTTCTACTTTGTCAGCACATCTACAAACTGCTGCAGGTCAATTTATAATTTATCTACTGCAGTTTTTTTTTTTAACATGGGACATAAATAAGCATTGTTCACTGTGTAACAGCACAGTTAAAAGCAAGTTCTTTATAAAAGTTCTGTTAAAATGGGAGATTTAAAGAACCTTGTCAGCTTAAAGCAGAACTAGAGTTCCGCTTTCACAAACAGCAAGCAGGCAGGCTCTTTATTGTACCAGAGACATGCAATTACTGTTAGGCAATAAAATTCACCTACCTGCCTACTCACTGTCTTCTCCGGAATGTAAACTGAACTGCGTAGTGCAGCTCAGCATACAGTGCCGGCCCAGACTCTGACTCCTGAGCATGTGCAAGAGTGTCATCACCCCATGTTGGCCGATGAAGATGGCCGAAGACCAGCACGCAGGATAGGAAGCTGGCACGAAGAACGGAATTGTTGAGGGAAAGGTACGTTTAGTTCTGCTTTTTTGTAAAACGCTAAGGATTGAAATACACTACTGAGTTAGATTGAGGTATTTTTTTTATACACATTTCTTTCATGAAGTCAATGAAGATCAGCTGAACCCTCAGTTTAAATCATCTATAGACATTCCAGATGCATTACCACTATAAGTATTTAGTATCATACAGTTTGCTTTTTCTATAGCAGCCACAAATGGAGTAGAAAAGTTTGCCCCCTTCCAGCATGCTACACAGTTGTCCCTTGCTCTCTGAGTGGAAGCAGTAGTCTCTCTTCAGAGGTCCAACATATTCCTACTGAGTCAGATCTATAAATCCACGATCAGCAAAATGTATGCGCCACACTGATTGAAGAGCTCTGGCTCTGACACAGCAAGGGGCATGTAGCCCCTCTGCAGAGAGTTTACTGCTTCCACACAGTGCAAACAAGTAGAAGCCCAGACAAGATTTCTGGTAATGATCAAGACAGAAAAATTGAGCTCTACCAAATTATTATTATACAGGATTTATATAGCGCCAACAGTTTGCGCAGCGCATTACAAAATGAAGGTAGACATTACAGTTACAATACAATTTGGTACAAGAGAAAACAGAGGGCCCTGCTTGCTAGAGCTTACAATCTAGGATTCATCCTACAAGAAAAAAAAGGCCAACTAGAATGACAAAGTTCTTAATGGAGTAGAATACAATGGAGCAAGTAAAAGAAAGTGGTAATTAAACCCAGAATTAAATGGCTCTAGAGAGCACAGCAAGCCAATGTATCTACACACAGTACATACCTGCCAGTTTTCTAAGATGTAAAAGAGCAACTTGTTTTAGTTAAAAGTATGTAGGTAAAGGAGCCACCCCTCCCCCCAGCATGCCCCTAGTTCAGTGAAAGGTTTGCAAACATTTTAGTACATTTAGTAGTTAAATAGGAAATTTTTTATAGAGGTCGATACATTAGACTACCTATTTTCAGGTCTTAGGAAACATCTGTCCAAAACAATTTTACCTACAGATAAGCTACATTCAATCAATATATTGGGGAAAGTTTTAAATAAAATAATATGTATTGTGACTTATCTAGCATAATTGACATCCAGGGAAGATAATTTTGTTACAAACTCCCTACAAAACTATTTTCAGTAATATCTTACATTAAATAACTACAGAGAGGAAACAGTGAAAATAGTGGTGTCTTCTAACAACAGTGGTCGGTGTAGAAGAGTCCTTTTACATTGGTGGTAAGTGAAAAATTGTTCACTCGCTTTGGTGGTCATTGTAGGTGGGAGATCAATCCACCACTTTTCACTGCTCAAGAAATGCGGAGACTCCGTGGCCGTTTGGAAGACATCTTGTAGGATGAAACGTATAGGTGGGAGCTTAGCTGACATCATCATGCTCGTCCAGAGAACTGGCAGGTGTTTTGGATATGCTCTCGGCTTGCCTTTGTTTGTGAGTACATGCTTTTACCTTCTAATAAATTGTGTTGGAACATACTTCACTATTGATGCTCTCCTTGTGTTTCCTCCTTTCTGTGAGTGATACTGCCCGATATATGTGCAAGCTATATCCAGTGAAGATCCAAGCTGTGTTTTTGGAAACATAGAGGGCCAAGCCATTTCTGCAATGTGGGATTGAGTGCTGGTATCATCCATTCATTTGGGATTTGTCCCTAAAGTACTGTCAGAACTCCCTATGCTTGAGGTCTGAAATTCTGGTAAGCAGCTGTGTGCTCTTATGGTGGTTGGTGCACAACAGTGGTGTGGCTTACGAAGAAATAACTTCATATCACTGTGGACTTTATGATTTTGTGATTTATGCATTTGGGACTATTTACACTGTTTCTGCAGTTATGATTTGTTAATCTGTTTTAAAGTGGCAGCATAAGCTCAAAAGAAACCTTAGGGTTCCATGGAACCTGGTTGAGAAACCCTACAATAGACTAAAAAGAGGAAGAATTGAGGAAGAAAGGACAGGAGGATTTGGTTTCCGAAAGGGGGACAGTCCCTTCAAATGAAGGGTGTTTGGGTGCGAGGTGTATATGGTACTTTGAACTTTTTTAAGTCCCACAAAGATGTTGGTATTGAAATGATACAAAAAATAAATGCTGGCCATGTTAAATAACCAAATTAGATTGTTTGATAAGTTTACAGTGTAAGCAGAGCTTTAGTTACTCCCATGTTTACTGAATACAAGCTTATGGTTGATAAACCATGCATGAGAAATTAGAAAGATCAGATAAAGAGTTGCATTTGGAAACATGTTTATACAAGAAATAAATATGTGGATACAATCAATCTTCAAAAGAAGTAGGATTAGGATTTCATTAGCGGTGCGACTCATTGGGGGGTGGGTCAAAGAACCATTAACTCCAGTCTGGAGATTTTGCCAGATCTCACAACTACTATAAGAAGCCAGATGGTGACTCCACCCATGTCCAAGTCCACAACAGAAATATGTTTTGAGTGGAATCACTCTAACTCTAACCTTCCATTTGAAAAGAAGAAACCTAACCATACTGTACTACTTCACAAATGGTTAACTTACTGCTATTTCCCTAAGATGCCTTTATACAATGGACGTTTTTTCAGATACGACTTACGACTTCATTTTGTACCTTCTATACAGGGAAATTAGACGCAGAGCTGAGCTTTTAGCTGTCAAGCTTTGTCATCAATACACATTTATAAGAGTTCTCAACAGAATGAATTTAATTCAATGACCTTTTATCTTGCATTGATTTACTCCATGCTCCACTTAGAATAAAATGATGCATTTATAGCGACAGACTAAATATTCCTCAAAGAGAGCTGCGTCTCATGAAAGTGCAATATCAACTATTGTGTTTGGCTTAAGAGAGAGAGAAAGGCCATTTCAGTCATTTGCCTCTATTAGGCAATGCAGATAGAAGCTTTAAAGCTGAACTCTAGTCTAATATAAATGACACAAATTAAGGGAGCTCTGCATTCATGAATACATCATTAAATGTATTATTTTAAATGTAAGCAGTGTAAAACCATATTCCGACTTCTATCAGCTTCTTGTGGTCACTGTACAACAAAGAGAGGAAAAGCAGCATGGCAGTACTCATGTGCTAACAAGTGACATGCCCATGGGAGGAGAGAGCAGTGTGAGAAGAGCTCATGAGCCTACTGCTTCTACTTTCACTGTCCCATCATGCACTTGGGATGGGATAAGACCTGTAAGTGTTACTTAACTGAATCAGACAAAAAACAGGTTTCCTGCACTTCCAGAGAGGACTGTGCTGTGTGGCATAGCTATGAAACCGCAGGACTGGATGGACAGAAATAAAATTTTTGACAGGTAAAACAGTTCTGTTATATATATTTCATTTTTATATTAACCGTTTGCCGGGAGTTTAGCTTTAAAGCGGTTGTAAACCTCTAAAATGAAAAATGAATAAAGCATATACTTCTATACTGTGTACTTGCCTCTATATAAAGCCTAATGTGATTTCTGTCTCTTCTTTCATTCCTTTGCTATCTGCATGAGTGACTTCTGACAGTCTATGTAAACACCAGACAATCCCCAGGAGATGGCCCTGCCCTCCAGCACACAGCATGTGCTTAACAGCCTCAGGTGTGCATGTTTCTCTATGAGACTGTGTAGAGAGGGTTATGTCCATTCCCACCATTCAGGTCTTAGATTATAATTGGCTCTATGCTGTACTGTGTATGACATCAGATCCCCACCCTGTGCCTTCTGGAACTCAGAAATGCTGTGTGAATTCTAGACTTTGAATGGCTGCAGAGAAGAGAGGGCTGCAGATTGTCAAGGTCCTACCTTTTCCCAGAGGTTATGTTACTCCATGTGCGGGCATCCATCTTGGATTTCTGCTGAGCATGGTGGGAAGCTTTTATGCCTTCAGGTCTCTGAGGTCCATCCCCCAGAGGGGTGTGGCTGAGTACATATAAGCCTGTGATCCGCACATGCTCTTTGCACTTGTGTCTTGTGTCTTGGTCTTGCTACAGCTCTGTGTATATGCTCGTGACTCTTCTGGTATTCTGACTCGGCTTGTGACTAAGACCATTCTCTGTGTTTTCCTTCGATCTGACCTTCCGTTGCTGAACCCGGCCCGTGACCTATGATTCTCTGTCTACTGTTCTGTACTGTTGTTGTCGACTCGGCTTGCCTGACTACGCTATTGTCATTCTCACCAGCTACATGCCATTGGCGGTGGCCATTACCGCAGCCGGGGTGTCTCGGGGGCCGCGACCTGGTTCCTGGCTGCGTCAAGTCCATCCCCACCATCAGGGGCCCTGGTGAAGGCCAGCCTGGGACTTAGACTCCGCGCCCTGAGGGACTTCGGTCTGTTGGTGGTGGTTGTCGTCAGCCAGTGCATTACCCTGCCACTAGGCCTACCTGTCCGTTCCACAGCCCTGCCTGACACAGATGAACAGGTACAACATATGTAGGAGGATTTGTTTCATCTCTGTGTATCACCTGAGGCCGGCCAGGGTATATGCAAGGGTTTACAACCACTTTAAAGGATCAGACATACAAAACCAATTTTCTAATACTGGAATGCAACTGAAGTATGTAAATATTAAATACACATTAAAAACTTTTAGGTTGATTTAATTTAACTTAGTAATCTAGATCTCCATTACTGAGATCTCCCTTCACTTGCTGTCAAAATGATGTAGGTTTCATCATCCAGAAAATGAGACAAAATTTTCAACAGAGACACAAACAGCAAGTAAGACTTGTACATACACTTTTACATGTTAAAATCAGATTGTAACCTTAGTGGCCAGTTTTAAGTCAGTAATTGCCTAACGTCTGACTACAACTGCACCACCAATGGGACTGCATGGAGCATATAAAACATATAGAATCAAAACTTTGTATATAGTGGGGAAGGGTTAAAACCCCTATCAGGTTATTATGTGTTGTCTGTGTCCAGCTAGGAAGATTTTCTTTCACTTAATGTCTTAGAGATACAACAGAAAACAAGAGGACATCTCACCAAGGTTAGGGAGAGTCCCAGCTTAGACAGTTGTCAACAGAACATTTGTCCCCTTAACACTCATCTCTTACACTGGTCACAACGCTAAAATTCTGGATTGTCCATCATTTTCTCTTTCAGTGAAAATGGTCCCTAAAACAAGTAGAGGGGAGATTGTCCTCAGTATGGACACCAATATCAAACCAACCAACCCCAAAATCACAAAAATCCATCCAGCACTTATTTCCTATGTGCCATAGTTCATGTACAGGTGTTTGGCAAAGGTAGCACCAAATAAATTGACAGTAAAGGAGCCAGCATACCAGGTTTCATTTCAATCCTTTAATAGAGTTTCAGTAGACCAAGGTGATATTTCATAGATACCATGGCCCCATTGCCAAGCTAACATAAGGTAGTGTCCCTGAAACATCACATTGCTCTAATGGAAGTCCAATAAAAGTCTAAACTAGATCAATAGCAAAAAAAAAAAAAAAAGAGTTTTGACTTTACACACTTTAATAATTGTTGGGTCATCAAAGGGCTCTCTATGCTAAGGAAGAACAAATGAAGGCTCCCAATGAACTAATGATTGTCTCAATGTGATGAAGCCACCACTAATGGAAGTCCAATAAATGTCTAAACTAGATCCAAAGCAAAAAAAAAAAAAAAAAAAGTTTTGCCTTTACACACTTTAATAATTTTTGGGTCATCAAAGGGCTCTCTATGCTAAGGACGAAAAAATGAAGGCTCCCAATGAACTAATGATTGTCTCAATGTGATGAAGCCACCACTGGGTGTCCATTATGAATGACACAACTCTTGTGATTACATCATTCCTATTTCAGGACCCATGAGACCAAATAACAGAACAGAGATGTCACCTTATCTATAACAGTTATGTGTACTAAGTGTATAAAGTGAACAAAAATGGATTTTGATATAAATGTAACACCAGTTGTATAGCAGGTGAAGGAGGTACATTTCAAAGTGATCTTTAACTTGACTGGAACACTATAATGTCCCTCCAAAGATTTCTGTTGCGAATTGCATCAGTTCCAGGCCATAAACCAGAAGAATGATAACATTTTAAAAAAGTGTTACCTCATTTGTCAGGACACAGTTTTTGGCCCAGAGAGGTCTTTTCAATAGCAAGGGAGAGTGTTATATTTGTGTGACTATATTAATGTCAAAACAGAAATATAATGGGGGAGATTCAAGGACACTGGCACTGTAGATTGCACAGCACAAAAGGGTGGACTGTATTTATACCACAGGCAACTAATCTGAAACAATTTCCGAACTGGGGGACTGCAGAGATTTATTGATGTAATAAAACAAGCGTTAATCTATTTATAAATACTTGTCTATATTTTTAAACAGGGAGGAAAAACAGAGGTTACAATTTCATAACGCAGTCTACTTTCAAAGCGACCATGTTTAAAAATTATTTTTAAAAAATCTGTGCAAGCAACAATTTACCTACCATATTTTTACAGATTTAAAAAGGATCTTCACTCTAGCTGGACACAATTAAAAGTCAGCAAGTACAAATACTTTAACTGTTGACTTTTAATAAAAAGGCACTTACCTGTCCTGGGATCCAGTGCCGTCCTCACCTGAGCTGGTTTCTCAACGGCCTTTGGGTCCCTAGCACTGGCATGTTTAGTGTGGGAATCCAGCTGTGACTCCTTGCGGCTTCACAGCCGGCTTCCCACTGCGCACAAGTGAGCCCCACTGCACTTTGAAAATGGCTTCACAGCCTTCTGGGATCTGAGCGAAAGTGGGAGCAGGTACCTGTCAAAACTAGGTACCCGGCCCCTCTCCCCCATCCCAAATAATGTGCCAAATGTGATGGGGGGGGGGGTCAAGTCTGTGTCTAAAATTAAAAAAAAAAGAGTGCTAGCCTGATAAAGTTATCTATGTCCCAGTTGGGAGGAGTTCTCTTCTTGTGCAATGGAAGCAGGAAAAGAGGAAAATCTCTCCAGTGTGGACACAATAATCAAAACATTTTTATTAGTAAAATGAGGAAGGGATACCACCACCGAAGAATTTTTGTTGTCATCCTCTATGAGAAGATTGCCTTACTTCCTGCTGCCTTACTGAAAAAGGAATTATTTGGAAATCTCCCAAATGGGTACAAAAACAGTCAAACTAAATAACAAAACTTACCTTAAATATTATACTTTTATCGACACAATCCTCATTTTTAAAAAAAATTTAAAGATATTTTTTTACAAAATACATTATCCTTAAAATGTATCTACAATTTTAATTTTGCATAGAGTGGCAAAAGATTAGCACCCCATGTCTATTTGTCTGGGAGACTATTGTTACTGGAAGTGGACTGGGAGTTGTCACAATAATATAGGGGGTGCTTATTTCAATTAAAGCTGTCTAAGAGGGAATTTCCCTTTATAGATTTGTTTCCCACTTCCTGTTGTGTTTATAGAACAGGAAGTGTAGGGAAATTTCCCCAAAGATATGTAAATGGATATTTTCCAGAATAAAAAAAATAATATCTTGCAGTCTGACTTGACATCTATGAAAGAACATTAAAGTGGTTGTAAAGGCTAAAGGTTTTTTTTACCTTAATGCATTCTCTCAAATGCCCCCAAATACTCACCTCAGCCCAATATAGGTCCAGCACTGTGCACAAGAGTGGCAACGCTCCTCACTGGATTCAGTGAGAACAGCAGGAGCCATATGCCCACTCTGCTGTCAATCAACCCCAGCGATGAAGGGAGTGGGCCCAAGCCGCACTGTGTGTGTCAATAGAGTGGAGCGAGCCCGCATGAGTACCTCCCCCCAGCAAGTGGCTTGCTAGGCGCATACTCAAAGGCAGGAGAAGCCAGCAGGGGGGACTTTGGATGGTAGGGACTGCTCTGTGCAAAACCACTGCACAGTGCAGGTAAGTATAACATGTTTGATATTTTAACCACTTGCCTACAGGGTAGTTTCACCCCCTTCCTGCCCAGGCCAATTTTCAGCTTTCAGTGCTGTCGCAATTTGAATGAAAATTGCGCGGTCATGCAACACTGTACCCATATGACATTTTTATCATTTTTTTTTTAGACAGATAGAGCTTTCTTTTGGTGGTATTCAATCACCACTTGGTTTTTTTTTTTTTGATAAACAAACCAAAAACTACTGAAAATTTTGAAAAAAAAGTTTTTTTCTTAGTTTCTGTTATAAAAATTTGTAAATGAGTAATTTTTCTCCTTCACTGATGTGCACTAATGGGGCTGCAGTGATGGGCACTGGTAGATTGCACTGATGGGCATTGACAGGCATGACTGGTGGGCATTCACACACATCACTGAAAGGTAGTACTCATATATGGCACTGATAGGCAGCACTGATAGGCAGCAATGACTGCCACTGATAGGAGGCACTGACTGGCACTGTTAATTGGCACTGATAGGCGGCTCTGATAGGTGGCACTGAAAGTCAGCTCAGATGGGCACTGATGTGCACTGGTGGGCACTGACAGGTAGCATTGATGGGCAATGACATGTGGCATTGATGGACACTGACGGGTAGCACTGATGGGGCTACACTGATCATCAGTACCCAGATGATCAGTGTAGATGTCCCCTCTTAGGAATGCAGATTACCGGCTCTCCTCTCCTCACCAGCTCTCAGCGATAACCGGCATTTCCTTATTTACATGCGATTAGCTGTGATTGGACACAGATGATCACATGACAGAGCCAAAGTCATCGGCACTTTCACCATGTCCCAGGTATTAGAGTGGGAGGCGTCATATGAGGTCCTCCCAGAACGAGAGAACCGCCTTGCACCCGTCATTTCCTTATATGGCAGGTGGGAGGCGGTTAAAGTGGTAGTAAAGTTGTTGTTTTTTCACTTGTACCTATAATAAGACTTTTCTGCAGATACTGTAAATATCTCCTAAATGTGGAGCGTTTAGGGGAGATTTACTTCTAAATTACACCGAAGCATTTGCTATAAAGGAACGGCATGCCCCCCCTTTCCTTCAGAACCGTGTACCATAAAAAGTGATCTACGCGTGCATGGCGTCATTGCGGCTCAGCTATTCAAGCCCACAGAGCTGGAAGAAGGACCGGGTGAAAACGGAACCCCTGTCAGTGATGACAGCGCCACTGGAGGGCTTCATTTTAAGTAAGTTTGCGATGCATACTAGCACATTATGCCATTGTCTTGCAGGGTTTTTTTTTAATTTAAAAAAAGGTCGCGGTTTACTACCACTTAAAGAGACCTTAATATCACTCTTGGCATATGTTAAAAGAAAAAAAAGGATACGAACATATTAGGATATTATAGATAAATGCCTGAAAATGCGATGCTTTTTATTAATTGAGCTAGTTAATTGTTGTTTTGATATAGTCCAAATCTCCTGAGTGTCTACCAGAATCACAGATATTTATAACGCCCATGGTGGTTTGCACAGCAAAGCAGGAGTTTGTTCTTCTACATCTGTGTCTAATATATAGCTATGAGATTCCATAAATATGTTTGTAAATTAGATTTAACTGCTCAGTAAAGCAGAAAAAACAGCATGATAGATCATTTTGTAACTTACAGTATGTGATAAACTAAATAATAAGCAGCAACATATGAAAATGATATAAAACAACAGAACCATCCATTGTCTTTACTGTGACGCTGAATGGAAAAAATATTACAAGGCTTACAGTAATGATCACACAAGAAGGATTTAAAGGGGTTATACAGCCAATCAAACAAGCAATAAATGGACTACACATTGATAAACTGCTATAGGCAAATTTTATAGTTGTATAGTTTGCTGCAAGCGTTGGCAAAATGTGTATCTGTTTCTTTTAAACCCCATTATATCAGTAATTGTGTTTATTTCTTTATAGTAGTTCTGTCTGGAGCAATGATAGGCAGACATTCAACCTTTGGGGAAAAGGTGTTCGGTTACCAAGTAGCAGAAAACTAGGCAGCTGGTCTGATTTAAAGCCTAATTCCCAGCATGCACTAGATATGAACACCCCCCTGAGTTCATAAAGGATTCAACACTCCTTTTGTTTAGAGGGAATGAGAAAAAACAAAGCATTACTTACCTTAATTTAGGGTCCCATTGTCTTTTTCCCCAACACCTCCATTTGGGATGACTGGTCCCCAAAAGTCACTCTCGTTGGCAGTCTCTGACGGGTCTTGTTGTGGCCCTATCCCCCAACATCAAGAGTATGGCACAGGAACAGCAGCCATCCAGCAAACACAGCAGAATGCTAACATATTTCAGCTGAATCCTTAGTAATAGCTATGACTAATGCCAAGTACACATGATCAGAAAATCAGATGACTAAAATCACTTTTGGAGGGATCATACAATAATCTGATCGTTAGTACACAGCTGCCGATCGCGACAGTTTACACAACAATATCCGAAGGGACAAGCATGAAAATTGTTCTTGTGTGATAAAAGAGTGAACGATTTTCATTTATTCAGTACAGTATTCATCCCAAAAAAAATGAGTGACCAAAACTGCGCATGCATTAGCATTCTGCTGGGGTTGTTTGCATGTTCCAGATTGATAATCTTTTACCGAAATAAGTATTGCGAAGGACTGTTTATTGGACTCCAGCTACAAATTTGTGCTTAGGTGTGCTGGAACATGAGCTGTTAAGTTTGACATCCCTGGTGTGTATATGTGGAGATGGAGACACTCTTGTGATATTTTCTTCCAAGGGATTTTAATGGCCTACATAAACCAATAACTAATATGTGTGGTGGTTGGTTTTGGTAGGGCTACTCAATGACATTTTATGGACTTGGGCAGGACTAAGCAGGCATAAAACGTTTATACTGCTAAATATTTTCACATATATAATGCATGATCAAACCAAAGTATATATTTTTAGCTGAATATGAGGTTCTTCTTTTAACCCTTTCTATTTATACTTAGAATATGTCATTATAGTCTTTGGAATTATCAGGGTGTACCCTTCTTCTCAAATTGCTGATTGCAAACCCATGGAGAGTTACTAGAGGACAACGTTCAAATCCCAGAGCAATGTTCGATTGACTTTAAATGTCACTTGGTCACAGGCAAAAAAAAAAAGATCAAAAGTTGTATTGAGCAGACCGTGAAACAGTCATTTGTGTATGTACACATTTGTTTCAAGGTGCTATGAAAATATTGCATACAAAAAAGTAAAGAAACGTAAACTTGTCTGGCCTTCTCCTTCATCGGAAGGCAGACCTCACGCACGTAACATCAACTCTTTGAGTCACCTTGCAAACATGTAACAAGCATCTCTCAGATTTAATTATTAGTTCCTGACAAGACAACATAATAGGAATCAGGCTAACCCAAACCAAACTCCCCAGTGGCGTGTTCAATTACTCTGGATGTTCTTTCACACAAGAGGTCTGAAAGGTTGCTAATTTAACAATGTCAAAAAACAAACACAGGTATCTACAACACTTTAACCCCTGACCCTCACATCATGAAATAAAGAAAGATGATGCTTTTCTTTTTTTCACTTGATGTAACAGAACATTGCTGAGCAGTCACATCCAATAAAAACGGCTGGCACATTAACCTACGGCATTTCTGAAAGCACATGTCCCAACTCATATCTGGTTTAATTTTTACAGAGAGCAAAAAAAAAATCAGGTTTCAGCAGTAATGTAAAATCAAGGTTATCCAAATCATGATTAATTCTTTTTTTTATATTTTACATTTACCAAATAGTATTTTGTAGCTGATATCAGAAATTTTCCTTATAAGGTAAGCAGTTTATCTACCTCCAACTTTCTATTAGATATAGCGGGGTGCTAAATCTGTTTAGCATGTTTTTAATAACTTCCCCTTTTTTATATCTATTTTGTATTCAGTGTGCTTTTATAAGATTTTAAATTTGATTTTTTGGATAATGGATTTACACATATCCAAAGACAATAAATAACTTTCACATGTTTATTATTTTTATTATTTATTTCAGGTACTTATATAGCGCCGTCAATTTATGTAGCACTTTACACATATATATTGTACATTCACATCAGTCCCTAACCCTCAAGGGGTGTGCAATCTAAGGTCCCTAACTCACATTCATACATACACATACTAGGGACAATTTAGATAGGAGCCAATTAACCTGCCTTTGGAGTGTGGGAGGAAAGCATGTCTTTGGAGTGTGGGCGGAAACCCGCACAGACACAAGGAGAACATGCAAACTCCAGGTAGGTGGTGCCGTGGTTGGAATTTGAACCAAACGACCCTAGTGCTGCCAGGCAGAAATACTAACTATTTAGCAACTGTGCTGCCCCATATATTTCTAAATCTTGCTTTCAGTCTTTTTCAATTTGCTGATCCAGGGAATATCTGCTTACCTTCAGGGGATCAGGAAGGATTTTTTTCCCCTGCTGGAGCATATTGGACCATGCTTTATATTTTTTTTTGCCTTCCTCTGGATCAAATGTTGGTATAGGGCAGGGTTTCCCAGCCAGGGTTCCTCCAGAGATTGCTGGGGGTTCCCTGAGCAATAAGCAATTTCTACTTCTAAGATAAGTTCCCACTGACACCATTCATCTTTTTAGCTATCTGTAAGGGGGGAATTGTTCCCAATGACCACAAAGGTAAGGACCATTCTTCCCACTTACAGCCACAAAAATGTATCATGAGTAGATGTAGTCATTTTTAACAGGGGCTACCCAAGACTGGAACGTTATTTCAAGGGTTCCTCTGTGTTGAAAAGGTTGATAAAGGCTGGTATAGGGTTTGTTATATGGAGGTTTTCTGTAAATGTTTTCTTTGGTTGCACTAGATGGACTCTCTCTAGGACGCTCTCAAGATTGCTGCCAAAAACTGGACGGCATACTTAAAGTGGAGCTCCACCCAAAAGAGTAGGTTCCGCTTTAATGCTTTGTCCCCTGCTCCTCATTAAGAATTGGCACCTTTGGGGAGCAAGTAACCAAATTTGACAGGTACCCGCTCACACTTTTGCTGCGATCCCCTAAGACGATCGGAAGTGAAAGTTGTCCTCCTCCCCTCCCTCCCCGTAGTCTTCTGGGACGTGACAGGTCCCAGAAGACTGCGGGGCCATTTACAAAGTGCAGCGTTTCTAACGCATGCGCAGTGGGCACCCGGCTGTGACAAGCTGTCACAGCTGGGTGCCCACACTAAAGATGCCGGCACCTGGGAGAGAAGACGAACGATGAAACCAGCGGTGGTGAGGACACCACTGGATCGTGTGACAGGTAAGTGTCTGTATTTTAAAAGTCAGCAACTACAGTTTTTGTAGCTGCTAACTTCTAATTTTTTTTCCAGCTGGAACTCCACTTTAAGATGAGACCGAACCAATATTTTGTAGTGGTAGAATTATAGTTTTCTCTCTCTAGTAAGTACATTTTTTTAATGCATGATAGTAGTCTGCTAGCTATTGAGTCTATAGTCTGTAAGGAATCCCAAATTTTTTTCCAACCTTGATTTCCCCAGAGGGGCACTTTCTAATGAATAGTTTACATATACATTTTAATTCCCAAGTGCAAACCTTACATTTTTCAGTATTGAACCTCTTCTATCATGTAGCTGCCCACCCCTCAGTTTTATCAAGGTCTTCTTGTAGAGATTATACAACCTGTTATGAAGATATTACCCTGCATTGTTTGGTATCATCAGCGGACACTGAGAATAAGCTACTTATTCCGCTTCAATATCATTTATAAACAAGATAAACAGAATTGGTCTCAGGGCCGAACCCTGGGGCATGCCGCTCACTACCTTAGATCATTTAGAAAATGAGCCATTTATCACTACCCTCTGGACGTGTTCCTGTAACCAGTTTTCTATCCACGTACATACAATTCCTTTAGTGCCAATAGATGTTAGCTTGTAAATTAAGCATTTATAGGGAACTGTATTGAATGCTTTAGCAAAGTCCAGATAAACTACATCCACTGGCTTCCCTCTATCTAAATTACTGTTCACTTCCTGATAGAATAATAGAACATTAATAGGTTGGTCTGACAAGAATGGTGCTTCATAAATCCATGCTGGTTGTTTTTTATGATACCATGTTCACAGGCAAATCGAATTCAGGTAATAACACTGCTTGCATTTTAAGAGGAACTTAACTGTATCTGAGCACCAAAAGCTGTAAATAAGATTGAATTAATTTTGTAATATTCCCAGCAAACTCGCCCATCCCTTCATGTCCCCATGCTTTATTTTGTTGATAAATCACTTTGAAAATCATCCCCATTTCTAGCTGTGACCATCTTAAGTACGGGCAGATGAATTATGTAGAAATTACTTCATGGAATTCATCTACCCTTAGCTCAGGCATGCATGCATATTGGTGTGCTTAGCTGAGGAAGCCCCTCCTCCCCTCCTCAATTTAAAAGAAAAAAATGCCTATGAAGACTCCTGGGATGTATGACATCATTTTGGCCAGGGCCAAAAACCAGGAAGCAACGGAGGAGCGGTAAAAAAAAAAGTTGAAAGGACAAGTTCAGCTTTTATTAAAAAAATAATAAATGCACATATATTTGCAGGTTAAAAAATGTCCATTTATAATTTTTTTTACACTAAATCCTGCTGCAGCATATTGGACCATGCTCTATAAGGTTTTTTTTGCCTTCCTCTGGATTAAATGTTGCTATGGGGCAAAGTTTTTCAACCAGGGTTCCTCCAGAGGTTGCTGGGGGTTCTAGGAGCAATAAACAATTTCTGCCTCTAAGATAAGTTTGCATCTAGACGTGGTGAAGACAATTTGCTGAAGTTCAAACCGAGCATCAGAATGGGGAAGAAAGGGAATTCAAGTGACTTTTACGCAAAACCATCTCTAGGATTTACAGAGAATGGTCTAAAAAAGAGAAAATATCCAGTGAGTGGCAGTTGTGTGGACTAAAATGCCTTGTTGGTGTCAGAGGAGAATGGGCAGACTGCTTTGAGATGACAGAAAGGCAACAGTAATGCAAATAACCACTTGTTACAACCAAGGTATGCAGAATACCATCTCTGAATGCACAATGAGTCAAACCTTGAAGCAGATGGTCTACAGAAGCAGAAGACCACACTGGGTGCCACTCCGGTCAGCTAAGAACAGGAAACGGAGGCTACAATTCACACAGGCTCACCAAAATTGGACAATAGAAAATTGGAAAAACATTGCCCGGTCTGATGAGTCTTGATTTCCCTAGAGATGATTGTGCATGAAAATCCCAGTAGATCAGTAGTTTTTAAAATACTCAGACCAGCCTATAAGGCACTAACAACCATGCCACATTCAAAGCCACTTAAATCCCCTTTCTTCCCCATTCTGATGCTTGGTTTGAACTTCGGCAAGTCATCTTCACCATGTCTAGATGCCTAAATGCATTGAGTTGTTGCCATGCCATTGACTGATTAGCAATTTGTGTTACCAAGTAACTGAACAGGTGTATCTAATAATGTGGCCAGTGAGTGTATTTACTAATGCTAGCATCATAAGGATTAAAAATAGTTCATGTTGATTGAGAGAGTTTAGTTCCACTTCACAAAATACTATATTAATATTATATTATTAATTTGAGCGCTGCATACAGTTTTGCCTTTTTATACTCTCCTGTGATTCAGCTTTATTATGCTTTTTACACAAATTCCTTATTTAAATTTGTTAGTTAGTTTCACAATTCCCACCACCACGTAAAACACCCAATGCTTCGTTTAAAGTTGAGAAATCAGAAAATATCTGTAGAACATATCCATGAATGCACTAGAGAGCAGTTAAAAAAAAAGGGGGGGGGGTACAATTGCAATTTCTGCTTGTAAAAGTGTTCTCAGGGAATCCATTTTGTTTGCTAATCAGAAAGGGCAGGTTATAAATAGAGATTAGGTTATTTCTTTCCCCTTAAAAAATGCTTTGACAAGTTCCATGTCTTGTTGGCAACACTATTTCGGTGAGTTATCACTAAGAAGCACACACACAATATAATTAAGCAAGGCCATTTTTCACCAAGGAAACCTCTTAATGTGAGAAAGAGAGCATGATCTATCAAAGACAAAGGTGGCCGCGAAACAGTCTGAAATACAGAATAAATGGAGTACCTTATTTAGCAGTGTGATGACTCTGCCCACCCTAATCATGGATCAAGCTACTCTTAACACTTGAGCTTTTGCTTTATTTTCAGGACCACTTTCAGAGTGCTCTACACAACAGAAAATTTCAATGGGGGGTGAAAAATATAACAATTAAACATTAATTATTATCCTCAAGGACAAACAATAATTGTGTATTTTATTTTTAACATTCCTGTAAGCGAGGAAGGAAAAATAGTAACATTAAAAGGTATAATTATTAATATAAATCACATAAACCCTATATGCTAATATTCTTATAAAACAAACATGTTCACGAAGATAACCCCAATTAATCATGCATACAACGTTTTCACGCTTTGCTGGATTTCTACATTTTTTTTAAAAATTAAATTAATATATTAAAAAATCGAAAATCCAAGTGCTAGTACATGGAATATAAAGTATCCTTGCTGGTAAAAAAAAAATTCCTTTCTTTTTTGAAATAGTTCAGAATTATTTGCTACACATATTTAAGCACACAGTTTGTGGCGAATTAATGATTATTAAGAAAACTATAAGCATTAATTGACTTGGAAAACTGTGAAATACAAACAGTATTTCACTCTATATATTGATGTTTCTGATTTAAAAGTGAAAACATTAAATTAGTTTTATAGAACATTTCAAATATTTTATTCTATTCAAAATCAATTTTGTAAAAACTCCATCAAAGAATTTGTATATACACCATGTTCCAAATAATTATGCAAATTCTATTTAAGTGTCACAAAGATGAAATATTTTGTTTTTCAGTTTAACTCATGGATGGCATTGTGTCTCAGGGCTCTTTTGATCACTGAAAACAATCTCGGACACCTGTGATAATTAGATTGACCGCTGAGCCCAATTTAAGGAAAAACTACTAAAGGAGGGTGTTCCACATTATTAAGCAGAGCACCATTTTCAAACAATATGGGGAAGAAAAAGGATCTCTCTGCTGCCGAAAAGAGTGAAATAGTTCAATGCCTTGGACGAGGTATGAAAACATTAGATATTTCACGAAAACGTAAGGGTGATTATCACACTATTAAGAGATTTGTGGCTGATTCAGAGCACAGATGGGTTTGTGCAGATAAAGGTACATTGAGGAAGATTTCTGCCAGATCCATGCATCGGATCAAGAGAGCAGCTGCTAAAATACCATTACATAGCAGCAAACAGATATTTGAAGCTGCTGGTGCCTCTGGAGTTCCATGGACATCAAGGTGTAGAGTCCTCCACTGTCTTGCAACTGTGCATAAACCTTCTATTCGGCCACCACTAACCAATGCTCACAAGCAGAAACGGCTGCATTGGGCAGAAAAATACATGAAGACTAATTTTCAAACAGTCCTGTTCACTGATGAGTGCCATGCAACCCTGGAAGGTCCAGATGGATAGAGTAGTGGATAGTTATTGGATGGCCACCCTGTTCCAACAAGGCTGCGACGTCAGCAAGGCGGTGGTGGGAGTCATGTTTTGGGCCGGAATCATGGGAACAGAGCTGGTCGGCCCCTTTAGGGGCCCTGAAGGTGTAAAGATGACCTCTGCAAAGTATGTGGAGTTTATGACTGACCACTTTCTTCCCTGGTACAGAAGGAAGAACTATGCTTTCCGTAATAAAATCATCTTCATGCATGACAATGCATTATCTCATGCTGCAAATAATACCTCTGCATCAATGGCTGTTATGGGGATAAAAGGAGAGAAAGTCATGGTGTGGCCTCCATCCTCCCCTGACCTCAATCCTATTGAGAACCTTTGGAGCATCCTCAAGCAAAAGATCTATGAGGGTGGGAGGCAGTTTACATCCAAACAGCAGCTCTGGGAGGTTATTCTGACATCTTGCAAACAAATTCAAGCAGAAACTGTCAAAAAACTCACAAGTTCAATGGATGCAAGACTTGTGAAGCTGCTATCAAATAAGGGGTCCTATGTTACAATGTAATGTGACCTGTTAAAATGTTTAAAAAGTTAAAATGTTAAAAGTTTGATTGAAATAGCTTTTGATTTCAGTAAATATGCTGCAAACACAACAAATGACAATTTTCAGTTCTTTACAACCTATAAAGTGTTTTGAAACTTACTGTGCGTAATAATTTGGAACAGTGCATTGGAAGTTTTTTATGTTTAAAAAAAATCCTGTTATCATTAGGAGGTTTGTTCAATAAAATTTGAATTGTACTAATAGTTGATAACATTATGCTGACTGTTATTTACATCAATTATTTAGGTAAATGAGAAAAATATAATTTGCATAATAATTTGGAACACGGTGTAGAACATTGTTATCTGCCAGTCATAAAGGTTAGATGGCAATTTACAGAAAGCTTGTCTGTATCCTGCATTGATTCCTAATTACCCAGAACCCACAACTCTTAATTAGACACCTCTTCAGATCTGTAAGTAGCAGTTGAGAGAGTGATTTCACTGCCCTTCTCTTCACCTCCTCCAATAATGGAATGTTTTGCATTCATTCAGAAGACGCAAAGCATTCTCTGAATGGTGTCCATGCCTAGTGACTGACCTCCTGTGTTCACAATGCATCAGGTTGGCTGCTCATCATGGGACTCAGCAGTGGAGATCACTGAAGTAGCAGTGTCTAGCAGTGTCTACTTCAGTGATTTCCAGCTTCCATGGGCATCAGCCAGGTATAGTATATACATAGTTAGGAATTCTCCTTCCCTGATGATGACTGTGTGGTGGAAATGTGTTGGATGGAGTCTAAGCTTGTGACGTCATCTTGTTTTCTGCATACTTAGATTTTCCCATTTACCTCATGTGAGTGGATTACTGCAATACATTTTTTATGACTTTAAAACTTACTGCACTAGGAGTTTGCCCTTTTTTCTAGCTTTACCTCGTTTGCCATATGAATGGAGCAACAGCAGACCTCAGTAGCTGTGTGAGATATTGTGGATGGGTCACCACGAGGAATATTTGTACTGCATAAATTGTGGTCCTTCCATCTGTCCAGAGCCATATCAAACCTGAATCGTTGTTGGGGGTATTGTGGCTGTATCACAGCAAAGCATCATTTATATCTGTTTATTGAGATCTCTCAATCTGGTAAGGAGTGTGTGAGCACTGGTGTCATTCACTTGGAGAGCACTTCGATATTGTCAACTTTTGGACTTTTTGCGCTCTATTTCATGTATATGGACTTTTTATTATTCTTTGATTGTGTTTATTCTTAATTATCTTCATATTTTTGCACAATTTTTGGTAATAATACATTGTTGTTAAATCTATATTCGTATGAATAACACCTTAAAGTGACAGCACACCTACTTAGTGAGAAGTAGGTTTTGATATCTAGCTTTCGGATATTTTAGTATTTCTGTTGTCACATATCTTTAATTTGTACACTTAGTGCAGGGAATCTCTTTTTTATTTTATTTTCTTTATTTTCTTCTTCAATGCACTCTTCATCCACCATTATAGCTAACACACGCTTTGAAGAACCAACTTCTCCGGAGTCTTTCCATTAAACAGCTACACAGTACCCTTCTTCAGGTCCAGTCCAGATTGATTTAGGGAATATAACTGTTCTGTTTAATGGGAGATCAGTCTTATCTCATTTACTACCTCACCGACCTGATACCCAAATACCCCCGAACCCGTTCTCTTCGCTCCTCACAAGACCTCCTACTTTCTAGCTCCTTGGTCTCCACCTCCCACGCCTGACTGCAGGGCTTCGCCAGGACTTCCCCTATCCTCTGGAACTCACTACCCCAATCCTTCAGACTGTCACCTACCCTCCTCACCTTTAGGTGCACCCTGAAAACCCATTTCTTCAGGGAAGCCTACCCCACCCTCACCTAACAGCCGATCTCCTCCACTCCTCCTACCACTCCATCCCCCACAGCCACTTCCTCCTGTACCACTATCCCCTCTTTCCTAGATTGAAAGCTCGAAGGAGCAGGGCCCTCGAACCCCTCGTGTATTGTTTTGTTACTGTATTGTCTCATGTACTGTCCCCCACTACAATGTACAGCGCTGAGAAAACCTTTTGGCGCTATATAAATACTGCATAATAATAATAATAATAATTTACAATATTCTAGTGTTTCTCTGACATGGAATAAGAATGTACTTAGCAAAGTACAAAAAGTCATTATAAAATAGTGGCCAAGATTAAGACCTTTAAAAACCAAGTCAGCATGAGCAACTCCCATTTTTCCAACCTCAAATTGCCTTTGCTTTTTTTTTTTTTGTCACCATATGAGCTTTTTTCTCTTTCTTTTGGAAGAACAGTTGCTGGGCAAAGTTGCCGGCATGTTTCTTCAAATGCTAGTCAGATGATATTAGTGATATTTTGATACTGCATAGTCAAATAAATCCGGACAATTTAGTATACATCATGAACAAGAAGATGAAATGTCTGGGGATTAGACTGATTAGAAAACTAGACATCATTACAGGACACATCAATAGCGGAAGAATTACCCAAGTTAGAGGATCATCAAAGGATTGACATCTCCCTGGTACAGTGACTCCATGGTAAGTGGTCTATTGATGAGTTGCTGTCAACAAACAGATCACTCCTCTAACATCACGCTTAGTTTTAAACCTTAAAACCTATGTACAAGTTCTTTTTTTTTAGTATATCACCAAGATAGTGTTATTGTTTACTTAAACTTCTTTTCTAACTATTAGTAAAGTCCTGAAGGTTTGTAAAAAAAAAAAAGGATTATAGCCAACTTAAAAAAAAAAATGTTGTGCAGCTAAATAAATCCCTTGTTTAATGTCTGTTATTCTTTTAATTGGCTGGGATCTACATGAAAGCTGATGGATATCCCAAGGCAAACAGATTAAAATGAAGCCGACCAGTTTCTGCAAGTAGAACCAAGGCTCATTGTAAAACGAAGAGAAAAAAAAGCCATAATACCTAAGTGTTTCCATAAAACAATCAGATTATTTGTCATTAGAATGTCTATATTATGTATTTATGAAGAACTATTGTGCTTGCTCTGATACCATCAAAGCTGATATTAGAAATGCAAAAACCAAACTCTTAGTTGGAAGCTTTTTCCTGTGTAGGCATTAAACCTGTTTTTGTTTTGTCTTGAAATTATTGATTTTTGTGTAATTAGCCTCCAAATTTTGCCATGTGACACTGCTTAGGTGAAATATGCTTAAAAAAAAATTTGTCCTATAAGCTATTCACCTCTGCCTAACTAGCAAGGAGCAGAAACTACCTAAAACTCATTCACTAAAAAAACCTCTCCCTGCTCTCACCAACACACCAATCACAATCACTACCTACAGCCCAACAAATAGTAAATACAAAGCTTATAAAGGGAAAGGGATTGGGATTCACAGATTGGTTGCTATAAGTGGTTTTGGGGAAAAGCATCAAAGTGCTTATGAAGGTTTTCTTTAAGGACTGGAGCTGTCAATGATAGTCAAAATTGAGAGCTAACAGCCATGAAAAAGTGCTGACTGGTGGTTCTCCTAGGAAGGACATTTATTAACATACCTCATATGGGGCAACACACTAATGGTTGTTAATATACAGACTAAACTGAAGGTGGGACTTACTCATCCTGGCACCTTCAAGGTCTCCACTGTACCGCCTACTGGTAGCCATACAACCACCTCTGGTGAAGTCTCCCAGCTGGGCTCACATGGAGTTTGCATGTTCTCCCTGCAGCACAGTGGCTAAATGGTTAGCACTTCCACCTGGCAGGACTAGGGTTGTTGGTTCGAAGCCCAGCCATGGCACCACCTGCCTGGAGTTTGCATGTTCTCCCTGTGCCTGCATGGGTTTCCTCCGGGTACTCCGGTTTCCTCCTACACTCCAAAAGACATGCTGGTAGGTTAATTGGCTCCTGTCTAAATTGGCCCTAGTATGTGTATGTATGAATGTGTGTTAGAGACCTTAGATTGTACACCCCTTGAGGGTTAGGGACTGATATGAATGTACAATATATATGTAAAGCTCTGCGTAAATTGACAGCGCTATATAAGTACCTGAAATAAATAAAATGTACACTATATATGTAAAGTGCTGCGTAAATTGATGGCACTATATAAGTACCTGTAATAAATAAATATAAGAATCTTTGTTCATTCTTATGGAGAGGCCCTCTATTATGCTTCCCAATGGTGAATAGCCTGTCCATAGGAAGGAGGCTCCTACTATGAAACTGTTGGAAGCCACAGTTGTGCAACTCCTAATGTGCCAAACAGCAAAGATATTGGAGGAGTAGATAAAGATAAATATGAGACTTTGAGTGGTAGCCAGGGAAGGGAAGATAGCGGGTCATATACAGGATACGTGCAATATTTGCCAATTACTTCTTTATATGTGTCACACGTGGTGTGCAGAAGCAGCAGCAGGCCCTTGGCAATAATCAGAAATCCTCCTGCGCTATACAAATGGACCTACCAAGTCTAATCACTAGCTGCTAGCACTCAAGACTGATACCAAATTCAGTGTGAATAGATTATATAAAAATAGTGCAGCGCTCAAAACTAATGTAGATAACCAAAAAACACATAACAGTGATAAATACTAGTGTCAACCCTTAATCAAAATGCCACTTGTATCAAATAGTGCAACACTCAAACTAATACAAATACCAAGAAAAACATACAACAGTGATAAAATAAGTGCCAACCCTTGATCAAAGGTAAGAAATTAAAGTGCAAAACATGACCATAAATACATAGTGCATAAATATATAAATATTGCTTAGAGAAAAGAAAAAATGTCCAATACGGGGAAAAAAACTCTAACAGTGCTCACACAGTGCCACACAAAATGAAACCACATAAGTGTTAAAATCAAGAACAATGTCCTTATAGTGGAAACAAGAAATAATTGAATTCATGCGATGTGCTTTTATGATGATGGATACAACTGTGACTGTGTCAAAAAAAATCCTTCCGTGTATGGCTAAAGTGCCTCCTCACCTCCTCCTACTGACCCCAAAGGGCCAACAGGCATGCAGGATCACCTGGATCCTTAAATTGTAAAGGCCAGCAGCTTCTTTTCTTTCCTGGATCTCCTCCGCAGGATTCCACAAAGCCCCCAGTCAGTCAGGGCAGTCCTGGGGAGTAGTAGCTCACCAACCCGGTGAGCCAAAAAGAAAACTCTCTAAGTGCAGTATTAAGTAACTGATATTTATTTTCAAAGAGTAAAAACAGGGGTTACACTCACATTGCAGACATTCTCCCTCCTCACTGATGTGTGGGTGTACTGCATGTGCATGGGACCTCTCAGGTGTAGCAAGATGGCGTCTCACGCCGGAAATGCGTCACCACGCACCGGAACTACCGACTCGCGTACCTACGCGTTACGTCACCGTCAACTCGTGACTTCATCTGGGTAATACCCTACGAGTGTAGTTCCTCCCTTTTATATCGGACCCAACTGTAATGACATCGCTGGAGGCCCGCCTCTCATATACTCCACAGTACCCACGCCATTTTCCCGACTACCTCTCACGTAAACACACCGGCGGCCATTTTCCCGTCTCCCTCCTGTCACCTATCCTGCCGCATACTGCAACATAAGCTCAATGGGAGAATCTCCTAACCGAAGACTATTATTGGGGGACTGAATACTAAGTGCTGTTAGATAATATTAAATAAAAAATCCATCACCTAGCCTGCCGCATACTACAGTTTTAAAACCAATGGACAAAAACTCCTAAACAGGAGACTATTAATGAGGGACCGAATACTAAATACTACTGAATAAAAATAAGCATAAATATATGTACATCCCCTGATTATTCATATATTGTTTTTAATTAAAGGTTATCCTCCTAGTTTGTTTCTTTCCCCTAGTGATGCGGATGTACATATATTTATGCTTATTTTTATTCAGTAGTATTTAGTATTCGGTCCCTCATTAATAGTCTCCTGTTTAGGAGTTTTTGTCCATTGGTTTTAAAACTGTAGTATGCGGCAGGCTAGGTGATGGATTTTTTATTTAATATTATCTAACAGCACTTAGTATTCAGTCCCCCAATAATAGTCTTCGGTTAGGAGATTCTCCCATTGAGCTTATGTTGCAGTATGCGGCAGGATAGGTGACAGGAGGGAGACGGGAAAATGGCCGCCGGTGTGTTTAGGTGAGAGGTAGTCGGGAAAATGGAGTGGGTACTGTGGAGTATATGAGAGGCGGGCCTCCAGCGATGTCATTACAGTTGGGTCCGATATAAAAGGGAGGAACTACACTCGTAGGGTATTACCCAGATGAAGTCACGAGTTGACGGTGACGTAACGCGTAGGTACGCGAGTCGGTAGTTCCGGTGCGTGGTGACGCATTTCCGGCGTGAGACGCCATCTTGCTACACCTGAGAGGTCCCATGCACATGCAGTACACCCACACATCAGTGAGGAGGGAGAATGTCTGCAATGTGAGTGTAACCCCTGTTTTTACTCTTTGAAAATAAATATCAGTTACTTAATACTGCACTTAGAGAGTTTTCTTTTTGGCTCACCGGGTTGGTGAGCTACTACTCCCCAGGACTGCCCTGACTGACTGGGGGCTTTGTGGAATCCTGCGGAGGAGATCCAGGAAAGAAAAGAAGCTGCTGGCCTTTACAATTTAAGGATCCAGGTGATCCTGCATGCCTGTTGGCCCTTTGGGGTCAGTAGGAGGAGGTGAGGAGGCACTTTAGCCATACACGGAAGGATTTTTTTTGACACAGTCACAGTTGTATCCATCATCATAAAAGCACATCGCATGAATTCAATTATTTCTTGTTTCCACTATAAGGACATTGTTCTTGATTTTAACACTTATGTGGTTTCATTTTGTGTGGCACTGTGTGAGCACTGTTAGAGTTTTTTTCCCCGTATTGGACATTTTTTCTTTTCTCTAAGCAATATTTATATATTTATGCACTATGTATTTATGGTCATGTTTTGCACTTTAATTTCTTACCTTTGATCAAGGGTTGGCACTTATTTTATCACTGTTATATGTTTTTCTTGGTATTTGTATTAGTTTGAGTGTTGCACTATTTGATACAAGTGGCATTTTGATTAAGGGTTGACACTAGTATTTATCACTGTTATGTGTTTTTTGGTTATCTACATTAGTTTTGAGCGCTGCACTATTTTTATATAGGCCCTTGGCAATCCTATTTCAACTGTCTTGTATCTGTTAAAACGACATAGCTCAGAGGTGATGGGCTTTCCTCTGCCATCCTCTGTGTGCAACAGAACAGTCCATCTCTCAGCAGGTTCAGGATAGATTGATGTAGCTCCTACCAGTCAACCCTGCATCTTATCTTCTGTGATGTGACCTCCCTCTGCTTTCAATCCTTCCCACCAGCAGTAGGGAAAAGGGTGAGGGGGCTAGGCTAAATAATGGTTGGCAGTGAATGCAATACAAGATAGAATCCAAAGTAAGTCATTGGTTTAAAGCAGGCATGTCCAAAGTCCGGCCCGCGGGCCATTTACGGCCTGGGGGTCGGTTTAATACGGCCCTCCAATAGACCTCCCTGCTCTGTGTAATGTGGCCCTCCCACGGCCCTCCCTTCTATGGCAGACAGTCTTCTGCTTGAGAGCAGAGGGTAGTGCGCATGCCTGACTGCGGCGCGTTCTCCCTGGTTTGTGTAAATGCGGCTGTCGCACGGCCCTCCCTTCTGTGGCAGTCTTCTGCTATAGAGCAGTGCGCATGCGTGACTGCGCCGCGCTGGGAGCGACAGAGGACGGTGACGTCAGGGCCGGGCTTCCAGCGTGAAGTGTGTTTCTCTTCCCCTCCCGGCTGCCGAGCAGAGACTTCAGCTCCAGCTACCTTTTTCACCCTTCACATTAGTGCAGGTAAGTTTTTTTTTTTTTAATTTATTTTCAATACATTGTGAAAACTCAGCTGTCAGTTGATCTTAATGTTATGAAATGAAAAGTATGTCGTTTGCAATTAACTTGGCATAAAATAATTTATTTGCATTTAATTGTAATGGTTCAAAGAATGTTCGGAAAAATGTTCGGCCCTCCACCATGTTCACTTCATCCAATCTGGCCCTCTTTGAAAAAAGTTTGGACACCCCTGGTTTAAAGGGTTAGTTCGCCTGAACTAAGAAACTATCTGTGCAGATAGGGGGTACCTGTAGACAAAGAAAACTACAGCAAGAGCATTTTTGAAATCTGCACAGTTGTAGGCCATTTATGTACCTCCAAAAGCCTTGTGAAAAATCTCCCACAGATGGCATCATAACATCCTTTTTTGTTGCTATGCTGTTGCTAAGACACTCCCAGTTGTTACTGCTCACCCCAACCATCACAGAAGTGAGCTCCTAAACCCCCGCATATGTGTGAACCACTATCTCCTCCACTGCAGCATCTCTGAGCTCAGAGCTACTGTGACAGGGGAGAGAGCATATGTGGAGGGTTTGAATCAGCTGGTAGTGTCTTAGCAACCTGACAATAAGGCAGTATGGGGGAATGCCATCTCTGGGAGTTTCCCAGCTAAGCTTTGGAATGCACATAAATGGCCTACACCTATAGCAAAGTCATTTAAAGTGTTACTAAACCCACAACAGAAAAATCAGTCTGTATATGCAGTGAAGCATGCTTGTTATACTCACTGTGGAACCTAAGAGATTAATCCTCCACATTGTGTAAAAAGGCTGTTTGATCCTGTCTTTTCCAATCCTCCTCTTCTTCTACTATCCCAAATCCATCTGCTGATAGTACAGAGCTCTAGGAGTCACTCTGCACATGCTCAGTTTAGTGTGAATTGCTAGAGATTTTCTTTTTTTCTTTGGGAGGGTACATGTGATCAGCAGAGGGCCAATCAGCACTGTCCAGACAGAGAGTCAGGGGTTATACAGCCTTATAGGACAGTCAGAACAGAATGAAAGCTCCTCCTATGAAATTAACCAGTTTTCAGCTGGACACTGACAAACGTCACAAGAGTGCTATATACTGCTGATGAAAAAAGGAATATAGCAGTTTATATGTGCTAAAATAATTGAATTTCCATGTTCTGTGTACTGTGGGAGACCGGATATAGTGAATGCAGGGTCCTGAGTTTAGTAACACTTTAACCTTAGTCAAAACCTTACCTGCATAGGCAGTTTTTTGGTAAAGGCAAACTAACCCTTTAACAACTGGGAAGTGGCAGTGATTATTCATTCAAAATTGTACAGGTGCTATTCAACATAGTATTGTTCTACAATAAGAATTTAAAAATGTAAGTTATTTCTATTTTTTTCCAAAACAACCAAAAATAACTTGAATTTCCTAGTAATATAACCAACACAAGTTTAGAGTCGCATGACATAAGGAAAGAAAATTTAGCATGGTACTCAATCCCAGCACACACCATCAACACATAAAGCTCTTCAATAGATTTTAATACCATGCCCAAAGCAATAGCAAGCTGCTTTAAAATCCTATCACTGCCTTGCTTAATCTACAAATGCAAGTTCAAATGTGAAGACATCCTGCAATTCTTGTGTATATTTTAATACATTACTGGCAGGGAAGGTCAACAAGTTTAACACGTTCTCATATTCTGGCATTGTGTGCTTGTTTTACAAATCGACAGCCTGAAATAAAATTTCAAAAGAAACATATGGGATTAGTTAGATCATTTATATTCAGAATAAAAGACTAGCTTGCCTACGAAACAATACTAAATGTGCTATTTAGAAAAATACAGGGTATCACTTACTAAATTTAGGACTGGCTTCTATTTTGGATAGAAAAAAATTTATTTTAGGTTACCTCCAAAATGAAATGTCTTCACGGGTTTTAAAATAGCTGGAAAGTTTCACAACATAAAATGCTTACTAAATTGTATAGCCGATAGTAAAGCTTTCCTGTTCGCAATGTCTTGAAAAGAAATGGAGATTTATTTATTACTTACTCATTGAGAAAAGAAAAATATCTACAAACTGCACAAAGCAATTTAGATTTCATGGAGCCCTAGGTACATAAGAATCATGTCTTCCTTGCCGTTCAAACTCAAACTGCAGTATTGCTTTGGCCAAACTTAAAGGAAAACTGAAATTTTAATATTTCAGATGTAGACATTAAAAGAGAAGGTTTTTTTTTTTGTTTTTTTTTGTAGAAATCATACTTACCTAGGTAGATGAAGCATTGGTCCCACGCCATTTCTAACACTGAGAAATGAGCGATCAAAGACCGCTGATTGATAATTTCTCAGTGCTCTGTGAGCAGAGAGCTGGTGACTGTCAGTCACTGCTCTGCCCCCCTTCCCCCCCTCCCCATGCTCACTGGAGCGCCAGGCTGTGGAGGTGGAAGGAGAAGCTGGCTCAGGTTCTCAGTGGATCACAGAGGCTGAGCCACATGCCGCTTCATGGCTGGTCTGGGTGGATCCAGACTTTAAAGTCAGGATCTTTCCCAAGTCTGGGCTGGGTGAGTGACATCAGCCGACAGTGGACTTTAGCCTGCTGTTGGCTAATACCGGGTCACAAGAGTGCAGGACATGTGGCAGTCCTGTGATCCCCAGGAGAGGTACAGCTAGACAAACTTAGGCTACACTTCTCCTTTAATATAGTCAGTTTTATTTTGAATCATCTTATTGAGCAAACGCCAATGCACTGAGCAGATCAAGTAACTCAACTAAAAAGATGGCCCAACATGGGAGGCCTAGTTCTACAGGTCAAGACTAAGGAAAAAGGAACATTCTTGCGATGACAGTGAGGTGCACATTTTGGACAGAGAGGACAACAGTCAGCCAACTAGCATTTTCAAAAGAGGGCCAGCAATGGCAGCCCCCATAGATCAAGCATGAAAAGGCTACTTTACTGTAAAGCTCAATACCACTGATATTAAAGCAGAAATTTACTCCCTAAGGGAGTTAGATCCTCTTTCAAACTTACCTTTCCCCAAACAGAATTGTGTAAAAAGTTTTATTTTATTTGTTTTTTCTTTGTATCTATATCTTTATCGCCATTCTTGGTCCAGACCAAGAAAGATGTGTACCTGGTCCTGCAACTTCCTAGGATACTGACATCACATTTCCCAAGAGGCTGCAGGATTAGCAAACAGAGCCATGGGGGTAGAGGGAAGGATAAATTGGGGGTGGGTCATCAGAGCTGACAACAGCTAGCGAAAAAAGGACCAAGATGGCAACACGGGACCTGTTGGGTGGCACTCAAAAGCAGACTGTAGAGGGAAAATGCTGGATTTGCTGTTCTGCCGAGTATTTGCTTTGAAGAGCACTACGGCACTACAGGTAAGTGGGAAAAAATGGAGGGTGGAGGGGAGTGGAGTACTGCTTTAAAGCAGAACTCCCAGCAAAAACTTCTTTACATATCCTTATTGCTGATTTGCTACCTTCACTGAATATGTCATCCATCTTCTGGTTCACTCAGTAGTTGCTCTGAAATAGCCTATTCATTTTCAAATCAAATCATTAATCCTCTTTGGTTTCCCATTTGTAAGACCAGTGGTTGCCATGCCTCCTATTTCCCCAGCCAATGGTCTTGGCTCATCCCTTCTGTAGTTTTCTCTCCAGGAAGTAGTGAGGTGATTCAGCCCTGTGGGTGGACCAAGACTCTAAAGACACATTTAACATGTACAGGCCTAGTGTACCTGCCCACATTCACAATTCCTTGTGGTTGATGGGAACTGTAGTTTCCTTTTACTGCAGAGAGAGGAGAGGATATGATGTAACCCCTGCTGTAATACCTCCTCCTTGGTATAGCAGATGCTGTTATCTTCTGAATGACAGAGCTGAGGTCATGAAAATTCAATTAGACCTTTCTCCTAAATGGCAAGGATTTTCATTTTTAAACTGTTTTTTTTTTTTAACTGTTTAGTGTTTTGTGTAGGGGGTGTACTAATGGGAGATTTTTTGTCTATCCTGGAGTTCTTCTTTAAAGAAATCATGAATGCAATTACACATTTAATGAAAACAAATACAAACAAACAAAAAACCAGTCAATGTATGCAACTAGTATAAATACCTGAATGTGATCTGTTTTCAGCCCTGGTGTTACTCCGTAGAGCAGCACTTGAGCCAATCAGGCATCACTTGAGCTGACAAGGAGCATACTGTTAGGAATTGAGAGCAGAAGGATAACCTAACCACTCTATATTGTTACTGTACACTCATAGGCTGGGGACAGGGAGGTGACATAGCTGTATTGCTTAATTGCTGCAGAACAGGGCTTCTCAACCAGGGTTCCTCCAGAAGTTGCCAGGGGTTCCTTGAGTAATGAGCAATTTTTGCCTCTCAGGTAAGTTCCCACTGACACCATTGATTTTTTTTTGTATTAACAATTTTTATTGATTTTCACATGAATATATATATACACAAGAAGTAACACAAAAGAAGGAAAAAGCACATCGATGGTGAGGTCTGCATGGTTACAAACATATTAATGTCATATAGCTACAATGAGAAGGCCATCAGAACTGTACATTTGTAGAAAGGTGGGAGGAAGAGAAATTGTCCCATGGGTGCCAAACTGCCTCAAACACAGTGGTCGAGCAGGCATGTATAGCAGTTAGCTACTCCATCCGTCTAACATCAGCAATAATTTTAAAAGAGCTGACATAGAAGGAGATGCAGCGGACAGCCAACACATAGGAATGCTTCTTTTGGCTGCAATCAGAATATGTGTGGCGAGTTTCCTGGCCAGTCTGGTAAGACCTGGAAATGGCAGGCTCAATAAAAAATATATAGGCTCAAAAGGGAGAGAGGTATGCAATAATAATTGTAAAAAAGACAAAACCTCTTCCCAAACAGGGACAATGGATCCACAGGTCCAAAAAATATGGAAGAGGGAGCCAAAGTCTTTCCCACAACGCCAGCAAGCAGAAGAAGCATTCGGGTTAAAAGCATAAATAAGCTCGGGAGTTTTGTAGCACATCATCAGAATTTTGTATGTATTTTCTTTATAAACCACACAGACAGAAGATTTAGATCTGTTGTCCCAAATTTTCTTCCATTGCGTGAGACCAATGTCACATTGCATAAATTGGGACCATTTGCGCATGTAATGGTGAGTGTTGTTAGAGAGGGGGGCAGCATCCATAAGAAGTTTATATATTGGAAATTAAACCCTTTTGATGCGGACCTTGTATGCAGACGCTCGAAGGGAGTAGGTTTCCTAAGAGTCAGTGTGGGTGACATGGTGCAAAAAAAATGGGGCATCTGGAGATATATATATATAAATGTTGGGAGGGCAGGTGGTTTTTCCGAAAATATGAGAATGGTTGCAGCTTCCGAGTAACAGGATGTACTAGGTGGCGCAGTTGGAAGAGCTAGGCCGAGGCCCAAGGGGATATCCGGGACACGGCCAAACTATCTGGAAGTTTAGGGTTAAAGAGGATATTAGTTAGTGGGGAGAAGTCTGAAGTCAACGCAAACCTAGTCTTACATTTCCGCCATATACTCATAGAAAATTGCATAGGGCCAAGGAACAGACGACAGATAGGGGTAGGGTCTACCACCAAAGACGACCAGAGGAGAGAACAGGGATGAATTGGAGTTAGTTGTAAAGACTCCATCTCAGTCCACAGATTTGGGGGGGACTGAGGGGACCATGATGTAAGGAAGCGGAGGTGGGTAGCAAAATAGTAGGTCACAATATTTGGTGCCCCAAGGCCTCCTCTAAAACGCAGAGAGAGCAGCACACTACTTGAAATTCTATGGCACTTATTATGCCAAATAAAATGCAGAAGAGATTTCTGGAGAGTCGCAAATAAATACAAAAGTTTGGGTAAGATGGTCATCTTTATGACATTACCACTGATTTTTTTTAGCAATCTGTAAGAGTGTAATTATTCCCAATGATCACAAGTGTAAGGAGCATTCTTATTTTAGCAAGTCATTTTAGCAGGGATTCCCTGTGGCCGAAATGTTATGCCAAGGGTTCCTCTGCATTGAATAGTTTGAGAAAGTCTGCTGTAGAAGAAAATCAAGTCCCCATCCAAGGGCTGTGTGAATCTCAGGAAAAGATGGGCAAAAATACAAATCCTTTGGCGGGTAAAACAGCTTCTTTTAAGCATCTCTAGTGCGTTTATCCCATCTGCTTGGAGTTCAGCTTTACTTACTTTCCTTCTGAATGGCACTACCTAAGTACCACGCCACACCTAATAAAGTAGCTTTAAGTCGTTAATGTGGATAATTGTATTCCTTCAGACGAGTGAAAAATGCTTTATGCTGATGGCACATCTCAAGTAAAAGGTCTTCAAAGAAGGCAGCTTAAACATAAAAGGTATACAGGGAAACTATATATACCACTCCTACACTATAAATGTCACTTCACTTCCAAAGTTTGATGAGAACTTCTTAAAATCAGAAGTCTGCAAATATGGAAAGGGACACTTCACATGGAAAGACGAAGACCACAACCTAAACCAACAAGCACTTGATAATGACTGTGTAAACATTTTAAATAATTATAAACTGGTAATGGTAATACTACTTGCAGATTATTTGTCCCAATAGGATGTGACAGATTAATTTCTGCTAAATGAGTTATTTCTAGTCAGGCTTTTTCTCAAGTTCTTTCAATAGAACATTGGTTTTCAAGGAATGCTACGGCAAGATACAACAATGTGATGGTTCAACATTTGACCAAGTCCCATTATTTAAAAAAAAAAAAAAAAATTTCTATACATTTCACAGTCAATATAGATCAAAACATAAGGGTTAAGCAGACCATGAATGCTGTGCTCATGGTAAGTCAGTAACAGTGCATAGGACTAGACCAGCCTTCCTCAACCAGGGTGCCTTCAGGATTTTTCAGGGGTGCCTTGGCAAAATGTTTAAAAACTGCCCAAAAATTGTATACAAGCCAGCAGGTAGATCAAGCCTGCCTTTTAGTTACAAAAAGCCATAGGTTTTCATTGTGCACTTTTACAACCTGCCAGCTGCTGGCATCCTAACAACCAGTTTACATCATTAGTTGATAAGGAGGATGTCGGGCACCTGCACAGCATCCTTGATTGCCCCTCTCCATCAGCACTGGGGTCACATTAGCTGAGTGAGGGAGTGAACCGAAGGAGAAACATTGAAATACTTGTCAGTACCAGTGTGCAAAAGTGTATTTGCTTTGGAAGAATAAATCACCTCTAGCATTGGGTGTCCTACATGTGTGGATGTTGCTGCATTATGTAAAACTATTATAATATTTTTTTTACATTTTTAGAATGGGGTACCTTCAGATTGTGCAGAATGTTAAAGGGTGCCTTGACTGAAACAGGGTTGAAAAACACTGGACTAGACACCAGTATTGCCCGTGGTCTCCCTGTGAGCAGTACAGGAGTGACATCACCAAAACTCAATCCAAACCTTCTGAAACTAGCAAAGGGGCAACAGTGCCTTAGATTAACACTGCAGATGTACAACTATTCTTTCATTCTGAGAGGGATCTCTTTCAGGTGAACATAATAAACTTCATAGAGATTTAATATGTGTAGCAGTTTTTTGGCATGGGAACTCACCGGTAGATCCTCCACCAACCCTAACAAGCAAATCTTAGGACATTGTAATCAAGAGGCATTGAGGCTATGTTCTCAGAGACAATTGTTTTGGTCACAAATATGTGGATTTCTTGAAACCAAAGTCGAAAACAGAGCACAGTTTGTCTGAGATTAAGTATCTACAAGCATTGGGGTGTATAAAAGGTTTTACGGTACAACTTAAGGTGTATAAGCGTGTTTGGATGACATAAGTGAGGTCATATAGATTTTCCCCACAGCTTCCTCCATCTCCAACCTGCTTTCGATAATTTTGGAGGGACCCTGTACTCCTCCCATATCATAACAAAATCCTTCATTTTACTTTCATGGAATAACTTGTGCACAAACTTTAGGCCCCCTGAGGCCCAAAATCCAGCACTGGGAACCTTAAAGAACTCCAGGAGTAGAGAATTACACCATATTATCAATAGTAGCTTCCCAACTAGTATAAATGAGTCAACATATCAGAGGGTTTAAGAGAGGATTTTATGTTAAAAAAATCTGTGGTTTGTCTATACACAGAATTATGCTGAGATTCAAAAGAGGACATAACGGCAGCCTCTGCCACAGCACAGGTAAGGCCTAAGCCAATTGTGTATTGGAATTAATTGGGCTGCAAAAAAATATAGATGGAAATTGGGAAAAACAGTACTGCTTGTCCCACTGCGTGCCATTCATTCTTAATGGCGGCAATGGGGACCATGGGGACGCAAATGTGTTGCAGTCTAGTGCAATGTATGGCAGCTTATTACCATGTGTTGTGGTGCACTGAGAAAAAAAAATATATATATATGCACCTTTTTTCCGTGTAATTTTGTGCAGTCAACAGTCTATTCAAATGAATGGATTGCCCTAGTGCAACACATGTTGACTTGTGGAAAATTGCACATTAGCACAGCGTAGCAGTGTGAACCTTGTCTTAGTGGGGTCTTCTTTCTTACCTAGCTATCACTGAAAGTCCAGTTTAAGTAAAAGCAGACAAGACCTTTAATCCAATCCTATTGGAGGCAATCAATAATACGATTTAGCCTTTTTGTTGTACATAATTGCACATCCTTTTTTCTAAATTAACATATTGTTTCAAACTCAGAACCAGGAAAAGCCTAGCAACCCTTATATTAGCATGTGTTTACTAATAAGCCTCGAGGTTTAAAGAGTTACCTCAACATTCCTTTTGTTCATGATGTGATTCACGCTTTTCCTTAAGGTTTTGATGTCATTTTGACCCACTTTATCACTACTGTCTGCTAGCACACACCCAAATAATAGTTTTAGCTGCCAAGGCTTCCTACACCCACTTCATCATGCATATAGAAATTAACGTAACTGGGGATTAGTGCACTCCTTCAGGCAGGGATGTCCTAGGAAATCCACGGAGCTACGTGGGATCTACAATTATGATGAATATCAAAAGACTCTGACAGCTTAATTAATTCAGTTATTATGTAAGTATTTAATTTCAACAATTCCTAAAGATTAGGAGACGCCACTGTAGTAATATTTCCCACTGAAAAGACCAGTTAAAACTGATCTACAAATGTACTGCAATTTTATCTTAAATGTGATTTTTAGGAATGGTAATTTTTACACAGCTCCATTTGTCCAGCTCGGAGGAATAATATACAGCATATATACTATATAAAAAAAAAAAAAAAATATATATATATATACATATACATATACACACACTATACACTATATTGCCAAAAGTATTGGGACACCTGCCTTTACACACAAACTTTAATGGCATCCCAGTCTTAGTCCGTAGGGTTCAATATTGAGTTGGCCCACCCTTTGCAGCTATAACAGCTTCAACTCTTCTGGGAAGGCTGTCTACAAGGTTTAGGAGGGTGTCTATGGGTATGTTTGACCATTCTTGCAGAAGCGCATTTGTGAGGTCCGGCACTGATGTTGGACAAGAAGGCCTGGCTCGCAGTCTCCGCTCTAATTCATCCCACAGGTGTTCTATCGGGTTGGGGTCAGGACTCCGTGCAGGCCAGTCAAGTTCCTCCACCCCAAACTCTCTCATCCATATCTTTATGGACCCTGCTTTGTGCACTGGTGTGCAGTCATGTTGGAACTGGAAGGGGCCATCCCCAAACTGTTCCCACAAAGTAGGGAGAATTAAATTGTCCAAAATGTCTTGGTATGCTGACGCCTTAAGAGTTCCCTTCACTGAAACAAAGGGGCCATGCCCAACCCCTGAAAATAACCCCACACCATAATCCCCCCTCCACCAAACTTTACACTTGGCACAATACAGTCAGGCAAGTACTGTTCTCCTGGCAACTGCCAAACCCAGACATGTCCATCAGATTGCCAGACAGAGAAGTGTGATTCATCACTCCAGAAAACACGTCTCCACTGCTCTAGAGTCCAGTGGTGGTGTGCTCTACACCACTGCATCCGAAACTTTGCATTGCACTTGGTGATATAAGGCTTGGATGCAGCTGCTTGGCCTTGGAAACCCATTCCATGAAGCTCTCTAAGCACTGTTGTTGTGCTAATCCGAAGGCCACTGCTGTGCTAATCCACCTTGTTATATTACTACTAACAGTTGACCGTGGAATATTTAGCAGCAAGGATATTTCACGGATAGACTTATTGCACAAGTGGCAATCTATCAAGGTACCACGCTTGAATTGACTGAGCTCCTGAGAGCGACCCATTCTATCACAAATGTTTGTAGAAGCAGCCTGCATACCTAGGTGCTTGATTTTATACACCTGTGGTTATGGAGGTGATTGGAACACCTGAATCCAATGAGTTTGAGGGGTGTCTCTATAATTTTGGCAATATAGTGTATATAATATATTACCATTCCTTAGGTAAGGGAGCTGCATTCATTTATTTTTTTCTAGGTTTCTTCCCCCTTTTGTTCACTTGATAAACCTACGAAATGCATACCTTTGTCCCTGGTTGGCTACACTCACTCCACCACTGTATCTATGGAGGAAGCCAAGGTTGTTACCCAGAATATATGGCAATGTATTTAAAGTTATGTTGGTGTTAATCACCTGTAAATGTGACCTGATAGATCCGGCTGATCTAATAGTGCAAAATTAAGGGGTTCACCATTGAACCTATATCCAAGTGATCATACAAAATAAGTGAAACACAGTGATTCCCTATGCAGGGATATAGGTTACCACATATGAGTGATCAATATAAAGACATATAACAATTGTGATGCTTGCCAACATCCATAATGAGCCAGCATAACCATAAGTGGCAAAGAAACACACAATAGTAACTTTTCCAAGTGTGCTCCTGTGTTGGTGCAAGTGGTGAGTGATAATCCTAAATAGCAGGCATGCCCGCTCACCTTCCCCCTGCGACCCACAGGGGTCAAAATGCTTTTTGGATCACCCAGGATCCTGCACGCACTCTCCAGGCAAGATGTGTTCCACAAGCCCCAATGGTCTTTCCTTCAATTTCAGCTACTCCTCCATACACAGGAAGCAGTGTATATGCCCATATATGTACATGATGTTGGGATCATATAATAAGAATGTTTTCCAAAAATGTACTTGCCGAAAACTCTTTCCACCCTTCTCTATCCTTTTCCAGTGCTAACCCTCCTTGAACCCTTCAGCACAACCAGCCTGTTGGATTTTTTCATGCCCCACCAACATAACACAATAACGCTGACTGTGTTGATTCGGAATCAAGCAATTTTCTTTCCTTCCACCCAAAATCTATAGGCTGCTTAAGAATGCACATGTTAAAATCTTAGATGAGAATCAACTTCATTGATATATTTTGTTTATGTTCATGTACCATAAAATTAAATCTTTTGTATCCCGTGTTAAACTGAAATTCCATGTTTGGATGTTTATTGTTCCAGAATTAATGCCACTCCTTTGACTTTTACTTTCCTGAAAATTTATAAAATAGGATTAAATAATTATATTTTTGGTCTTGGCCATTAGTTATCCATTAATGCTCTAACTCCTCGAGTTAGAATGTGGATGCCGACTTACCAACATACAGCTTATCTTACAAAAGGTAACACCTTTAACATTACTTCTTTTTACATTTGCGTCACAATGTTCATTACCCATCATTTTTTTTGATGAGTTTAAAGTATGTAACATTCTTTGGCTCCATGCACACTGGCATAAAAATCGCTGCTCCTACAGGAGTTTTGTGTTTTGTGTAGAAGTAGCTCAGTGTTATCCTATGTGTCCATGCACATTAGGACGATTACATGCATATTTTAAGCTCAACGTTTAGAGGCAGGAAAAAAAACCCTTCTGGTTTGCGTTTTTGATTGGAGCTTTCTGGCAGAAAAAAAAACGCTAAACTCTCCTAGACTTGGCTAAACTGTGTACAAAATTGCTTTATATCAGCATTTTTTTCTGCCAAGGGAACTGGCTTTTTTTTATATATTTTTTTTGTTTTATTTAAATATTGGCACGAGGTGCATGAATGGTTATTTATGGTGATAATTGAGAGAGATCAATATATATGAGTTTAAACAATTCTTTATTTTTTAAGAAAAACAATGCACAGAGCGTGGCATTCAACTCTTTTATAAGCTTTTTTTAAGCCCAGTGTGCACTGAGCCTTAGTGATTCCAAGTGAAAAATGTAACGTTCAGCATTTATAAAGTACTAGCTAACGTTTTAGAGTCCCCTTTAAAACAAGAGAATGAGACAAACTGATAGAGAATATTACATTGATGTAATCATCCTTCCATGCCATGTGGTACAAGTTAAATAACAAATGTATGCAGTCACATCCACCCATTGGGTTTAATAAAGGGTTTGACTAATGTACTGTGACAGTAATAAATGCACAGGCCCTCACTAGACGAATTACACAATATAATGTTACTTGCCCCTACAATCTCAAACTTTCAGGAGACAGTCTATTTTCCTCAACATTAAAAGTCAATACTGAGATTTGCAAAAATAATTTTTTCCATATGAATATCCTGAAATTAGCAGAATGCTTAAAGAGAATGCTACATTTTTCTTTTTTTTCTGAAATCATGGTTTTGGAAATTTGTATTAATTTGTATTTTAACATAAAAAATCATTTCTCTTTACTAGCACTTGAAATCATATATCTTTCTTTTAGAAAAGGAAAAAAAAAATGCTCAGGTCACTTTAACAATAGCCACATAAATAAACAAAAAACAGTTTATCCTGATGAGGTAACACCCATTTAAAATGATACAATACAGTTTTATATATATATATATATATATACACATATATATATTACTATAATATAAATTAATACTGAAATATGGTGATAGCAACAGTGAAAAATAGATAACTACAGCACTAATAAGATTACCATATATCACGAAAATATATTAATATTAAACTATAGTGAAGTCCACAAATAAAAACTAGATAACTATAACACTACTAATTAAAATAATCTAAACTCACTGAAATAAAATTATATATAGTGTGTATCTGTCTGTCTGTCTGTCTATCTATCTATCTATCTATCTATCTATCTATCTATCTATCTATCTATTTTTTCCCTCTTCATTTCTTTGTTTCTTTTTGTGTTTGATGTCCAACTGTACATGTGTTTTTCATTTTATTTTTTTATTTCCTTTTTAATTTTATTCACATAATTTTATTTTTATTTTTTTAAGACAAGTTTTAATTTATGTGAACAGAAATACTGCACAAGAACAAATTAAGTTCCACATATAACAAAACTGATCAATGTTTGCTTGCTAGAAGAAGGTTTTGGTTTTGTTAGCTTTTGAAATACTTTGTAGAGTCAATGAAAAGTACACAGCTCCAACCCTTTGTGCCCTCCCCACATATGCTGGAATCAGGTGCTGGCTTGGAGTCCATCAGTCCTCCACACATGGTTCAGTATAATCTAAAAAAACACTGTATACAGATTATGTCTTCAATGGCAGAACTTTAATCACCCGGGGGTGAAATATGTCAGAGAAGTGGTCCTGGGGGTGAAATCATATTCTGAAACTTGATGACTTCACAGGCAAACTTTAATCAGCCAACATTGGCATTTTTCTTTTAGATCATACTGAGCTTTTTAAAATATGTTGCTTTGATTCTGTAAAAAAATTATCTAATTTATGGTAAGATTAAATCTTCTGTAAAATAATAATATAATTATTATGACTAGCAGTGGTAGCAATATTATTCTCAACAATAATACATTTTTATCACATTGCAGCTTTGACTTCATTTTTACTTTTTTGCTGTATGTGATTAGGCCTTAAAGCCTTTATTTCTGTACTTTATGTTTACCTGAAATAGTTCCATTCTCTGCTCTCCTCAGTAGTCACCTCAAGGAACCTCCCAAATATCACAGGTCAGGAGCTATTGAGATTTTAAGGGGTGATAATGCGGGGAAACTTTCTTAGATGTAATATCATGCACTAAAATGTAAAAACCTGGGAGATTCTCATGCTTTTAATTTTTTTGTGGTTCAATTAATTAAATACTTGTAGTAAGTACTGCATGATTAAACAGTGGGTGAAGTGTTACCTTTTGTGGCTTGACTTTTGTACAGTAAAGAGCGTTGAAGTGATGTAGTAAAATCCTGCAACAAATGCTGCATGAGGTCTTTGCTTTGATAAGGTGAGGAAATCCCTTAGACAATATGCTGACAATATCACATGGTACAGCACATAGCGCATGCAGTAAAGCTTTGTAAACTAACCCGTAGTCTGGAATACTAGCAAATTCAGTCACGCCTCTATGATTTCAGCCATGGCTGATACTATGCTACAACGGATTTACTGAACTGTATCTTCTATGACATTCCATTAACAAAGAGAGCAAAGAACAGAATGGCATGAGCAATGTCTACCAAAGACTTCAAACTACTAATGGAATTCTGTGGATTCAGCTTATCAAATATTTGACTGATCTCTGTGTTGACAAAGCTGTAGCTTAGTATATATGCACTAAGCATTTGATATTGGCAAGCAAATCATATAATATTAGAGTTTTTAAATGTTGTGTAGGTATAATGTTAAAAATCATATCCTATAATGTTCCACATAAAATAAAGTCATTGAAGCTGAACTCCAGACAGATATAAATGACATAAATTGATGCAGTCCAGTATTTATTAGTAAAACATTCCCAACTCTAGAAAATGTGAAAACTATCTTTTCCAGTGGGACTGCACCCACACTGCAAGGGTTAATTGCTCACTTAGTCTAGAGAAGAAAAGCACTTTAACTTTCCTGAGACCCCAAAAGATGGCGCTACCCTATGCTCAAGTGGTTGACTGTCCCTTGGCGTCATCATGTCCAAGCAGGACTATGGATCCTTCATTAGTCTTGATGACAACAGGACTGTGGGAGAAGACCTTTTGGAAATTGCTCTAGTAACAAGAAGGAGAAGATGATCGGGTAAGTAAATCTGCTATAATGGGTTCTCTAGACCTAAACAAGCACTTAACCCTCACAGTGCAGGTGTAGCCCCAGTGTAAGGGATAATGTTTAGGTTTTCTGACAGTGGGCTTTACATTTATTGTAAGTAACTGAATTTAAATTGATATCAGTCTCTTGGAAGCCTTGGTACCCTTTACGCCAGCACCTGGGAAAAGAAAGGAGCAGCAGTGGCAGCCAATCAGATGTCTTGCATGTAAATGACAGCGAACAAGCTGTCAAGGAGAAGAAAGCAGAGGGATGACATAATCAGCCTCCTGCTTTTCTTTTACTGTCCATACAGTAGGCTGGATGCAGGTAGATGACACCACAGTATTCCCAGCTGAAACAGAGAACGTGGTGTCATGTTCCTGGATGTGCTGTGAGGCAGAGATTAAACACTTCAGAACAAGTGAACACACATTTAAATCCTCTGGTAGGTAAAACAGCTCCATTAATGTATTTTATCATAGTATTTAGATAATTGTATGGAGTTCAGCTTAAAGACAAAGATAATCTATTCTAGACCATGTGTCTAGTGTTATATAAAGTGGGTGCTAATTAGATGAGCCCATCGCCTCCTAATCAAATGACTAGCCCGAGTCCTGAAAGGTGGGCTCCTTGAAATAAATGGTGTACTAGCAGTGCAGGAACCTTGAGCACCTTATGTACCAGTGAACCAATTAAGATTCACCTCCATCCAAATCTGAAATTTAAGTACAGATATGAGGGAGCTTTGCTCAACCAATATCCAAAAGGATTCTCTTTTTTTGACGAACTTTCTAGAATAATTAGATTTACAAGAAAAAACTCTGTCACGGGGCGGGTCGTTTTAGGGTAACATAAGTTTTAATGGAACCTACCTCAGGCCAATGTTAACAGATATACACAATGTAATCAAGGTAGGGTACTGCCATCTTTTTTTTCCCCACAAAATTTAGAATTAACAATTAATATCATGTTTTTTTCTGAATGTGTAACTTTAGGCAAATATATTTTTTGGATAGAGTAGGGAATGTTTAGAACCTCTGATTTCCCCCCCAGGCAGCAGTAAAAGCCCATCAAAGTATTTTGGGCTGGAGATCATTGTTATCAAAAGAAAATGTAAGGGACAACTATTCTGGCGACAAACGTCTAAGAGAAAATGTCCCCTTATTTTGGGGAGATTTTTACTTGTGTATTTGAGAATAGGAAGTACAGAGAAATCTCCCCAACGGAGACACAGTCATAAATAAAAACTTAACAAGGGTTGTAACTCCCCCTATTATAAAACAAGTTTTTTCTCATTAGCAACTAGTGCTCTGTAATAATACTCAATTTAATGCATCAAACCAAATATAATTTATGTTTGTGATACAATGTGTCAAAATGTAGACAAAAATGTCTAAACCCTTAAAATAAGTACGACAATATGGACTTACCCGGAGAAGTGACTGGGATTCATCCTTGGACTTGCTATCCCCTGTTGCTGGGTACTGTGGTGTAAGCGGTCCTGATTTTTCGCCACTAGCTCCAGCCGTTGTACTTTGAAATCCCTTGGCATCTACAGACAAGCCATACAGAGGTCTTGCTAAATGTGCAGCTTCAACGTTTGGGCTATCTCTTGAAGATTTCTGCTGCTCTTGGTTGACAGACACCGTGGTCAAAAGGCCCAGCCCTATTTGAGTATAGGATGGACTTTTCCTTAGAATGTCTGATCCTCTCCAGGCAACATTACGAAGGTCATCTACTGAACCATCAGACCAAGCTTTCTCCCTGAGCACGTCCTTGTCATCTGGCTTTTCCCTCTTCACAGTGCTGTCATATATGGCTTCTCCCATTTTAGAATCAGGGGTGACAAGATTGTACACCTTCATCTCAGTTTTTGGCTCTTCCTTGATGGTAGGTATCCCATGGCCCTCTCCACCATTGGATGTAGTGATCTCAGACTCCTGGCAATGTGCAGAGTTGAAGTGATCCAAAAGGGACTGAGTGTCAGCTGCTGTGAAGCTGCACTGTCGACACTTGTAGCAGTTGTGAACCCTCCTAAAATAAAAAGAAAAGAGCAACCATGATGTAAAGTCAATCTTTTAACCTAATTCTAGAGGCTTCTAGCAATGACAACCTTTCTGACACTATATCACCTTGTGGATTTCTTGTAACACAGACCATTAAAAAGTATCAAAATAAAAATGTAATATATTAAAGTTTCACAGTCCTTCGATATGGTGGCTGTGTTCATTTTCAGATTTCAGGCTAGAAATAGTTTTCACAAGTGCAGAAGATACATGGAATGAAGAAAAAAGCTGACCATACTTTAATGACCTCAGTCTTCACAAAGATGTATTGTTTCAGTACAAGATCACAAAAGGGTCTTCCCAGATCAAGCCACACTCAGAAATGTTTCATCCAAAAAGTGCATAATCATATGATATCATGTGAGGCTTGGTTTAGCTGGACTCTTTTGTGATCTTATTCTGGAACCATAAAGCTTTCTAAAGACACATGGGGAGCACTAACGGTCTCCATCGCCTGGCACCTAAAACCACAGAGATGAGCATAATGCAGACTTTGAGTTGCGGCTTCCTTTAGTACTGTACAGAAGATACCTGTCCTCAATTCAAATCCTGGTTAGCATACTACCTGCATGGAGTTTGCATCTTCTCCCTGCGCTTTAGTAGGTTTTCTCCAGGTGCTCCATTTTCCTCCCACAAACTCGCAAGGCATGCTGGTAGGGTAACTGGCTCTGGTCTATTTTTGACCTAATATGTACGTGTATGCGTATTTGATAGGGACCTTAGATCGTAAGTTCCTTGAGGGCAGGGGCTGATGTGAATGCACAGTTTGTAAAAGTGCTGAGTAAATTGTTAGCACTATATAAATACATGTAATAAATAACAGAGGGCTCTTTGTTCTAACTTGCTGTCCATGATGAAATGCCAGACGTGGTAACGCACATGGCCAGAATAGCACCAGTTGCACAGCTGCCGATGTAAACAGGATGATGTCTTTTGGCACACTGATTTATGAAGGTCGGTGCTCCTGTGACTGTGCATGCAGCCTTGTGCTGCCATCTGTTGGAGTGTTACAAAACTAGTCTCAACACTTTTTGATACCACCGTGTATGTGTGTGTGTATGTGTATATATATATATATATATATATATATATATATATATATATACACACACACACACATACAGAGAGAGAGAGAGAAAAATATATTTATATATCTAATTGCAAATCATGAGCTGTCTAGGTGAGTTGACTTATTTTAATCACAGCAGCAGCTCAGCAAGGATACTTAGGGGTTGATGAACTAAAACTGGAGCAAGCAAACTGTGGTGCAGCTCTGCATAGAAATCATTCAGCCTCCAGTTTTTATAGTCAAAGCTCATTTGCACAATCTGAAGCTGATTGGCTACCACGCACAGCTGCTCTAGTTCTAGTTAAGCTCCCCCTTACTGCTTAGCAATTGAAACGGAAAGCTAAAAAGTAAAGTATATAAAACATAATCAAAATATTACGCAGCAAGCAAGGGAAAATGCCAAAAACGACTTCTCTTCACATAGTACAGGTCAGTGAACACACTGGAGCACTCGTCCAGCTGTGTCTGTTTGCCCAAAATTGGCACTATAAGTCCAATAAAGTTAAAGTATTGAAGTGAGTTTGAGCTGTAAGCAGGTAAGTATTTGCCATTTTGCAGAGTAGAGTAAGGACTGGTCAGAGAGGAATTACTTTGATTCAGTTGGCTAGCTTGAATATGTATTGCAATACATATTGAAAATTATGGGTTTTCTAGGTGAGCTGTCTTTTATTTCCTCACAACAACTGTTCAGCAAGAATGCTTACTGCCTAGCTTTTGAAAGGGAAAGTTAAAAGGAAACAGATATGAAATCTAATCATCAACATATTATACACAAGAAAAAATTAATGTCAAAAACACTTCTAAGTGCACAAAATAGGCAATTACATAAGTATCTCACTTATGATGTAAAACAATAAAGGTTCACATATTATACTGTATGTTTTGCCAATAAACAGAGAGCTTTATCCACCTACTGATAATGTTACACAATGTTCTCTGGGGTGATGTGAGGCATTAAATGATCTTTAATGTAAGACACGCTGTGAATAATGAGAAATCATACAGTTACAATGAGTCCATTAGCACGCCGTATTGCATTCTGTTTACTGACATCCAGAGTTATGTCTCCCTTGATATCTCTATCGCAGGTTGGTGCTTATGTATTTGTAAAGAATTATTTAATGGAAGACTAGACAGGTTTAGCACACAATTGGCACAAAATCATGTTGCTGTCAAGTCGATAAGAAAGTTCTATTGTTTTAAGTGTAACTGATGAATTACAGGCTGGGTGAAGGCGGTGTTGTCAGCCTTCAACTAGCAGACATCACCTCTCCTTCCACACGCCATTAAGTGCCAAAACATGATCGCTGTGTGACAAAGATAAGAAAACAGTCCAGGATCATTACTGAAAAGACTTTTTTTTGTTTTTCTCCTTCAGCAAGTGGTAAAAAAAAACAAATAATCAGGGGAGTTGTGCCAGCGAGTGCTGTCCAAGGTAGAACTCAAAGGCTTGAGGTAAGCTCCACCTTCAACACCCAAAGCTAAGTCAGATACTGGATTAAAGAATATATATAGCTCAAAAAAAACTTTATGTTGGATAACATTTTGCATAAAGAAGGTAAAGGTTAAAACCTTACCTTCATATGCTTGAGATGCAACAGGAAACAAAAGAAAATTTTCCCACAGAGAGGGAAATTCTCATTTAGAAAGCGGTCACCAGAATGTTTACGTTATTGGATGATTTCCTTTCACATTCTTTACATACACTTTAAGACAGTAACTACACAGTCCCCTCAAACATGATTTTTACTCCTAAGTCATACAGTGGACACAACCTTCCTACAAAGAAATGTTTATCCTGGTGTTCACCTTTTTGCTTAAAGCTGATCACTGGGCTCCCCAACTACCCCATCTAACTGATTGCTGGCTTTACAAAAAAAAAAAACCCTAATTGTCCTATTTAGTCGTGGTCTCATGACTCTCCAGTCCCAAGTCTTCTCTTGTCTTCTGTTTATAGGAGGCAAATGGCTTCTTTGGGTGTCCATGACACTGTCTATGTGATGTGGACACTTCCTATTGGCTGTCCAGTGCTGGAGTTGCCTCAGAATCCAAAAGAGAAGTCTGCAGCAGTGATTGAAGCATGAGGGAACTGTTGGGGACTAGCCGGCATGTGCACATCTGCCGCACTGGATTAGTAGTCCCCCACCACAAAAAACGGCATTGGGAAACACTCAGAAAGATGGACTTAGTTGGGTATATCTAAACAAGCTATTGAAAGCACAGTTAGTTAATATGGGACCTGTTTAACCTGAGAAGGTATTTGAAATTCACACTCATCTCATACAGGCAAACACAGTTCCACTTACTTAGTTATTTTTTTTTTTAACTTCTCTTTAACCAGTATGGTGATCCAGACAGCCCTACCAGGCAATAAACCCTAATCCTTGACAGCCCCCATAGCAACAGGCCAGGCTTGGGCAAAAACAAAGGTCCAGACATGCCTCTTTTCTGCTGATTTGATGATACAAAAGCAGAACCACATTGAAGAAGTCATTCTGGGCTCTTCTACTTTTGGTCTAGCTGGCTCCTAGGTCTGTCTTTCCATATTTTTCCAGCATGCATGGGCACCCTGACTGGTCTGCAGCCAAGTAGATTCATACACAGCAAACTGCAATGCACCATGTTTTCTGACACCATCCTATTGGTACCAGAATTATTTTTTCAGCAATTTGAGCTACAATAACTCTTCCATTGGATCGGACTACATGGACCAGCCTTTGCTGCTTAAGTGCATCAATGAGCCTTGGCCAATCATGACCCTGTTGCTGGTTCACCTGTTTTATTTCTTTGGACCGCTCTGGTAGGTCCTAACCTCTGCAGACTGGAAACATCCCACAAGAACTGCAGCTTTTGAGTTTCTCTGACCCAGTCGTCTAACAATTACAATTTGGCCCTCGTCAAAGTTGCTCAAATCCTTATGCTTGCCAATATTTTCTGCTTTCAACATGTCAACTTCAGAGGCAATATGTTTGCCTGCTGTATACATATACACAGTATCTCACAGAAGTGAGTACACCCCTCACATTTTGTAAATAGTTTATCTTTTCATGTGACTACATTGTAGCAAAGTGTCATTTCTTCAGTGTTAAGTAGTGAGTGTACAGCTTGTATAACAGTGTAAATTTGCTGTCCCTCAAAATAACTCAACACACAGCCATTAATGTCTAAACCACTGGCAACAAAAGTGAGTACACCCCTAAGTGAAAATGTCCAAATTGGGCCCAATTAGCTATTTTCCCTCCCCAGTGTCAAGTGACTCGTTAGTGTTACAAGGTCTCAGGTGTGAATGGGGAGCAAGTGTGTTAAATTTGGTGTTATTGCTCTCACTCTCTCATACTGGTAACTGGAAGTTCAACATGGCACTTCATGGCAAAGAACTCTCTGAGGATCTGAAAAAATTATTGTTGCTCTACATAAAGATGGCTTAGGCTATAAGAAGATTGATAAGACCCTGTAACTAATCTGCAGCACGGTGGCCAAGACCATACAACAATAACAGGACAGGTTCCACTCAGAACAGGCCTTGCCATGGTCGACCAAAGAAGTTGAGTGTTCAGTGCCATATCCCGAAGTTGTCTTTGGGAAATAGATGTATGAGTTCGGCCAGCATTGCTGCAAAAGTTGAAGGGGTGTGGGGGTCAGCCTGTCAGTGCTCAGACCATACGCCGCACACTGCATCAAATTGGTCTGCATGGCTGTCATCCCAGAAGGAAGCCTCTTCTAAAGATGATGCACAAGAAAGCCCGCAAATAGTTTGCTGAAGACAAGCAGACTAAGGACATGGATTACTGGAACCATGTCCTGTGGTCTGATGACACCAAGATAAACTTATTTGGTTCAGATGGTGTCAAGCGTGTGTGGTGGCAACCAGGTGAGGAGTACAAAGGCAAGTGTGTCTTGCCTACAGTCAAACATGGTGGTGGGAGTGTCATGGTCTGGGGCTGCATGAGTGCTGCCAGCACTGGGGAGCTACAGTTCATTGAGGGAATCATGAATGCCAACGTACTGTGACATACTGAAGCAGAGTATGATCCCTTCCCTTCGGAGACTGGGCAGAAGGGCAGTATTCCAACATAATGACCCCAAACACACCTCCAAGATGACCACTGCCTTGCTAAAGAAGCTAAGTGTAAAGGTGAGGGACTGGCCAAGCATGTCTCCAGACCTAAACCCTATTGAACATCTGTGGGGCATCCTCAAACGGAAGGTGGAGGAGCGCAAGGTCTCTAACATCCACCAGCTCTGTGATGTCATCATGGAGGAGTGGAAGAGGACCCCAGTGGCAACCTGTGAAGCTCTGGTGAACTCCATGCCCAAGAGGGTTAAGGCAGTGCTGGAAAATAATGTTGGCCACAAAAAGTATTAACACTTTGGGCCCAATTTGGACATTTTCACTAAGGGCTCATTCATACTTGACTTTTTTCCAATTCTTGCCAAACGCCCCTATAGCGTTTCACAAGCGTTGGTCCGGCGTTTGCGAAGCGGTTTTAACGTTCCGCAAACGCTACATGCACAGCTTAGCCAAGCATTAAAAATGTCAAGCGTTAAAAATGTCCCACAAACGCCTATAATGAAGTTTGAATGGTGTTAACGCTCCGCAAACGCCCCGCAACCGCAGCGCAAACACCGGCCGGGAGTTTGCGGAGCGGCACCATAGACGTGAATAGGAGGCTTCAACTCCTCCTGACTCGACCAGAGGCATCCATTGTGCCGTGACACAATGTGACGCTAACGCTCCTGTTTGAACAGCACCATGTGCTGCAATGTGCAGAATTTTCCCAGGCGTTTGGGAAACGATAAAAACGTTTCCCAAACGCCTGTCCGCCACTTGCTAACAAGGCTAGTGTAATCGTAGCTTTAGGGGTGTACTCACTTTTGTTGCCAGCGGTTTAGACATTAATGGCTGTGTGTGGAGTTATTTTGAGGGGACAGCAAATTTACACTGTTATACAAGCTGTACACTCACTACGTCACATTGTAGCAAAGTGTCATTTCTTCAGTGTTGTCACATGATATAATAAAATATTTACAAACATGTGAGGGGTGTACTCACTTCTGTGAGATAATATATTTTTTGTTTTTGGGGGGGGGGGGGTTAATATTTGTGTATATATTTTTTATTTTTATTTTAATTTTACTATTTTTTTTTTATATTTTTGATTTATTTGATTTAGACTGTGATGTTTTTCTTTTACTAAGATGTAAGCTATGCATATGTCCAGTCCAATCAATGACTGATAGTAATGTTAGACAATATGCTTGAGGAAGGATCGCACTAGTGGACCCAAAACTGTTGCCATTTTGCTGTCTATTTTCAAAACGTAACATTAAAGAATTAATAAATTAGAAGAGTGTTACAGTTACTTCATATCCCTTTGTTTATGGGAACTGTGGATGGGTTCCAACTGGCAGTACCAAAATTGGTATGGGAGGTATGGGGAACACCCTACATTTATTTACAGAATATTTAAAGACCAAAGAGTGCAGCACTTTTTAATGCTCAAATGTCCTTTATTCTGAAAGAAAAGGGTACATCAGCAAGTCAAATCAGTTCCAGGTGTCCCTGCCCTTTATCAAGTGCATGGCGAACATGATGAATGGTGAGGATGCCTGAAACTGTCTCCATCTCCATTTGCCATGCTGGACATCTTTGGTCTGGTTAGTAAAGGTATAGCATCTTCATATATACCCAATTTCAGTATCACTGAAATGCAAATGAGATGGAAGAAAGGCAGCTGTATACAATACAATGTGCTTTAGCAACCTAAATATCATCCAGTTAGGATTTAGATCTGCTCTAATACATCAAAGTGGGTAAGAGAAGAGGGAGCAGATGTCCCGACAGCCAGGCAGGAAAGCATCTGCATTCGGTTTCACTGCGTGAGAAGAAACACAGGTTATGTAACTTAGAGAACTGGTAGAGGAAACAAATTCTGAAGCTCATCTTTGTCATCGTTTCCTGACCAACCTGTAGCTGTGTAGTGGAAACCTGTGAAATAAGGTTTTTTCCACATTACTGCATCAAAACATTACAGCAACACTTTCATATTCAACCACAAATACAAACAGTGCTAGAAGTGTATAAAAAACAATGACATTCTGCTTAATACAGGAAACAAATGAGATTTGGAAGTACATATATAAATTTCCCTTTGCATCTGTTATGCTACATTCAGTAAATTATCTACACTACCTATGCAGCCAAACAGAGCAACTCATGAAGGATATTTAGTACAAAGAAGATGGTTGAATCTCTTGAAAAGAGTGACACATTGACCACTTATGTTCTTTAATTTTTTTTAATTGTTTTTGCAAAACAATATTTGCACTGGAAATTTTATAACACATTATTACTAAATGAGTCTTCTTCACACAAGGCCTTCACAAACTATTTGAAACACCATTGTAGAAAGGTTACACTTCTAAATAAAGACAGCAATTGTAATGCTTTAAAGCAAACCTTGCGTAGACCACTTATCTTGCATCCGCTTTGGAATTTGTGAATATATGAATGTCCATCACCTGGCCATTTATATATACAGTGGGGCAAAAAAGTATTTAGTCAGCCACCAATTGTGCAAGTTCTCCCACTAAAAAGGTGAGAGAGGCCTGTAATTGGCATCATAGGTAGACCTCAACTATGAGAGACAAAATGAGAAAACAAATCCAGATAATCACATCGGCTGATTTGGAAAGAATTTATTTGCAAATTATGGTGGAAAATAAGTATTCAATTGAAAATAATGCCACTCATCCATTCTCACAACTATTTCACTCTTATTTTCCATTTCCCTGTAAGAACATACTTGTTCCCCCTCCATTATATCTCTTAATTGTACATCTTACTTCTTTATCCACCTGCCTGTGACACTTTCTTTACCTAGGGGGAAAAACTCTGTATATCCTAAAAGGGCATTAACAGTGAATTAAATTTCCATCTCATTTGTTTGTGTAAAACATCCCAAATTCTTAAAATATTACGTGTAAACACACTTGTACTATCTGCCAATCCACGTAATTGTGGAGATAACCATACAATTCTACTCAAATTTACCTGACTTAATGTATTTTCTATTTTTACCCAGCTTTTCCCCTTTGCATTATGTGTCCAATCATAAATTCTTGCTAATATTACTGAATTATTATATTTTTTCAAATCTGAAGCTCCTAATCCTCCTTTTTCTTTGTCTCTACACAAAATATCATGGCTTATTCTGGGTTTCTTATTCCTTAGAAAAATTCTGGCAAGATTTATTTGATCTGTTGCAAAATATCCTTCTGGTAGTTTAATAGGTATCATTTGAAATTTATATAAAATTTTTGGAACAATTACCATTTTTATTAGGTTTATCCGTCCTATCCATGACAAAGATCCCCATCCTATTTACCTTAGTTCATCCTTCATTTCATTTAGTAGTGGAATATAGTTTGATCTATATAGGTTCTTTGGAGATACTGTCAATTTTATACGTAGATATTTTAATTCTCTTTCTCTCCAAACAAAGGGGAATTCCTCCTGTAGCATTTTTTTCTCTCTATTAGGGAGGTTTATATTTAAAATCTCTGTTTTAGTAGGGTTAATTTTTAAATTAGACATTCTCACTATTCTTTTAAAGCTTTCATTAAATTTGGCAATGTTGTCCTTGGGTGTCCCACATAAAATAACATATCATCTGCATAAGCTGCCACCTTATGCTCTATTTCCCCTACCCAAATTCCCTTTATATCTATATTATTCCTTATAGTAGCCAAAAGCGATTTCAGAGATAAAACATATAGCAAAGGAGACAAAGGGCAGCCCTGCCTTGTACCATTTTGCATCCCAAAGTACTCTGATAATTCCCCATAAACCATAATTGCAGCCGAAGGTTGACTATATAATTTCCTTATCCATTCTCTTATCCTGGGTCCCAACCCTAGTACTTCTAAAGTGTCCAACATATATCCCCAGATTACTCTGTCAAATGCCTTTTCGGCATCAATCGAGAGTAGTTTGTACAAGAAACAGTGATCTTAACCCATTGTCTCTACCTTCCCCACTTGATTTATATGTACCCATTCCTGCATAAAGTCTTTCATCCTATTTGCTAGGACTTTTGCATATAGTTTAGTGTCTGTATTTAATAAAGAGATTGGTCTATAACTTGAACACTGAGTATCGTCTTTACCTTCCTTGTGTATAAGCACCACATGAGCTTGTAGGAATTCCCTCCTCATCTCCATCTCTCCTCCCAAAGCATTCATATATGTCCTCAGTTTGGGTAGTAATAGTTCTTTATATTTTTTATAGTATCTCACTGTGTACCCGTCGGGGCCTGGACTTTTCCCACCTGCAGTACTTTTTAATGCTAACTGTATTTCTTCCTGTGTTATTGCTGTTTCAAGGGATTTTAGTTGTTCTTCACTTAATTTCGGTAATCTTGCCTTTTTTAAATATGCCCTTCTTTTTTCTATTATTCCCATCTCCTTTTCCCCTACGATCCCCTGGGGATTAATATTGTATAATTTATTATAATATTCTTTAAACGCTTTTGCTATATCCTTAGTTGAATGCACTAACTCCCCTTTGCCATCTCTTATTTTCTCTATATAGTTCCTAGTTTTTTTTTTCCTCTGAGCTCTCATCAAATATTTTCCTGGTCTATCTCTCCATCTATATATCTCTCCTATCATTTTATTAAACACTCTCCTCTTATCTTCTTCCAGAAAACTATTTAATTCTTCTCTTTTATTTAGTATCCTCTGCATAATCTCTTTTGTTACTCTATTTTTATGTGACTTCTCTAAATCACTGAGTTCATTAAGATGTATATTTATTTTTGCTCTTCTTTCCCTCTTCTTCTTTGCTCCTATTGCTATTAATATTCCTCTAATGTATGCCTTATGAGCTTGCCACGGTCACTTCCTCAAAATCATTTTCCACAAAAAATTGCTCTATTTCCTTCTTAATTTTCTGATCTGTCTCTTGATCCTGAAGAAGTGACTCATCTCGTGTGCATGAGAGTAAAACGTATAATCTCTATCCTTCATATGCATAACTCTCCATATATCCACAAGTTGACATTGGTATATAATTTTTTTCAAAGGTTTCAAAAACCTACTACCTTCTCTCTGCAGAGGAGAAGTCATATCCATCTGTGGATCCATACAAAGGTTAAAGTCTCCTGCCACAATCAAATTTCCTTTTTTGAAATCTATTAATTTCCTCAGGATGTTTTTTAGGAATACCTCTGGTTTCTTATTCAGGCAATAGATATTTGCTAATGTACATTCTATTTCCTGTAATCTCCCTTTCAAAAATAGGAATCTCCCTTCCGGATCAACCATTCTCTCTTCCAGCTCAAACCTTATATTTTTCGCAAAACCTATTGCCACACCCTTTGCACGTTTAATTGGGGAATCTGCATAAAACCATTTTGGATAGTATCTGGACTGTAACTTCACATTTGTATCTTGTACTAAATGTGTCTCTTGTAAAAAAAACCACAGAAGAGAATTTATGCTGGATTTCTTTGAGAATTCTAAATTTCTTCCCGGGGCTATTTAATCCTCTAACATTATAGGTCACAAAGTGAATCTCTTCCTTTCTTCCCCTTTTCTCTCCTCCCCTCATCTTCCTTCTGCCATCTCCTCTCTCTCCCTCTCTCCACCATATCTTCCCCTTCGTTTTCTAGAGTACCTCCAGACTGATATTCCTCCTACAATCCCCAAGAGCCTTAAGCTGTCTACTCCTCCTTTCTATCACCCAACTCCCCGTTTTTTCTCCCCTCCCCTTCCCCTTTTAGGCTTTTAGTTTGCCTACGAATCATCTGTGGTCCTAATCCCACCCTTGATTCTACTACAAGGTGGAGCTCTGACCATGTACACCTCACCATTTTGCGCATCCCATCCCCCATATCCCCCCATGTTCTATGTACTCAATAACAGGTACTCAATAACAATAGGAGAGGGAAAGGAGGAGGAGAGAGAGGGGAAAAAAAAAACAACCCTTCCCTCTCCTCTCTACCTCCCCCTATCATTTCTACTCTCTATTCCCCCCTTATTCTACCTGTCACCTCTCTTTTTCCAGATCCCACAGCTCTCCCTCACCTTCCTCCCATCCAGGAATAACTATTTTCTGCAATTCAAGTCTCTCACAAAAGTCTCTCATGTCTTCAGGGAACTTCAATCTTCGTGAACGACCATTTTTCCAACAAAACAGACTGGAAAACCCCAACTATATCGAACGTTCTGCTTTTTCATTTGTTCTAATAATGGCCTTAAAGTTCTCCTTCTTAATAATGTTTCCGCTGCTAAGTCAGCAAAAATTTGAATATCTTCTTCCCTACATTTTATTATAGCTCTTACTTTTATCTTTTTCCATATCTCTTCTTTGTCTCTGTAATTATGAAATTGTACAATTACATCTCTCGGATTTTCCCTTCTACCTTCTTGTTGGAACCTTCCAGTTCTATATACTACATCTATTTTAATGATTTTAAGGGGTTCAGTTGCAGCTCTATCCATTATCGTCTCTAACATTTTCCCTATTGTTTCCTTCAGATCCTCTCCTTTGGGTATCTCTGGGAGACCTGGTATCCTTAAATTGCGCCTTCTATCCCTATTTTCCCGTTCTTCCAATTTATATAGCAGATTTCTTTGTTCTATTTTCATTTCCGTCATCCGTTTTTCTAAGACCTGTATAACTTGGGCATGTTTGTCTAATTTTCTTTCCGTCTCCTCTACCCTTGATAGTACTTGCCCCAGATCTTTATGTAGTTTCACCATTTCTTGTTTTATAGATTTTTCTAATCCCTCAAACGTTTCTGCTATTTCTATTTTAGTGGCCAATTGTGAGCTCTTCTCTTGTTCTTCTATATTCTCAGAAGCCACTATTTTTTTCCATATCTTCATCTACTATATTTTGGCTGATGTTAGGCTTTCCCAGGGATAATCTGATGTCTTCTCCAATACTGTTTTCCTTCTCGTATCTTCCATTTATTCCCGTTTGTCTCTCCGGGGTCCGTTTTTCATGTAATGGTATATATTTTTTCATTGAGCCTGTTTGAGAGACATTTGACCCTCCCCCTTTTGTCCCTTTTATTTTTTATATTGTTTTTCCCTTTTCCTTTCTTCCTGTCTTCTTTTTCCGGCACTGGGAGGGATTATCAATTTTAAGGCCCATCTCTCTAGATAAATATCCTTTTTAAATGTCCTTTTAAATCTTCTTTTCTCTTCCCCATCTCACCTATAAGCCTCTTTCAGGGTCAACTGCACTTTCGGGTTTTATCTTTCTTAAAAGTCCTCTTTCCACTTCTTCTATTGGTAAGACCCCTTAAATATAGCCCCCTGAGTACCTTCCCCCCCTCAGTTTTATTACACAATTTAGTCTCATCCAGTGCTCATGCTGCTCTCACTTACCCTTTTGCTCTTATTTCCTCTACTCTGGTGAGTCAGCTTCCAGTGTCTTCTCCCGAGGGGGGGGGGGATTAGCTGGCTTCAGTGTTCCTCCAGATAACTGCAACCCTCGGGGGGGTTTGGGGGGCCCAGATCACTCAGCAGAGAACCGCAGCAGTCCGGCTCATGAGGGGGGAGAATCAGCTGTTTCCTCTGCTCCTGCACGCCGGCCGGCTTCTCTCACCTCCCAGTGCTCCTTTGCATTAGGCCACATGACCTTCATCATCCACTGAGCTCCTCTCCAGCTGTCAGGACACTTGCTCTCCTCCTGTGCCTTGGCCTCGTCTCCCTCACCGCTCAGACCACCATGCCTGGGTCCGCGGGATACTCGCTCTGCCAAAAGGGACTGTACCCTCACTTAGGTAGGTCCCAGCGGTAGCTTCTCAAACATTCCCCTCCTTGACTCCTTCCTAGTGGGGCTATGGGTACTGGGTTCCCCCAGTGTCGGGAGATCTCACATTGATCTCCCGCTCTGTGCCATGTTCAGGCTCCTCCCTCAGGAGGTCTAGGTGCTTGATTTTACACACCTGTGGTCATGGAGGTGATTGGAACACCTGAATCCAATGATTTGGAGGGGTGCCCCAATACTTTTGGCAATATATTGTGTGTGTGTGTATATATATATATATATATATAAAGTTTGCATACCTTGACAGAAATCGTGAAATGTTGGCATTTTTATTGAAAATATTGCTGATCATGCCCATCAACACCTTAACATTCCTCAATAAGCTTTTTTGTGGCATTGGCACAGTAAAGGCTTCTTTCTGGCAGCTTGACCATGCAGCTCATTTTTGTTCAAGTATTGTCATATTGTGCTCCTTAAAAACAACCAAGCCGTTCCAGAGTAGTTTATATTTCTCCTGACGTTACTTGTGTTTTTTTTTTGTATCCTGAACAAATCTTCTGGTAGTTGTGGCTGCAATCTTTCTTGATCTACCTGACCTTGGCTTGGTGTCAAGAGATTCCAGAATTTTCTTCTTCTTAATAAACGATTTAACAGTATTAACTGCCATATTCCAAGCTTTGGATATCTTTTTATATCCTTTTCCAACCTAATAACATTCCATTACCTTGTTGTGCATGTCTTTTCACAGTTCTTTTCTGCTCCCCATGGCTCAGTATCTAGCCTGTTCAGTGCATCCATGTGAGAGCCAACAAACTCAATATTTATACATAGACACTAAATGCAATTTGAAAAGCCACAGATATGTGAAATTAACCTTTAAATAACATTTTAACCTGTGTGTGTTACCTTTTGTGTATGTACCAAGCCCAAACATTCTAGGCTATGTGAACGTTTGATCAGGGCCATTTGGGTGATTTCTGTTATCGTTATGATTTAAAAAGGAGCCAAACAACTATGTGATAATAAATGGCTTTATTGATCACTATCCTTAAATATTTTCAATATTAACGCCAACATGTCACAATCTCTGCCAGGGTATTAAACTTTTGAGCACAACTGTGTGTGTGTGTGTATATATATATATATATATATATATATATACACATGCATATACATACACACATGCACACAATTGTTACACATTGCCTGTAGCTACAGAGGTTAGTAAGGGTTTATTTCAAAGCTCACTTGTTGCTTCAGAATTTGAAAATGTATGAATGCTGTTCAATACTAAGAGAAAGTGTACCCTGAAATATGTACCTTTGTCTTGAATTTGACCCAAGAAATAACAGTGCACTTCAATGCCTGGCACCTTATAGCTGTTTCTCTGCAGTGTGAGGTCATCTAAGGCACCGTGCCTCAGAATTCTAGTCTCACCAGATTTGGAGTTATATTTAGTGATTTAACTATGTTGCTGCTCACTGTTCTTGCTGGAGAGAAAGCTGTATCTGGGGACCTGCAGTGCAAGAATCTCATTACTTCTGCTTCACTCATTCTGTAGATTTGTGCTTCTTCCTCCTCTCCTGCAACTTCTTAACCATTACCCTACTAGCCATCAGTTTATTAGTCATCAGGGGGAAACTACATGACATAAAGAAATAAAGCCCTGCTCCTCTAACTCAAGGTGGTCACCTCTGCATAGTAACTCTTTAATGGAGAAAAAAAGGCTGCATGGAGACTAGTCTATCAGTCTATGATGGGGACTAGTCCTTTTTGTTTTAGTTTTTTTCTTTTTGGGTTTTTTTTTTTTTGCAGAATCCTCGCTACATGTCCCTTTTCAATTGTTCACATTTGCATGTATATCTAAAATTAAAATAAATCAAATTTCCAGTCCGTGTTTAAGTCGGTCTGCTACTCTCAAGCTATTTATACTTATATTAGTTTGATTCATGATATGTTCCAAATCCGTCATGTAGAGTACTGCAAAAAAATTTTCATTGGGATTTTTTATGCACATATACACAAACAATTATGAAAGTACAAATGTTATACAAAATAATACAGTACTATTACTGTACTGCAATACTGTAAAAATTTGCACTTTTAGAATTTTTGTATATATGTACCTAAAAAGACCCAATCCAAAGTTTTTTGCCCATACTCTCAAGCTATTACTTGAGAATAACTCAGAGAAAGCATCACAGTCTCAGAAAGCAGACTCCTATGAGCCACAATATATTACCTACCACCAGCAGGAAAGCAATCAGTAATGTTTTCCTACCTAGTTGAATAGCAAAATGACTGATTTGATTCGAGAAGGGTAAACTAAACCCACATCCACATTTTCTTTGTTGCCAGTAGCGAGTGAACTGTATAATTTGTTTGTTTTACCGCTGTTCTGCTTTCTTGAATCAATATTGTACACACTCCTAGCTCAATGCAGGTGAAATGTCAAGATATCAATCTGTGAGAAGCGGGAAGACAGGTGAGCAAACTAGGCAGTGAGGTGGAACCATTTTGGAGATTGCTCTGGTTGAACGTCTTCCAGATTATGTCATAGCAAAATCCCAGAGTTACACTATTTGTGAAAGGAATATTTCCATACTCTAACCTGGAAAGAACTCAGGACTAAGAATAGGAGCATTGTAAACCCAAAAGATCAACCAAGCCTGGGTTTTGTAGGTCTAGACAGAATTTCCACATTGAGAACTTTATAAACACTCCAAATAGAGGAGATTTTTTTTTTTGCCTAGAAGAGAGTTGTAATTTCTAAGACAAAACCAAACTGCCAACTTTCTGCTGTGGAAAAAAAGAAAGCAATTTGGATTCATAATGCCAGTTTGGCTAAGGGTAATTTACGGATTAATTCAGCATACTTGCCATATAGTTTAAAGTGGAAGAAAACCCTAACTATAACTATTCTAAAAAATGTTCCTTCTCCACTCCTTCTACCTGTCCTGCATAACCTGTTTGAAAACAGGTAAGTACGCATATTGTTTTAAATCTACTCCTGTCATATGACCTGACAACCCCGGCACCTGCACAAGAGAGGAAGGAGCACCTATGGGTGACGTCACTGCTCCCGGAATTCACAGATCACCGGAATTCAAGTGCTCCCTTATGCAGAGCTGCAAGATCCAGTGACTGGACCGGAGCAGATTGAAAACAGGTACGTACATATAGTAGATATTTTTTTTAAGGGTTAGGCAGGCTAGGTTAGGAGGGAGGTGAACAGTTTTAAAAATAATTATTGCTATATATACTATATAATTATAGTTTTCTTCCACTTTAAGGCCTCATGCACACTGGATGATGTGGCCAACTCTCCTAGACACCTTTCTCCTAGCAGCACAACAATGTGCATGTAACACGCTTAGGCACATCAATTGATTGGGCATTAATTTATTTCACTTGCAGAATAATTTATTGGGACCACTGAAATTAACACTCAAGCACTAAATGCACCTAGAGCTAACGGCGTTTACAGGCATTTAGGTGAGTCAATTGTTTTTTTTGCCCAAATGTCCGTCTCCTGGACACAATTTTGTGTGTTCTGATCTCTGCCCCTAAACACCCCTGCTTCTGAACTTCTCTAAATGCCTACGTGTGCATGGACACATAGGCTAACATAGAGGGGCGGCAGGAAAAAAAAAAAGTCAAGTGCTTTTAAAACAGGCGTTTAGGAGTTAAAGTGTGCATGGGGCCTAAAGAAGAAAACAATTACCTGTTAAAGTTTATGTAAAGCCCAAACTTTTTTTTTCCAAACTTTTTTTTTTCCAATTTTGGATAAAGTGCTAAGATGTGTGTGTTTTTTTTTTTCAATTTCAATGTTTAGTACAAATGCAAAGAAGCCTTCAAACGAGCTCACTAACAATGGTAAGGCAACTCTCAAACATACAACTTCTGCTCCACATTACACTGCTATACTTCCAATTCAGAAGAACGTTTTGCAGTAAACCCAACGCAGATACATCTGGCTATAGTTTCTTTTGACTCTATATTTAAATCTTCTAAACTCTGATAAAAAGAAAGTTGTGTTGAGAAACGCGTTGGAAGTTTTTACATAACAAGTGAATGAACTTGTTTCACCTTTAATTTGACACCCATTTGTGTACTTTGAGGTGTTTTTATTGCTGTCTGTGCCCCCACTGGGGGGATTCATCCTGATCATTGCCTCCAGTATAAAAGGTGATTGCTATTTCAAAAGAGTTGTCACAGGGACAGGAGGTGATGGAATATCTTCCAATGTGGACATTGGGGATTTTCCCTTGTCTTAGAGAGATTTCTTTTTACATCCCGTTGTGTCTCTGGGACAGTAAGTGAAGGCATGGGTCTTGATCATTTCTTACTATATCCAAAGACTAAAAAAAATGGTAAAACTTTAGATACAGTTAATGGCAAACTCAGGACCCTGCATTCACTATATCTGGTCTCCCACAGTACACAGAACATGGAAAAGCAATTATTGTAGTAAATATAAACTGCTAAATACCTTTTCTCATCAGCCATATATAGCAGTCTTGTAGAAATCAATGCCCAGCTGAGCACTGGTTAAAGCTTGAAGAAGGAGTATTCATTCTCCCTTGATTGTCCTATGCGTCTGCATAACCTTTGACCCTCTGTCTGGACAGTGCTGATTGGTCCTGTGCTGATCATATGCACTCTCCTCAAGGAAAAAAAAACTCTCTAGCAATACACACCAAACTGAGCATGTACAACTTGTCCCCAAGGCTCTGTTCTATCAGCAGATGGATTGGGGACAGTAGAAGGGGAGGATCATAGAAGACGGGATCAAACAGCTATTTTACACAATGTAGAGGATTAACCCCTTAGGTTCCACCATGAGTATACCAAGCATGCTTTACTTTATATACAGACTGATTTTACTGTTGTGGGTTTAGTAGCCCTTTAATTAAGTAAACAAAAAAGCAACACAACTATTCCCTTCCTCACCATCATGTTCACAAATGTACTTCTATACTAAATATAAAGCAGAACTGTGGCCAAATACTAAATATCTCTACTTAACAACTCTATCCATACATTTTAGTATAGTACATCAGGACTGTTAGAAAGGATGGGGCATCACTGCAAACCAGTCAGGATATACACGTTACGCAGCCCTGTCAGCATAACAACAACAGCTTGCTTACAGGAGAGAGCACACAGACTTTATCAGTGAGGTTCTGTTCCTTCATCATCCAATTACATGCCAAGGTGGGTCTTTGACCGAGCTGTACTTCTTATCTACTGTGGGGAAAGGTGAGGTCATGGACATGGCTATGCTGTCTGGCAGTGGTGCCTGGGTCACAAGACTGGCTGAACAGAATTGCTAATAATAAGCAATGCCACTCAAACATTGTTTAACTGCAAATTGAACTACTTGTGTAAAGTCCCAACTTTATAATATTGACATATTCTACTGCATACTGACATCACCCTGAATAACTCACCCTTTACAATGAAGATTTACAATCTCCAACTCACCCTGAAGAAAACGACAGTCAAATGTTTCCATCACAGTCATATGTCAGACTGGTATCACAGCTTGATTTTCTCGAGGGCACAGACACCCTGCTACCTTGTTCGACCTTGCTGTTAAACTTCTGGTTCAGAAAAAGCTAAGCACAGTGGGAAGCAAGTTTACTTTAAAGTAAAACTGCAACCAATACATATTGTAGAGGTTGACGCACACTAAGGATTCGGCTTTTTAGACACGCAATAAAGAGCTTTATAAGTTATACTCCTGTAGCCAAGTCCTGAGTGCGCCTTGACCACAACAAGTTTATCGACATGCACATGTGCAAGGTACCCAGGCTTCGATTGAGGCACATGTGCAGAAACTATTATATATACAGTATATATATTGTATGGATATAACGACGTGCCCATTTAGTCACCATGTTCAGATGCAGGTGTAGGCCTTTTTAAAGTGATTATAAAGGATTTTTTTGTTCGTTAACAAACATGTCACCTAGATTGTAAGCTTGAAAGAGCAGGGCCCTCAATCCCCTCATGTTTTGCATTGTATTGTTATTGTTCTGTCACATGTTCTGTCCCCCTTTGTAATGTACAGCGCTGAGCGAACCATTGGCGCTTTATAAATACTGTATAATAATAATAATAATGTCATACTTACCTGCTCTGTGCAATGGTTTTGCACAGAATAGCCCCTATCCTCTTTTTCTCAGGTCCCTCTGCTGGTGCTCCTGGCTCCTCTTCCTTGACCAGAGCCCCCAAAAGCAAGGGCTCTATGGGGACACTGGAGCATGCTCACTCTCGAGCCCCACTTTAAGCCATGGGTTGGCCCCACCCTCCTCTCTCTTCACACTGGCTGTGATTGACAGCAGCCGGAGCCAGCAGTTCCCACTGCTGTGTCTCAGCCAATGAGCAGAAATGCCGGGACAGCCAAGGCTTTGCACATCACTGCATCAAGAGGGGGTTTAGGTGAATATTGGGGATGCTGTGAGTGGAGCAGCACAAAAAAGGTTTTTTACCTTCATGCATAGAATTCATGAAGGAAAAAAAAATTCAGCCTTATCACTTTCCACCTTCAGCCTACAACCACTTGAACTTCTTTAACTCCTTTGACCACACTTGACTGTGTTCCGGAGTATAGATTCCTCAGCTTACCTCCCTCAGCAGCTCATAGAGGCCACATCTGATGATTCACAGGTATTCAAGGCATTTTATCAGCAGCCACATGACAGGCCCTCTTCTGTCAAAACTGGCGTGCATGCCAGAGCCCAATAGCACACAATTTCCTTGGAAGACCCAGCTACTGCAGCCCCCTCCAGACTGCTACGAGAGTACTGCAGTTCCAGTGGGGTAGCACTTCGTCCTTGGGTCCCAGATCCCTCCAACTATTTGCCTGTGTTACTAGAGCCAACCTGGACTTCAGTGAAAGGGATGCTTTTTCTGAGGACAATCGCAATTAGCAGTTTTTGTTCTGAACTGTTTTACTGAAGTATTGATTCCCAACTACACACCATGGCTATAGAGACTATGCTATGAAACCATATGTTACCCCTACTGAACCACAGAGACACTGCAGTGAAGAGTCCCTATCTGTACAGGTCTCATTATTCTGTTGATTACACATGTTTTTTGCTACCCTGAACCTGTTTTGAATTTATGCTTCTAACTTTGCACCTCTTAATGCAAAGCAAACAGTAAGTTAATGTAAAGCCAGCCATAGATAGATCGATCCTCGGCCGATTCTGTGGGGACCAGCCAAGATTCAATCCATCTATGGGCAGGCTGGCTATAGCCGCTAGCAGTAATCATTGTATTCTGTTATCCGGGAAGGTCCCCTGCCAGCAGAATACAACAGTTCTGTGCGAGGCATTCCCCCATCAACACTGACTGTGTTGATGGGGAAAGTGAGGGATTTTCTTTCCTTCCACCTGCGGTGGAAATGAAAAAAATCAATTAATCTATTGCTTTACTATTCGTCTGATCTTTCAGACAATTATCTACTGCATATATATTATTTTTGGTAGAGTAGCCAAGGCTTAGAACCACTGTCAGGTTTGTATCCATGCTGCAGAGAATCCCTTCACTTCCTGTCCCAGTGACCACATAGGAAGTGATTTGAAACCTTCCCAGAGAAAAATTTACCCTTTCTCCACTAAGCCTAAAAAAAAAAAAAAAAAATTCTGGAGTTCCACTTCAAGACTTTGGCATTCCATAGAAGCTGTAAAGTAGAGGAAGCTGGGAGCTATAGTTTATGGGTGGACAGCAAGTGGTGGCTTTAAAGGCTTACCTTTGCCTTACAGATTTAGAAGCATGCTCGGAGGTTAGAACATTTGTGCTGGAGTAATTAAAGTCCAGATGTTAGACATATATCAAACAGAGTTACTGCTTACTTCAAGATTCTAAAATTTCTAGATTACCAGGAAATAATTTATGAATATGACACACTAGTCCTAGGAGATCGGTTTTGAATGTGTCAGAAGCCAGTTGGAACGATCCATTATTTTTTTCTTTTTTTGTGTGTTATTTACGGGGGGCCTCCTGTTTATAAAAGTAATACCCCTATTTATTCACTTCTACCTCCTTATTTATTTTATTCAATTTTCAGTTTATCAGAGCAAAATCAAATTGAATTCAACCAACATATAGACAAGTGGAAAACACTTTTCACTTGCTGTCAGCTCATAAAAGGTCTTGTTTTTTTCATTATTTTCAGTAGATCTACACTAGGTCAGTCATTAGCACTGCTCCTCCAATGTTACAGGAAAAGTGACACTGGTTTATATTTTGTGGAGTTTTTGACAGTCAAGTTCCCATGCTGCCTCTACTATTAAGTTCATTCATTCAATATTAATTGCAATAGTATATGTAAATCCCAAACTTGTTTTTTTAGCTTTGAATAGGGGATGGAAGAATTAAAATTAGTTGTCTGCGTCCTGTTACTAGAGTCCCCAAAACAAAGCAGGAAGTACAACAGGTGAGACAGTACTACAACCTCCACTGAAATCCAATGCCCGGGGAGCTGGGTACAGGCTTAAAGATTTCCTACAGCCTCCAATGCTGAATGAGACAAGGAAAAGCCAACACTCTGCAAAATCAGCATAAATGGATATCCTTTAATGGTAAATAGACATCCAACGCGATCATGGCTATCGTTAAGGTCTAATGGCTGAAACATATTGAATGTCTATTCGGCTGTATCCTACCATTCTGCATAAAAGGATATCAATGTATGCTGATTTACCAGAGTATCAACTTTTTCTTGTGTCTCACACAGCAAAAAGAAAGAGGAGATCTCTCTAAAGTCCTGGCACCCAAACTGCAGGCCTTCAGGACTTATTGTGAGACCCTTGAAGATAGTAGTCTGTGTTGATGATTACTCAAGCTAATAAAGAAAAATTTTCTTTAGACTTGTGTCTAGTTGGTAATGAAAGATTTGGAAGACTAGTCTATCACATAACTCACTCAACACATAGGTCGGATAGAATTTGTGGAACTCTTGATAAAGTTCAGAATTATATATATATATATATATATATATATATATATATATATATATATATATATATGAAGATAACTATGTAAAATATTGTTGAGATGCATCTTATGTAAGAATGTGAATTTGATAATGAAGACCAGTCATAAGACACATCTCTGAGAAAGAAAAAATAAACTAGATTTTTGAAATGCATTGGATGTTCTGAGTCACGACACTTGTTGAATCATGGACAAACAGATGTGGGAGTATTGTTAGCATTTCTGCCCGGCAGTACTAGGGTCGCTGGTTTGAATCCCAACCATGGCACCACCTGCCTGGAGTTTGCATGTTCTCCCTGTGCTTGCGTGGGTTTCCTCTGGGTACTCTGGTTTCCTCCCACACTCCAAAAGACATGCTGGTAGGTTAATTGGCTCCTGTCTAAATTGACCCTAGTATGTGTGTATGTATGAATGTGAGTTAGGGACCTTAGATTGTACGCCTTTTGAGGTTTAGGGACTGATGTGAATGTACAATATATATGTAAAACGCTGCGTAAATTGACGGCACTATATAAGTACCTGAAATAAATAATAATAATAATAAATTGTATTTTGGCCTATAAGTCCTCATGCACACGGGACATTTTGATAACGCTACTAATGTTAGCTGTGTAAAGTCATGCTAAAACATGAGTTTTTCAGCTTTTTTTTAGCATTTTAGCATTAGCGTTTAGCTGCGTTTTGCTGCGTTTAGCAGCGTTTTTCCAAGTTTGCGGTTTTTATTGGTCAAAAAAAATCCAGAAACACCGCTTTGCGGCATTTTACTGCGTTTTTCAGCGTTAAAGCATTTTTACAGCTAAAAACCTCCTCTAGAGACTCACTAGTCCTGGGTTTTTGTTCCAGCCAAACAACGTTGATTACAGTCTATGTGTGCTTGGACAGATATGATAACTTGCTGGGGGGGTTTACTAGCTCTAGAAAAAAAAAAACTTCAAAAGTCAAAAACAGCCGCTTTAAAAACGTCACGTGTGCATGAGGACTAATGGTTATGTAACTGTTGTATACACACAAACAGCCGTGACTACTTATTTTAAAATGATTTTATGTTATTTGTACTAGTAAAGATTGAAAAAGGTTTTCGTGTAACAATTTTCACTTTTTGCCTATTTTTTTTTTTCTGTGGTTACTATTAAAGTCCCACAATTGACGGTTGAGTCCTATGTGTATATTATGATGGAAACTGGTAAGATCACTGCTAGATTTATTAAAATTTGGAATTAAAAGGCTATCTAGTACAGGTTTGGGAAGAGAAGTGAACCTTTACATTTTACAATACTAAGCCTTTTTAGCTAAGTGGTGAACAGGGTGAAGTAAAGGTCTTGATATGTATTTTTTAACTTCATTTTGTATATTAGATTTCTTTCATGCCATAGATTACCTCATCTGTAAGTCAAAAGGTTTAAAGTGAATTTGTACTTAGCCAACGCAGAGCAAAGCAACACTTCACTCAAATGCAGACCTCCCCAGACACATATGCCTCCTTGGCTCTCCAACGTTTCTGGTAAACCAGGGAAGTAGAAGCAAAATTGTGCATAAGAAATGAGTTATAGCTCATACAAGGCTATAAACTCCCCATACAAAAGCCTTGATCGGCACAGGAATGTGACAAGCAACTAGTTACATGTTTCTCTATACCCAGGAGCAGGGGCGGACTGACAACTCATGGGGCCCCCGGGCAATAGGGGATCATGGGGCCCCTGTGTCCTTGCCCAAACTCAAAAAAGCCTATGAAAAAGGTACCAGGGGCATCTCATGGGGCCCCCTACTGACCCTGGGCCCTCGGGCAGTGCCCGAGTTTCCAAATGGTGAGTCCACCCCTGCCCAGGAGTACTGGGTATCTCCCTTGACTCCTAAAACTGAATGGAGCTCCATGGGGCACAAGGAGCTGATGAAAACCATGAGCAATTTTTACAAACTCCTATTTTTTCAGCATGCAACTTTCTTTATAAATAGCTTATCTAGAAGATTATTTTCACTGTGCTTCTCCCGTTACCCTTATGGCCACAGCTTTTACTCCTGAGCCTAACATCAGTTCATTTTTGTTGTTTCATATAGTCGCACCTTCCACTGGAAAATCTGCAGTCTTTGCAAGCAGCACATTAAAAAATTCACTCAGCAGGTATGCTTAACCTTAAAAAAGGTAGATCAGATAATGCTTCTGGCTCACAGGTTTCTCTCTTACAGATTTACTCCTAGGTGCCAGTCTCTCAGCTCTCTATAATCTCAGCATACTCGGAGATCTATCCTGTGCCACAAGAGGTATGATCGCTCAAACAGCCACAATGTTGAATAAAGAAACACTCTACGTGTGATTCTTTTGCATTAAAAACAAGTTCTTAAAAAAATAAATACAATAAGAAAAATCATGAGAAATGTAAGCAAAGACATGCCTAACAAGCTCTAATAGAACTCCAGGCATGTCGGGATTGCAGAGAGCTTAAAGAGTGGCACTTACGAGTAAACCTGCACCTGTGAACCAAAAACGGGGAGGCTGTTCCACAAGCATAATCAGATGTACATTTGTGTTGGTCAAGTACTTTCTTTACAAATAGGTGTAAAAAATAACCAGCAACATGCTGTGTTTTTACAACCTAACTCAACATAATGAAATACAAAGATTTTTTGAGGGGATCTTAACAACCAGGCCCCTTAATTGATGCTTAGGAATGAATATAAAGAAACACACAAATGTTTTACAAAAGAACTCCAGCCAAGAAAAACATAGCTGGTAAACTCAAACATCTGGTTACGTGCGCTTGGTAGTTTTTATTATTATTATTTTTCTTCTACTGAGCTCAAGAAGCATCTGTACCGAAGGGTAAAGTGGACCTTGAACTAAAAGGCAAGGTCTTACAGTATCAAGACCCCCCCCCCCTTTCAAACAGAATAAAAGCTGTTAAAAAACACTTGTGGAATAAAGCCAGAAAGGTTTACCTTACCCCTAGCTTCTGCTGGCACCTAGAGGTGGGTGTAATCACCAACCTTCCCATGCGATTCCGGTAACTCTGAATATCTCAAACCTTTGGTGAGAAGAAGCTCCTGCACTGCGCAGTAGCATCTTCCCAGGGTCTCACCTGAAGTATTGTGACATCTTCAGGTGAGACCCTGAAGATGTCACAATGTCATCTTCAGTTCAAAAGAGGAAGTAAGGTTCATATATTTTCTTAGTATTTTACAAATACCTGAATGGTGATTCTAGCAAAGGGAAAGAAACTATTCAGTTTCAGGAAGCTTAAGAAGACAAACAATCACTCAATGAATTTGGAGGAGAAGCAGTTCAACCTTAAACCGCCTAGGAGGTTCTTTACCATCAGAGCGGTAAGTATGTGGAAATCCCTTTGGTGGTGTCAGTGCAAAGTGTACATTGTTTAAAATACAATTTTCATATCCCTGTATATTTCAAATGCGCAAATGATGCAAATGTGATATTGCATATGGGAAATGATAGAGACATAAACGTATACACACCCATATAGGTTGAACTGTATGGACTGATGTCTTTATTCCAGTTTACCAACTATCTAACTATTTTATTTGACAGGTTAACTGCCACAATTTCAGATGGAAGCAAAAATGGTGGTGTTGGTTTAAATAGAAAATAATAACATGTTGCCTTTCATTGTAAGGCCAAATTGGATTGTAATCAGTAAACTGTGTGTAGTTTTCTGACACAACATTTTGGGGTGGATTTACTAAAGGCATATAAACTGTGCATGTTGGAACTGCAGTTGCACTCATTTGCCCCAGAGCTTAGTGAATGTGGTAAAGCTCTGCTGATTTTCATTATCCAATCATGTGCAATCAAAAATGCAGTTTTTTTTTAATTTTCCTTGCACCTGACTGGGTATTCTTTACAAAGTGAAGCTTCACCATGTTCAATAAGCTCTGAGGAAAATGAGTGCAAATGCAAAAGTGCACAATTTGATTTTAGTAAATTCACCCCATTATGTGATGGATATTTACATCCAAAGGGCCTACTAAAGTTTTTTCTTGTCAACAGCAATCTTTATGGTAAAAATAAAAAAATTCTAGTTCACTTAGTATAATTATTATCATTTTATTTGTGTGGAGTTCTCCTTAACTGTTCTTTTTGTCAATTTTGGTACGGTGTGCTTTCGTTGTCTATTTTTAGGCACTGAAAAATGTCCCTTACAAGAATAACAACTTGCATGTTCAAAATGAAACAGATTTATGTACAACAAAAAACGAAAAAATCAAAATGAAACTAACAGATTTATGTACAACAAAAAAAAAAAAAAATCCACGGTAGAGAAGAAAATTTTATACAAATATGGAAGATTGGGGAAGTAGTAAAATGAGCTGAATATTTACAGGTATGCAATAGAAGCATGAAATACGCAGCCTACAGCTAACCACATGTAAATGTGTTTTATTTATTGTGCAGACCACAATAGATTAGCTTCAGTAGATTGAACAAGCAGATAAAATAAGAATCTGCTTTTTTTTCCCAGAAAAGAACTTTCAAGTTAATTATTTAATTGCTTGATTAGAAGGCCAATCGTTCTAGGGTACAATTTTTTGTTTGCCCCTTTAGAAGCTGATGACAAAATTACACAAAGCTTTTTGTCATTCCCTCAACTTCCGAAAGGCAAAGTAAACAAACAAATATGGACTGTTTTATATACAGTGTATCTATCTATCTATATATATATATATATATATATATATATATATATATATATATACACACACACACACACACACACACACGCTTATAGAGGCCCTAAAGAGGCCTCAAAAGGTTTGCCTGTTTCTTCTATTTCTCCTCTGTTTCAACACTACAAACTAGTCCTACAACGGTGCCATCTCCTCCTCACTCCCCCTCTCTGTTGGGGTCCCCCAGGGCTCTGTCCTTGGACCCCTTCTCTTCTCCATCTACACCTCCTCCCTTGGCAAACTCATACACTCTTACGGCTTCAATTACCACCTCTATGCTGATGATACTCAAATCTACCTATCCACCCCTCACCTCACCCCCACATTCTCCGCCTGCATCACTCACCTCCTAAACGACATCTCTGACTGGATGTCGCTCCATTTCCTCAAACTCAACCTCTCCAAAACCGAGCTTCTCATCTTCCCCCCAGCCCGCGCCCCCCCCCCCCATCCTTTCCATTACTACCAACAACACCACCATCAATCCCGCCCAGCAAGCCAAGGTCCTTGGCGTCATTCTGGACTCAAACCTTTCCTTTCAACCTCATATCAAATCTCTCACAAACACATGCAGGCTCCACCTCCGGAACATCTCCAAGATACGCTCCTTCCTTACCCCAGACACCACTAAACTACTAGTACACTCCCTGATTATCTCACGCCTGGACTACTGCAACTCCCTCCTCACCGGCCTACCCCAGTGCAGGCTCTCCCCGCTTCAGACCATCCTGAACTCAGCGGCCAGACTCATCCACCTCACCAGCCGCTCCACCTCTGCCACTCCCCTCTGCCTCTCCCTCCACTGGCTCCCCATTGCCCAACGCATTAAATTCAAATTGCTCACCCTGACCTATAAGGCCATTCACAACACTGCCCCTAACTACCTCACCGACCTAATTCCCAGGTACCACCCTACCCGTACCCTTCGCTCTTCACAGGACCTCCTTCTATCTTGCTCCCTGGTCTCCTCCTCCCACGCACGACTGCAAGACTTCTCCAGGTCCTCCCCCATCCTCTGGAACTCACTACCCCAATCCATCAGACTGTCACCTTCCCTTCTCACCTTCAGGCGCTCCCTGAAAACCCACCTCTTCAGGGAAGCCTACCCCACCCTCACCTAACAGCCGCTGCCCTTCCCTCCTCCTACCACTCCATCCCCCACAGCCGTTTCCTCCTGTGCCTCTACCCCCTCCCTCCTAGATTGTAAGCTCGAAAGAGTAGGGCCCTCTTACCCCTTGTGTACTGTTTGATGTTACTGTTCTGTTTCATGTATTGTCCCCCCCTCTATTGTACAGCGCTGAGCAAACCCTTTGGCGCTATATAAACTCGATAAATAAATAAATAAATAGTACATTCTCTTCAGCATTCAGCACTTCCAATCAGCTACATCAGTCCTGTAGTGACTTTGATGGTCAGAGGAAGGAACCTACACACATGCATCCTACACCCCTGGAAGTATCGAATGCTAGAGAGGCTTTTCGAATTTGCAGTGCTGGATCAAAGGAAAGGAGAGTTAATATGATGTCTCTACTGCAAGTGATTACTGAATTTAAAACTTTTGCAAATAATTCTGCTAATGGCCAACTCCAGCTAAAACTTTTTTTTTAGTATATGATCCTTTTTTTGGCGTTTGTGTCCTTAACGGGAAAACTGCCCATCACTGTCAGGACAGAAGCAAAGGAAAATCCCTTGCTTCAAAGTCCCATTATTACACTTTTCACACATATATTTGGAATAGGAGTCCTCAGTACAAAAATCTATTTAAGAGAAAATTAAATGCAAAAATAAAAAAAATAGAAATGTAAACGTGATTTTATATATATATATATATATATATATACATACACCGGCTACTTTATTAGGCACACCTGTTCAATTGCTTGGTAAAACAAATTGCTAAGCAGCCAATCACATGGCAGTAACTCAATGTATTTAGGCATCTGGACGTAGTAAAGACGCCTTGCTGGAGTTCAAACCGAGGATCAGAATGGGGAAGAAAAGGGATTTAAGTGACTTTGAACATGGCATAGTTGTTGGTGCCAGTCAAGCTGGTTTGAGTATTTCAAAAACTGCTGATCTACTGGGATTATCACACACAACCATATCTAGGGTTTACAGAGAATGATCCAAAAAAGTGAAAATGTCCAGTGAGCTGCAGTTGTGTGGACGAAAATGCCTTGTTGATGTCAGAGGTCAGAGGAGAATGGGCAAACTGGTTGCTGCAACATTCAGCTGGAATGGTCAGAATTTGGCGTAAACAACATGAAAGCATGGATCCATCCTGTCTAGTATCAATGGTTCAGGCTGGGGGTGTAATTCGTAGCACTAGCAAGGTGTACCTAATAAAGTGGCCAGTGAGCGTGTGTGTATGTATTTTTTTTAAAGGAAAATTCCTCCAGTGAGGACAAAAATAAACATATTTTTAGTAGAAGGGTGAAGGGTTTGAATTTCTTAGAATGTTTTCTTTGCATGGACATCATAATGACAGGAAATGAAGGAAAGTCTCCCCAGTGGCACTTCCTCACACATGGAAAACTAAAACAAAAACAAACTGGTTGGAGCTATGCTGTAAGAGTGGATTAATGAATACTGTTGTACATGGGGTTTATTAGGACGCTTAGAAGGAGCCCCAAAGAAAAGGAAAATGGTCTGTTCTATTTACTTTTATAAAACACAACAGGACTTGACAGATCAAGCACTTTGAGGCTTATGTACTAAAACTGGAGAATGCAAAATCTGGTGCAACTTGGCTTAGAATAGTTTCCAGGTTCTTTTGCCAAAGCTTAGTTGAACAAGCTGAAGTTAGAAGCTGATTGGCTACCATGCACAGCGGCACCAGATTTCAAGTGCACCAGTTTTAGTAAAACCCCCTTTGGATCCAAAAGAAAAGAGAGATCTACTTTTGAACCTAGAAAATGACCATGACTTTGATAGTCAATTTGGTGACTGAAGTTAGAATATTTTCTAACAAATTTTCCATCTGCTTGAACTGAAATGATATTGGGCATATTGGCAATACCTACCTGCATCTTTGGAAAGGCCATTTCATAATACTGGCAGCACAGTGATTATTATGTCATGCATGACCAAACAAACCATAATCAAGAACTGCACATTAGCGGTTTTTTTTTTCCACAAAGGTGATCTTACTTGTAACTGTCAAGAAATATTCTGGGCATACCTGTAGTGTCGGGAAAGGTCTTCTTCTCCCAGGCTGCTAAAGTCACATTTGGTACATGAGTGTTCCTTGCTTTCTTTGACCGTCAGCTGTCCATCAATGGCTTGCTGGTGATTCGGTTCCTGCTTGACTTCAGAAGCCTGGCCTTCATGGGCATTCTCATAGTGAAGCAGGAGCACATCTACATCAGGAGAGGAGAATGGGCATTGATCACACTGGTGTTTAACTCGTGGGCTACCTGTCACCCCAGCAGACAAGTGCAATAGCAAGAGAGCACAGTGAGAACAATTACTTTTTTTGCAAGCAAAAGGGTAAGAAATCTCTCCATGATGCTTTTCAGGGCTGCAGAGGCCTCTGGGGCAAAACGGGCAATGTTTAATAGTACACTTGTGAATATTGTGGTGCTGTTGGTAATGGCGTAGGAGAGGCCCAACCAAGATCACCTCAGGGCTATGGCTTTTAGAGTACCTAAAGTCACAGAACTGACAATTGTAGCTGGTGACTATTAAATCCTCAGCTGGTTTAATTGAGAGGTCTTTCTTTTTGGCCAATCCTTTCTCTACTTTTGCCAAGAGCGGTTCATCGGAATTTTTGGCAATATCATTTTGATTAATGACTGATCTCCTGAAGATCTTGTCATTGGAATCCGAATTAGGGCTCTCTGGTACCCCTCCCCCATGCTGTTGACTGTGATGGTCTAAAAGTTTGGCATTGCTGGAGGATTCACAGCTGAAACTACAGAACTTGCACCAGTAGTAGTTGGTGTCATCGTTCCCATTCTGCCTGGAAGAATCTACAGGCTTTATTGGCACTGAATATCCAACTGGCATATCATCTGCTGCTTTAACAGTGATTTTGTCTTGCCACTTTCCCATATCTCCAGGCTCACAAGAACGTGGGATGGGACTGGATTTATTGGCAGTTTTCTCAGATGGTTTACCAGAATCAGAGGACACTTTCATTTTGTTAGGGTGCGTCTTTAGAAAGTGCTGCTCCAGCTCGGTTGAAGAGTTGCCCATGTACGTGAAGTTGCAGAATTTGCAGCGGAAGTACTTTGTGTTTCCTTGGCAATCTGGTGTTTTACGCCCGATGCCGATGAAAGTACCACCGAAGGTAACCTGTGAAAGAAGAAAAAATATTACTGAGTACATAGAACCAATTAACTTTTCACATTGACTCTCAGGTAGCTAATAACTGGCTTGGTAAAAAAAATGTTAGTTGTGGTCTGAAAACATAGTCAAAGGACATTCTCCCGCTGATTACTGCTCACCCATTCACTTGAAGGAGTTGTCCGCTTTTCTCAAGGACGTGGAAACTCCTTGTACCTGTTTTTCTCTAAAACTGGAAACCCCATTTAAAGCATATCCAAAGCCAAAATGTTTTTTGTGTTTAGGATAGAATAGTAAAGAGTCAAAACCTCTGTTGTTACCACTTTTTTTGTTGTTCTTAGTTTACCATTGGCATGTTTTCTCTTCACTTCTCTGCCATCTTAGACAGTTGCCACTGGAACAAGGGTTCCCTTTGGAAGGTTTCCCCTCTGTCTTGGTGACAACTCAAATTTTTGGATTTTCCTTCACTTTCAGACTCTGCGACAATGGTCACCAGGATAGAGTGAATCTTCTTACCAGGGACACAGTTCCTGGTGACACAGTTCCTCACCGCTTTATCAAAGCCTAACAACGTTTAGTTTTTGCATACACTTTAATAGAAAATTTAATGTATGTAATGCTTTTTTTTAAAACAACACGGAAAAAAGCCAGATCTACCATTGTTTAATATACTGTTTGGTATTTAAATTAAGTTATAAGAATAGAATTAAATATTAGGTACCAGATAGTTGTTATATGGTTCTTTAGAACACAACTGTCAGCCCTGTTTGAATTAACTTTCTCCATTCAACGACAGCAGGTGTTTTAAAACCATAAAGTTATTCCCATTGGTTAAAAACTGTTAACTTCACACAGAAGTAGGTAAAGGTATGCATTTTTAAGTTGACAATGCGATTGGGGTTTTCTAAGAATAAGACGATAAGCTCCGGCGTTCCATCCACTGCTCTGCAGGAGAAATATCAACAAAATAGGTCTTTTTTTTTTTTTAAAGTGACATGAAAACTTTACTACCGCTTTTAACTCCAACTCCTATAAGGTTAAAGTCCGCTTTGCAACTTTTATAATAAAGTTTATCTGTAGGTAAAATGAATATCTCCTAAACGTGCACCGTTTATGAGATATTCCAATGAATAGTAGCTGGTGACATCACCGGCGCATGCGCCTGACGCTCTCAATGGATGGCATACTTGAGTGCTGTGCCACGATTGTGGCTTCGAGCACATGCGAAGGAGTGACATCACTACGGCTCGGCCATTTAAACGTCCGTAGCCACAAACCCAGAAGAAAGACTGGGTGAGGAAGGAAGCCCTGATTATTTTTTGTAGAGCTTCAGAAAAAATGAAAAGGTGAGCTGACACTGAACGCCATTCTGACCCCCCTCCCCTCCCAGATCCTTGCTGTACTTACCTCTGTATTTGCTGAGGAATTGAAATCTCCATTCTTCTTCCATCTCATAAACAGTGGATGGAGAGGAGAGAGAACAGCAGGAATTTCCAGTCCCCAGACTGCTACACCGTCTACATGGGCAAGGAAAAGTCACCAACCACGGAGGTAAGTACAGTGGGTACTGGGCTGAGGGGGGTGGGGGGTGTGTATGGTGTTAGTTCACCTTTTCATTTTTTCTGAAAAGGTGTACACTTTTGTACACGCAAAATGTATTTTAAATGCAGCAAACTTAAGTGCTTAAGTTCATTTTAAAATTAGTGTAACCTAAACCCCTCAGCCATACTCTGGACTGGAAGTGGCAGCAGAATAACCAATAAGGTGTGCTGCAGTGTTCATGTGCTGACAGGACAAGATGATGACCTCATCAGTGTTCTGCTAATCCTTCAATTTGCAATCACCGGCTGGAGGTGGGGAGGTGACCCATCAGTACTGCCTTAAGTGGTAATAAACCCATATTGCAGCTTACCAACTCTTAGATGCCATGGCTACATTAGTTTTCTTTGTTAGACTTTCTTTCCTTTATTTTCACCTGGTGATCCAGCCAGTAAGTATTGTTTTTCAACAGAACAAGCTGTCCTGTAAATGTAGCAGTTACAGGGATGAGACAAACCATTTAATACTGATAGGGGTAATTACAATGATCAGCTTTTATTTATGTAAAACCTTTATCCCAAAAGGAAAAACATGTTGCTGTAACTGCTTATAAAGTGTTAACTGGAGTTTGGCTTCAATTTGTTAGTGTGTCCAAATCTGCTTGCACATCTAACAATCCCCCCCCCCCCCTCAGACTAACAATGCTGCTGTCCAGGGGTTTCTGTTGCTTCTTCATCCAGAGTGGGGGCCCTCTAATACAAGAGGTGTGTTACTGGCCAGATAACCAGGGGAAGCAAAGGGGGAAATGCCTTATAAAAGAAAACAAATGCAGCCACCACATATAAGGATAGGTAAGTTGCAATAAATTACATTTTTGGGTTTGGGTTTAATACCTCTTCAACTACAGCAGAGAAATATCAGGTCAGCAACCTTGTTGTGTTGTCTGGTAGAGCTCTGTAAATCCCAGGAATGGATAGGTAAAGTCCAAGACAGTCCTTATATATGCTTTTAAACTGTGTATCATTTTGCTTTCCAAGATGTTTGAAATGAATCAACATAAACATAGTGGTAAGGCAGAAAAAAATGCTTTAGGATATAAATCTATTTCCACAAGTAGCACACACAGAGTGTGATACATTTGTAAGGCAAATTATTTTTAATTCACTATTTTTTTATTTAATTTTTGTTGTTGATTTTTGTTTGTGGATAAAGCAACCCCCTTAGGCAAAATTGAATTGCCCAAAAAGAATACCCTGCAAAAGAATAGAGGTAATATGTATCTCTCCCGCTGTCTGTTCCACTGAACTCTGCATTAGTGAAGAGAAACCACCAACAAAGATCCTGCAATGTGCAAAACTTATGGGAGTGTAGGGGATTGCGGGAGGAACCACAGAACATAGCTGGGGACTAGGAGATCAACAGCCCTGAAATTTTAAATTCTGCAAGATCTTTAGCTGGTGGCTTCTCTTCCCTACTACGGAGATCAGTGGTATTGGGTAGTCCACATATTCTTCTCAAGGCCACTTTACTACAGAAATGTATATTAGCATGAGGCACTTTAAAAAGGAAGAGTCAGTCTTGCTATCTCTTTTTGGGCCCTCACTCATAGGCTGTTTGGTAAATTTAGTTTGGGGCTTCAACTGTAGCCACAGTAGCCAGAATTGTCTAGTTTGGTCTGCTCAGGGCTCCACAGGCTGGGAGTTTGATTATCTTCCTTTGACTCTGGGAGAAGCTTCTGGAGATTAGGGTGGGAGTATTCAAGGCCTAAATATTTAGTAGGGCCTGTGGGGAGGTGAAGCGTGTAAAACTTGGAACTTGTATGAAACAATATGTCAATGTTACAAACACCCTGGGAGGAGAGCACCACTAGGGGATTAACTCACAGTTCAATGTAGTCAGATGTAGAGGAGGAGAGGTGCCGACTGCTTCTGTTTCAGAGGGTGAAGGCCTGACCTGTCTGGTCTTAAGAGGGTCTCTCTCCCTACACTAGCCCCACACAAGAAGCACACCAAAACCAGGGGCAAGGACTAAAACAGACCCTGTTGACCCAGGATGGCTGTCAAGGGTTACATGATCACAGCACAGCCAACCGTAATGCTGCTCCATTGACCCAGAAGAACACAGGGAAACATTGTTTCCCTTGAACTTCTCCAGGCTGTGGTACCACTCAACTGAGTGCCACCTACATTGGAGGATACAGACTGTACCTGCCTACAGGCATATGCATTCCCAGGTGTGCCAAGATGGTGGATGGATTCCATTAATAGGCTGAGGCCCAGAGAACATTGTCTTTTTCTTTGTGATGGAATAGACTTGTGAGCTCAAGGGGCTGCTTGCCCTGGAGTACACCTGGGCTGGACAATGAACCTTCATTGAGGCAGTGCTCATAAACTGTGTACGCTTTGGGACTCTGCGAGTAAAGTCTCCTCTCTTGAGCTGGAGTTCTTTTGCCCTCAGGCCATGAAACGTGGGCTACCTTAGTCCTCCATGACTTATGCTACTTTTTTGGTACATGGTCCTCAGCTGTGCACATATAGAGAGTTCTATCAGATTATCATTACCTTGGGAATTGCTGGTGTTATTATCAAGATAGAAGTGTCCTCCATTGGCAATCTGTTTATTTTGGAGTATCCTGTTCCACCTCTAGATCCCCTCCCAAGATCTATCAGCAATAAGGGCTCATGTACACTGCAGCTGAAAAACTCACATTTAGGAGCTGTTCAGTGTTTTTTTCAGCAGCCCCTGAACTCACCCTAATGTTTTCCTATGTCCATGTACACATCTTAGTTTACAGTCATTTACAGGCATTTGAGTTTACAGTCGTTTTTTTGAACGCAGAAAACTTGCGTTCAGCAGTCGATTTTATCAGTGTTTCAAACGCAAACCACTTGTAAACGCGTGTAAATGTGGCAAATCACGTTTATAAGCGTTTGCGTCTGAAATTTTTTTTTAACTCTTCCGATGCTGTCCAGAGCCTTTTTCTGCATGCAAAGCATTTTCAAGGTACTCAAATGGACAAAACACTGAAAACTACCACCAAACTACCAAGCTTGTCACACATTGTAATGACCAATTCACACCTCAGACATCTCCCACCCTTGCAAACAAAAGATATGTTAATGACCATTCACACCTCAAATTCCTCATGAAGACCCCCTGCTAGGTGACCTTAATGACTCACTCCACCAGACACCTTTCCCATCCTTGGAAACAAAAGAAATGTTAATGACCAACTCACACCTCAGCTAATCTCAACACATACTGCTGTCTCTGCTTCTACTCTCTGTATTTCTCTAAAACAGTCTGAAATAGTTAATAATTCACCCCTTTTCAGTGCATTCTGGGCATTTGGGAGCTTCTCCTGTACTTATCTTTAACCACTTCCAGACCGGACACTTTTACCCCCTTCCTGACCAGAGCAATTTTTAGCTTTCAGCATGGTCATGCAACACTGTACCCAAATGAATTTTTTACCATTTTTTTGAGACAGATAAAGCTTTATTTTGGTGGTATTTATTCACCGCTGGGATTTTAATTTTTTTTGCTATGTAAATGAAAAAGTCCAAACATTTTGAAAAAAAGTGTTTTTTTTATAAAATTTTGCAAATAAATAATATTTCATCATAAATCTTGGACAACATTTATTCCGTTATCTTTTTAGTAAAAAAAAAAATCCAAATTAGTTTATAACCAAAAATTATAATTTTTAATATTTTTTTTTTACATTTTTATTTTATTTTTTTATATTCTTATTTTTTATTTATTTATTTTTTTACATACTGTCACCCTAGCAGTACAGTGTCACCATGGTGACACTGTACTACTTGTGGGGGGTGATGAAGATTTTTTTTTTTTTTTTTTTTTTTTTTACACTGATTGCTTTTACATCCTATATGGGTGTAAAAGCAATCATTTCTCTTTCTCTCTGTCTGCATTCTTGCACTCATTGAGAAGTACTGAGTGAGCTGTGATTGGTCACAGCTTGTCACATGGTACAAGGCTGTTGTGAATAGCCTTGTACCATGTGACCTCTGTGATCATTCACAGATTTCACACGTAGTAAGCAATGATGTCACAAGTGACATCTTGCTTACTACTTTGCATGTGATCACTGATTGGCCAATCAGTGATCACATGATCGGGACCTCGTACAGAGGTCCCGTCCGACGATTGGTGTTTCACTGTGTCCGGAGGACATAGCGGGCACCGGATAACGGTGCTGCACGTTCCCAGGGAGCGCGCACAAGCAGGGTGAGGGGAGGCCGTTTATAAACGGCCACCCGACCCTGCACACTGCCACCGTCCAGCCGTTTATATGCAACAGCCGGGAAGTGGTTAAAAACGCTTCTAAACGTGCATAAACACGTGAGGCAAAAGCATCTAAACAGACGTTTATTAATCTACGTTTTCCAGCCGTCAGTTTCCATCGTTCAGAAATGCCCCGTGTACATGGGGTCTTAATCTACAAAAAGCCACTAGACTGAGTACTGAGCCAGAGTGGATGGATGACAGCTGTGTGCTTGGCTGTCCTACACTGATTAGGTAAGAACCTGTAGACATAACAGCGGCTCCTCAGGGTGTAGCGCTACACTAGCAACCAATCTTTTAACATCTTCCAGGGTTGCCAGCCTACACATCTAGGCCTAGATTTGACTGGAATAAATATAAAAAATATAAAGTCTAGAAAACAAGTAGAAAAACACAAGATCTCTCACAGCCTTTTTATTATCAGGCAGCTGTACTTCAGTGATGTTGACGGCAGGTGAGTTTATTGCTGTTAATATTACCAGCAATGTGTATGTTAGAATACTTGCTGTCTTGTAAAGTTAACTTTCTTTTAATTAAGATAGCTTCCAGCTCGTGTCTGCCTATGCCTTCTTATTTAGCTGTCACTTTCATGTAAACCTCGTTTGAAAGAAGCAGGCCAGGTATTTCAAGACTTCCTTCTAAAAGTGATTTATTATATCCTGGCTAGCCCTTATTTAATGCTTCATTTTATTACCGAATGTCATCCTTCCGACAATCCACTCTACAGAGCACTTCCAATTTTAGATGCTACCAACAACAAAAAAATATATATATTTAATAAAATGATCAAAAGGAGAGGCAGATGAGCAGAATTTGCAATGAAATTCAAGCTCTGCCAATTATTACTTGTCGTTTTGGTGGTATACTCAATTATTACTTCAATGGCCACGTTCAGGGGAGATGGAAACCACAGGCATATTTTATACAGTGCTTTACATTTCAATAGTCTCTTCTCTATTTATATACAGCTAAAGCAAGTCACCTCCACTACACTGTGTAATATAAAGAGCATTCAATTATATAAATAACAGTGCAATCGCATTAGTGGGTAGGTAGTGTGATTTTATTTCATGAATGTTTAGATGGCCAAACTGCCTTATATTGCTTGTTCGGACCGCTCTTTGTGTTCAGAAAAATTCCAAATTTTGGGGTGTCAACAGAACAGGAAGAGAGGAAATATCTTCCAATGAGGACACCAGTTATGGTGACAAACAAACAAGGGTTCCCTCATTTTTGGTGCCACCACCATTTTTGGTCGTCGATGCTGTTTATGTTTTCGGTATATCCAGGGTCATTGTTGCCCCCTATGGAGTTGAACATCTGTTTTTTATCTTACATTATAACACATACATTCAAGAGCCGCTTATTAGATCTGGCTGAGTTCTTAGATGTCTTTCTGCACATTTGCCAGTTGATTGACTCACTCTGTATTGAGACTGAAGTCCCTATGGGAGATTCAAGTTTGATCCCTTGTATCACTTTAAGTCCCTTTGAAGTCATTTACATGATGTGAGCATCTTCTGCTGGTGTGACTGTGCATCCTTGCTATCTTGATATTGATATATATTTGTACATCCTTTGCTGTGGCTACACAAGTATATATGTCACAATAATTAAGTGAATCCTGAAGAAGCCCCTATTTGGGTCGAAATGCATCGATCCATATGAACTTCATCTCCTCTAATTAACTGCTTCCCGACTGCCCTACAGCAGAAGTACTGCTACAGGGCGGCAGTGATGTGCAAAATCACAGTCAGTTCCCCCCCAGTGTCTGAATGGCAGCGATCAGCAACTTATTGCAGGACTGCGGTGAACATTCTGAGTAATAAATAAATAAAAATTCCAGTATATATACTGCTATCTGTAGATGCTATAACTTTCTCGTAAACCAATTCATTTACACGTATTGGGATTTTTTTCTGCTGCTGGAACTGCAAGCACTGATGTGAACTATGACATTGACAACAACATAACCTACTTTCTGTGCGTTTTGGATACAGAAAAAAGCAGAAGTACTGCTACAGGGCGGCAGTGATGTGCAAAATCACACATATATATATATGTGTGTGTGTGTGCATATATGTGTGTATATATATATATATATATATATGTGTGTGTGTGTGTGTGTGTGCATATATGTGTGCATATATGTGTATATATATATATATATATATATATGTGTGTGTGTGTGTGCATATATGTGTGTATATATGTGTGTGTGTGTGTGTGTGTGCGCGATTTTGCATTTTCAGGTAGGGGGCGTGCAAGCTCCCTACTTGCATCGCTATTGGCTCCTCAGCATGTCAATCGCCAGGTCCCAGCCGTCGAATCTCAGCCAGGACTCGATAATCATCGATGGAGCTGACAGGGGAGAGGTCTGTATGTAAACAATACAGATCTCTCCCCTGTCAGCAGGAACAGGTTGCTTTGTATTGCTATGCACAGCATAGCAATACAAAGCAGCTTGTCTACATAGTAAAACACACACAGCACACAGTTAACCCTTTGATCTCCCCAAATGTTAACCCTTCCTGCCCAGTGTCATTAGTACAGTGGCAGTGCTTTTTATTAGCATTGATCACTGTATTGGTGTCACTGAAGATGTCAGTGACAGTCAGTTCCCCCCCAGTGTCAGAATGTCCACCGCAGTCCTGCAATAAGTTGCTGATTGCTACCATTCCTAGTAATAAATAAATAAAAATTCCAGTATATATACTGCTATCTGTAGATGCTATAACTTTCTCGTAAACCAATTCATTTACACGTATTGGGATTTTTTTCTGCAACTGGAACTGCAAGTACTGATGTGAACTATGACATTGACAACCATATAACCTACTTTCTGTGCGTTTTGGATACAGAAAAAAGCAACTGAAATGCATGCAGTGTGAACTGACCCTTAACCTTCATGAATTTTATGCATGAAGGTAAAAAACCTTCTGTGTGCAGCCCCACCCCCTCCTCCCCCAGCCCACCCAATATATACCTGAGCCCCATCACGATCCAGCAAAGTGCACAAGAGCCTCGGCTCTCCAGAGACGCTTCCTCCCCATTCGCTGAGATTGCAGAGGGTGCCAATGGCAATCACAGCCAGTGAGCCAATGAGGAGGGGGGGCTGAGCTGCAGCTCGGTGTGAATGGACAGGAGTGAGCCTGCTTGGGTGCCCCCTAGCAAGTAGTGATGGTCCGAACACCCCCATGTTTGGTTCGCGTTCGAACGTTCAACAGCGAAGTTCAAACTCAATACAAGTCTCTGGGACTTGAACTTGTAAATTCAAAAGTTTCCATTTTGGAGGCCTATATGCAAGTTATTGGCCATAAAAAGGGACTTGGGTACTGCTGAGGGACATGAATCTGTGAAAAAAAAAAAACATTTCAAAGCGTACCCTTTTTAAAGGGGCAATCATTTTTCATTGCTTAAAGTACAAAAAAAATGAAAAAATCCTTTAAATATCATGCCAGGAACATGCGCAGAACCATGGTCTTTTCCTGACACACACAGACATGCGCTGCCCTTTAGCAGACATGCGGCAGTGCCATCAGTTGTTGCCTGTACTATGGTGTGTTCTCAGAAGCCTCTACATGCACCTTGTGTCTCAGTACATTGTGATTCTGCAGAAGGGTCAGGGACTCGTCTCACCCGTAGGTCAGCCTACTGAAATAAATGACATGCGATGTGCGAGAATGCGTGGAAAGGTGTGCGCACTCTGTCGCTCCTGCATGCTGTGAACAGAGCGCCTAAGCGACAGATACATTCTTATCGATTTTAATTAATAAAAGTGCATACATAGCCGACCTTTTTTTCCAGGTTTGGATAGCAAGGGGAGAGAGTAAAAAACCCCAAAAAACTGAGATTTGTTGTAATGTTTGTGTTTCTGCAATGGAGATCCACCCTTATTACCTGCCCTGGTAATACCCGTAATGTCAACACTGGGCCTCTGTGCTTCTCTATGCAATGCAGGCACATGGCGGCTGGCAGGGTGATGAACATTGCTTCCTGAATACGTCACAGAACTTTGCCTTAGTACTCCTCTCAAGAGCCCTGTTGTAAGTAGTGGGATGACTCCTGGCAGAAGGTGTGCACATTTCAGAATGCCTTGATGGGTGGATGTAGGAGAGATGTTTGCATGTAGACCACGCTAGGTCACGCCCACATGTGATGCCTCCATGACTGAGAGACCTAAACTGAGGGGGTGGCCAGGGACAGCCAGGCTGGGGAGGAAAGGGCTAGATGAGGGGTCTGCAAACTCTTCAGTATAAAGGCCACATTGATTTTTTTTCAGTCCACAAATATTTGTTAAAAAATCAGTTCTATAAATGGCCAAAAACACAACTGAACACATTGTATGTGGAGGGTTTGTAATGAGCAGAATATGATCTAGAACAGGAGAGAAAAAACTTCAGTAAAATACGAAAAGAAATTCAAATAAATTTGAGCCTATCAGAGTCCCCCTGCATCAAAGTCCCCATCTGAATCTCTCTTACATCAGAGTCCACCCCTACATGAGTCCCCACCAGAGTCCCCCTTACTTCAGAGTCCCCATCTGTATCCCCCTTTATATTAGAGTCCCCATCTGAGTCTCCCTTACATCCGAGTCCACCCTTACATGAGGGCTCCCATCAGAGTCCCCCCTTACTCCAGAATCCCCATCTGAGCCCCCTCCCCCCACTGATATCACAGTCCCCATTTGAGTCTCTCTTACATCAGAGTCCAACCTTACATACGGGTTCCCATTAGAGTCCCCTCCTCCTTACTTCAGAGTCCCCATCTGAGTCCCCCCACACTGATACTAGAGTCCCCATCAGAGTCCACCCTTACATGGGGATCCCCATTAGAGTCCCACCCTTACTTCAGAGATCCCATCTGAGTCCCCCTCCCCACTGATATTAAAGTCCCCATCTGAGTCTCCCTTAAATCAGAATCCACCTTTGAAGTAAGGGGTCTCTGATGGGGACCCTCATATAGAGTCCTCATCTGAGGCCCCCCTTATATTAGAGTCCCCATCTGAGTCTCCCTTAAATCAGAGTCCACCCTTATATGATGGTCCCCATCAGAGACCCCTTACTTCAGAGTCCCCATCTGAGGCCCCGCTTATATTAGAGTCCCCATCTGAGTCTCTCTTACATCAGAGCTCCCCCCCCCCCACAAACTGCAAAGTCCCCATCTGAGCACCCATCCCCCGGAAACTACAGTCCTCATCTGAGTCTCCCTTTCATCAGAGTCCACCATTAACATAAGGGGGGAGACTCTGATGGGAGAATCCCCATCTGAGTCTCCCCCGTACTGTAGACTCCCTATCTAAGTCTTCCTTACAACAGAATCCCCATGTGAGTCTTGTATCAGAGTCCCCCCTTAGACAAGAATCTCTATCAGAGATCATATTACATTGAGAGGCCAGATAACACCTTGCAGTGGGCTGTATTAGGCCCATAGTTTGGAGACTGCTGGACTAGATGATTATTATTATACAATATTTATATAGCGCCAAAGGGTATGCTCAGCGCTGTACAGTAGCAAGGGGGACATAACATGAGACAGGACAGTAACAATACAATACTCGAGGGGTTCGAGGGCCCTGCTCTTTCGAGCTTACAATCTAGGAGGATGCTGGACGTCCTCCAGCCAGGAAAGAGGTGAGCCCTTTCTGACATGCTGCAGCTTCTAGTGCACACTGTGAGAAGCTCAGAGCGTGCTGTAAAATCACAGTAAGCCATTTCAGTCCAGGAGAGGAGGCTGAAGGGACGGCCGGAGTCCACAGGCAGCTCTATTATAGGCTATAACAATTTTTTTTCTCGTAACTTTCATAAATGATGAAGTGAAAGCAGAGCGGCAGCCTTGCCCGGGGTGCCCTCCCAGCTGTAGGCCCTAGGCTGGGTCCTGGCCAGGAATGTCCTCCGAGCCATCCTTTTCATTCCAGGAAATATACATTGGAACATCATTATTTTCCTTCGGTGAGACGCCAGTTCTCTGTACACCTCTCAGACTGATAGGCAGGCTCTCGCAGCACGTTGTTAAAGATTTTATAACCTTTCCACGTCCAGAGACTCGAAGACAGAAACCTTCCCACCACGGCGGCTTCCAAGGGGATAAAAGTGACTTTGGTTGAAGGAGAACGCATGCGAGACATAACTGGAAAAAGACGCCAGGGCTTGATCCCCACCTTCACAAACTGTAAGACTTTAAACAGTTTAATAATTCCGGTGATTTAAGGCTGCGAATGACAGCAGCGAGGGGGGAAGGCAGGCTTTCCAGGGCCTGTTGTTAAAATAAAGGTTGTCATAGCAGGCCGATCGGGCCCTTCCCCTGAGCGGGCCACACCTGTCTAGTGATGTTACAAGGCCAGACGGAGAGAAGGCCCAACGACGGGGGACGTCACAGAGAAAATCCTTCATTTCTGAGGTGTGGAAATACGTGACGTTCTCTTCCATCCTCTCCGGGGCTCGGAGAACCATCTCACACCCACTGCAGGCCGCCCTGCCCAGGAGAAGGAGCCTTCGGCAAGATTGTTTAGGTGGCTTTGTGTACCACCCCTCCAAAATCTCAACACAATAGAATGAAAACTGCGCCTAGGAAGTCATTTGGCCTCAGGGAGTCACAGCACAAGACGTTTTCTATACAGGCGGCTGAGCTATGAAAAGCCAAAGAAAACCTTAAAGTGTCAGTTCATCTTTAACCACTTGCGCTCCAGAGGATTTACCGCCCCCTCCCTTCATGACCAGGCCATTTTTTGCGATACGGCGCTGCTTTATTTTAGCTGACAATTGCGCGGTCATGCAACGCTGCACATAAATTAAATTTACATCCTTTTTACCCACAAATAGAGCTTTCTTTCAGTATTTGATTGTCTCTGCATTTTTTATTTTTTGCGCTATAAACAAAAAAAGACCAACAATTTTTGTGAAAAAAACTTTTTTTTTAAAGCGGAGTTCCACTCATCCTGTCAAAAAATGAAAGTCAGCAGCTACAAGAACTATAGCTGCTGACTTTTAAAAAACAGCCACTTACCTGTCCCGCAGTCCCGTGGTGTGTCCTCCACAGCTCGTTTCACTGGTCGTCCTGTAGTCCAGGAGGCCGGCATCTTCAGTGTGGGCACCCGGCTGTGATAGCTTGCGGCTTCACAGCCGGGTACCCACTGCACATGTGCGAGTAGCGCTGAGCTTTATGAATGGTCCTGTAGTCTTCTGGAACCTGTCACGTGTCCCAAAAGACTACAGGGAGGGAGGACACCTTCCGCTTCTGGTTGCCTAGGCAATCGGACCGGAAGTGGGAGCGGGTACCTGTCAAATTCGGGTACCTACTCCCTCCCGCACCCCAAAGGTGCCAATCCTTAAACACCTCCCATCCGGCCGTTGTATATAAACGGCCGAACAGTGGCAGTGCAGGGTCGGGTGGCCGTTTATAAACGGCCTCACCGCACCCTGCTTGTGCGCGCGCCCTGGGAGCACGCAGCACCGCGATCCCGTGCCTGCTGTGTCCTCTGGACACAGTGGAACACCAATCGTCGGATGGGACCTCTGTGCGAGATCCTGATCATGTGATCACTGTTTGGCCAACCAGTAATCACATGCAGAGTAGTAAGCAAGATGTCACTTCTGACATCATTGCTTACTACGTGTGAAATCTGTGAATGATTACAGAGGTCACATGGTACAAGGCTATTCACAACAGCCTTGTACCATGTGACAAGCTCTGACCAATCACAGCTCACACAGTAGTTCTCAATGGCTGCAAGAATGCAGCCAGAGAGAAGGAGAAATGATTGCTTTTACACCCATAAAGGCTGTAAAAGCAATCAGTGTAAAAAAAATAAAAAATCTTCATTACCCCCCACAAGTAAGTACAGTGTCACCATGGTGACACTGTACTGCTAGGGTGACAGTATGTAAAAAAACAAACAAAAAACAAATAATAATATTTTTTATTAACTAAAAAGATAACGGAATAAATTTTGGCCAAGATTTATGATGAAATACTATTTGCAAAATTTTATAAGAAACACACTTTTTTTTCAAAATGTTTGGACTTTTTCATTTACATAGCAAAAAAAATAAAAATCCCAGTGGTGAATAAATACCAGCAAAATAAAATTTTATCTGTCTCAAAAAAATGCTAAAAAATAATATGGGTACAGTGTTGCATGACCACGCAATTGTCATTCAAAGTGTGATAGCACTGAAAGCTGAAATTTGGTCTGGACAGGAAGGGGATAAAAAGTGGAACTTCCCCTTCTGGGTGGAGCTCTGCTTTAACTTTTTGCTATTAACCACTTCAAGTCCGGACACTTTCACCCCCTTCTTGCCCAGGCCAATTTTCAGCTTTCACTTTGACTGACAATTGCACGGTCATGCAACACTGTACCCATATGAATTTTTTAGCATTTTTTTGAGACAGATACAACTTTGTTTTGGTGGTATTTATTCACCACTGGGATTTTTATTTTTTTGCTATATAAATGAAAAAGTCCAAACATTTTGAAAAAAAAGTGTTTTTCTTATAACATTTTGCAAATAAATAATCTTTCTTCGTAAATCTTGGCCAAACTGTATCCAGCTATCTTTTAGTAAAAAAAAAATAATAGCCAAAATTAGTTTTAAAAATTATAATTTTTGGTTATAAACATTTTTTTACATTTTTATTTAATTTTTTTATATTATTATTTATGTTTTTTTAACATACTGTCAACCCTAGCAGTACAGTGTCACCATGATGACACTGTACTACTTATGGGGGGGGTGATGAAGATTTTTTTTTTTTTGCACTGATTGCTTTTAAACCCATAAAGTCTGTAAAAGCAATAATTTCTCCTTCTCTCTGGCTGCATTCTTGCAGCCGTTGAGAAACACTGTGAGAGCTGTGATTGGTCACAGCTTGTCACATGGTACAAGGCTGTTGTGAATAGCCCTGTACCATGTGACCTCTGTGATCATTCACAGATTTCACATGTAGTAAGCAATGATGTCAGGAAGTGACATCTTGCTTACTACTATTCATGTGATCACTCTCTCACACACTGCACCTAATGCAGATTTTTGTCAGCAGCTCCTGCATGTGCTCTGGATTCTCCCCTGCCTCTCCCCCGCCTCAATCACTTTTGCAGCCATAGGTTGCTAGGACTGTCGGCATCCTTGCAACTGATGACACGCTTTACCGCTGTGCACAGTGGGCGGAAAATAGCTCTATGTAGAGCTGGTCTACCTCCCAACTCTGGATCCCACTTCCTGGTTTGCAGCAGCCTGCCTAGGCAATCTAATGTCTTTAAGGGGGGGGGATGATATGGGGGGGATCTGACCTCATGGGGGGTCTCTAAGGGGGGTGCTGATCTAATGATTGGTCTGTAAAGGGGGTTGCTGATATAAGGGGACTTTGATCTAATGGGGGTGGGTCTCTAAGGGGGTGCTAATATAAGGCATCTCTGATCTTATTGGGGTCTGTAGGGGAGCTGCTGATATAAGGTGACTCTGCTATAATGGGGGATCTCCAAGGGGGTGTCACTAGAGTGTTCAGGTTTGGCTTGAAGAAAAGATAGCAACCCTAGTGTTGATGCGTGCCTCGGGATTCATCTCCTCTTTCAGCACTACCCACCCATGGGAGACTAGCACGAGGGTAAGTGGGATACATAAACCTGTGCCATACATGATTCGTTTTATTGATCAGTTAACAACCTACAATATGAATAAATAAAACGCCATCCAAATTCAATCAATATTTAGGTGTCCACCCTGTGCCTTTACAACAGCATCAATGCTCTTAGGTATACTTGCACACAGTTTATAAGGACCTACTTGGCAGGTAGGTTGGACCTGACCACCACCTCTTCTGTGGATTTTGGTTGTGTCTGTTTCTTCTGCTCTGTATGTAATACCTGAATCCTGGAAATGGCCATGAAGACCACTTCAATTATGTTGCTATGGCTTCCGCAGAGCCTTGATCTCATCTCTTCAAGGAGATCTTGTTTTTCTTTTCACTAAAGATAGTTCTTATGGCTTTGGCTGTATGTGTAGTGGCATTGGCACACTGCAGAATCAATTTGGAACTGATCAGACACCTTCTTGATGGCACTGCATGATGGATACCAAGGAGAGAATGCAAACCAATAAAAAGAAAAGGGATTTCAAGGGTGACCTACCAGTATATGTATATAAGAAGTCAATAATACAGATATAAGTGTATAAAACATCATTACAATTTTTATTTAACACGATATAAAAGCAAACTAATTTTAGTTTTAATATCTTGTTAACTATAATTGTATAAAATATCATTACAATTTTTATCTGTATTATTGACTTCTTATTATACATATACTGGTAGTTCACCCTTGAAATCCCTTTTCTTTTGTTGGTTTGAATTCTCTCTTTTTCAGGTAGTGACCCCCCCTGGTATAAGTATATATACTACACCTCATCAAAAAGCTGTATACACAGCCTCACCTCATTTGTGTTCTTTAATAATTTGGATACCAAGGAGAGCATTAGTTTTGACCAAATCCTCGACTCCATGTGCAAAAATGAAGGGCAAGACTTGCATCATCACGCTTCACTGCTGCCTGCAGACACTCATACTTGCACCACTTTTTTGAGGTTCGGTGAACAAACTGCTTTCTGTTACATCCAAATGTTTCTTATGTGGAGTTTGAATCACCTGTTGCCATTTTTTGCACATCACGACTTTCCTACATAGACAAGGCACTATTGAAGGTATTGAAGCCACAAGTCTTCATTGACCAGATGTCTCCACACCATAGAAAAGTGTACCAGGGTCTCACCAATTTCTGCACCGATGGTGCCACTGAACATCATTCAATCTTTCATCTGTTGTTGAGTTTTCTTGGCTCATCACCTTACTTTGGTTTTCAATATGTTCTATTTCTTTGTGCTTCTGCAGAAGAAAAAATCCATGTCTTCCTTTCTACCTGTTAGGGACCTTGTTTATTAAGTAAGACTACCCTGTGTCTTATTGCTTTGCTCCTTCTTGCCATTGTGTACATTTTGTTTTACACTGAACTGTCATCAGCAACCTCAGATTGTTAGTAGAGCAACTGTAATAAAACACCTACCTGTACTCCTCTTCTCTGGTACATTTTGGCCAATTCTCCCTCATTAAAAAATATTCTTCTGTTGGCCAGTTTTACACTGCTGTATCATCTGTTGTCTTTTAATTCTTAATGAGAGCTTAATGGAATTAGCCAGCGGCAGGATAGTTTTGCATCAATGAGAGTATGGACAGCCTCAGCGAATTACTAGCCAATTTCTATCTGCAGGTCAAATCCGACCAATTACCATTTGGTGAAAAAACTGCATAAAAAAAGTTTTGTTTTCAAACTATGATGAATCACATTGCGGTGCTGCTGCTGTATGTAAACCAAGCTAATTCTATTGTTCCCTAACACCACATACAGCTTTGAAGATGGATATCAAGTATGGCAGTTGTTACATAGTTACATTGGTCCAACTTGGCCCTATTTAAAGGTAGATGTGCCATACCTGTGGGACCCCTGGAAGCTGGAAATCAGTGCAGTAGACACTGCTACTAAAGCGATTGCCAGGACCCTGCCAGAGATTTCCAGCTTAACACTGATGCCATTTAGAAAACACTTTCTATTTCCTCTGCTCTGCTATGTTTTGAACACAGGAGGTCACTTGCTCTGCACTGGTACCAAAGCAGGGGCGGACTGACAACTCATGGGGCCCCCAGGCAATAAGGGATCATGGGGCCCCTGTGTCCTTACCCAAACTCAAAAAAGCCTATGAAAAAGGTACCAGGGGCATCTCATGGGGCCCCCTACTGACCCCGGGCCCTCGGGCAGTGCCCGAGTTTTCAAATGGTCAGTCCGCCCTGTACCAAAGAGAACACTTCACATTTTCTCAATGAATGCAAAGAGTTCTTTGACAGGACAAAGTGGGGTGGGGCGATGACATCACCATATCCACCTTGCCCAATCAGGGAACACATTGCATCCATTAAAGAAATAGAAAACGTTTTCTAAATGGAATCAGTGTTAAGCTGCAATCTCTGGCAAGGGTCCCGTCAGTCGCTTTAGTAGCAGTGTCTACTACACTGATTTCCAGCTTCTGTGGGGATCCCTTGGGTATGGCACATACTTGTAATGGTCCAAGCTGGACAAATGAAACCATCTTAGAGTGTAAGCTCCTAACCCTCTTGTATTGAACTGTATTGTTGCTGTATTGTCTCCCGTTATATTGTAAAGTGCTGAGCAAACTGTTGGTGCTATATAAATCCTGTATAATAAAAATGTAAAAATCAATATATCTGGAATTCAGCTTTAAAGTGCTTACACCTAACTAGCCTTAAAACTGTCACTTTTCCCTTAATAACATCTATGCTAATATACTTGTGTAAGAAAGACGTATATACCTGCCTATTTTCAGGTCATTCCGGTCTGGTCACATGATAGGTCAGTCAGTGGCAGCTGCAGGGGAGAGGAGGGAACTCCAACAACCGCTAGTAAAGCCTGGAGGGGTGACATCATACATAGGTTTCAATGGCCTATCCGTTGTCGGCGCTCCCTCCTATCCCCTGAAGCTGCAATGGCTGCCACTGAGATCACGTGACTGGTCCGGACCTGCCATAGGTAAGTATATACAGTACATCTTTCTTACACAAGTACATTGTTAGTAAGGAGAAAGTCAGCATAGGTGTTAGGATGGTGGATGGGGACAGGTTCAAGATAAGTTAGGTATAAAGTCTGCTTACCTATACACTAACAGCTGTTGTCACCTTCAAAGTAGCCCCCTTGTGAAGTGACGCACTTTTCTAGATGACTGTGCCACTGCTGGAAACATTCCTGGAATTCATTTTCCGGAAAGCTGTGCAGTTGTCGCAGCATACTGGATGTCCAAGATAGCATCAAATCTCTGTCCTTTTAAGGCATTTTTTAATTATGGAAACAGCCAAAAGTCACAGGGTGGTAAATCAGGGGAACAAGGTGGTTGATCAAGTTTGGGAATGGATTTCTGGGCCAGGAGGTCACTTAATCCATCATATGCAGGAGCATTGTCGTGGTGGCAAATCCACTTGTCAGGCCAGAGTTCCAGTCATTTTCTCCGAATAGGTTTCCGTAATCTTTTAGTCTACCACATTTAGATCTGCCCTTTGCATTTTTGGCTGCCCACTTCTTGCATGATTGTGGACATCTTCCAGCCCCTTATTAAACAGAGCCAAAGTTTCACTAGCACTTTTGCCAATTTTCACACAAAATTTGCAATTTTAATTTGCTGCTCTGGATTCCTGTCACTCTTTTTCCACCACCATTACAACGCAGAATCTGTTATTTCTTTAACTACTCCACAAGCACTGAGTGACCTGGTCTGAGACCCAAGCAAGTGCGAGATAAAACCAGAACATGCTTAAGTGCAAATGACTGTGTGGCTCTCCACCATAGGGCTACACCACAGGCATTTCGGGAACTAAATTGTCATGCCTCGTATATCTTTATAGATGAACACAAACGGTATACCACAAAGAAAATACTTTCAGCTGCCCCCAATAAAAAAAAAAACCTCAATAATTTGAGATCATGGCGAAAAATATTATTCATGCTTTTACACTCTCATCGCATATTATCTAACATGTCTGTATAAATGACTGTATTTGTTTTCCATGTCCCTTACTTTGGTTTTGTTTTCCGTCTTCTTTCAGGAAAATACCAGAGCGCAGCGCCTTAAGTGCTTCTAATGATTAAATACATCCATTATTCTTAAGAGTCTACTTACAATTTACGGACTCATCATTGCCAGCCTCCTCGGGGCCTCCAGCACAAAACTGCTGTGAAAATCCCAGCTGTGAATTTTTAATGATTTGATATGTGTAAAAGTAAAGTAGGAAAAAAAAACAACTGATGCAATACAGCATCCAGGATGCAGGGCCATAGTCTGCTGCAAACACTTCGGGCACTATGCACTGTGACAGGTTTATTTTACACCAGCCACATTTAATAAGTAACAACCATACAAATCATCTGTTCTACATGACAGACCATTAACAGACGCTTTCCCTGCCAGGGTATTGGTAGAACAACATTACTGACTATATTATCAGATTCTCATACCTAGAGGATATGATAATTATTAGGTTTCTTTAAAGCCTGAAGCAAAAGGGTTAGTAAGATGGACAAGCAACTCTTTTTTTGAGAAGGTCAACAGCAAGCACATATCAGGAATATGAAATGTTGGGTTTACATATTCTTTAATATTAATTACCACAATTTTCTATAATTATGTATAATTAATTGTGTATCCTATAACCTTGTATTATATCACGAACTAATAACCATATGCTGGATCCGTCTGCTATGTGTGTACCATACATTTATTACATACTAAGTAAAAGCATTTTAAAATAAAATGCAGATCCTTAAGCATTAAATGAGTTTTGAACTATACCTTTACTAACCAGTGTAGCTGCAATTGCTGTGGCTTAATTCATCCTCAAATTTCAGAGCTTTTTAGATTCCCTTGAGTTCAAGCAATGAACTATACCTTTACTAACCAGTGTAGCTGCAATTGCTGTGGCTTAATTCATCCTCAAATTTCAGAGCTTATAAATTCCCTTGAGTTCAAGCAATGAGACAAAAACAGCAATAAGAATCTGGCAGGGGGTCTAACCCTTCCCAGTTCTACTCAAAACTAAAAAAAAAAATGCTATTACTTACATTTATGTTGGACACAGCTCGAATTTTGCCCTCAGGTGCTGGACTAGTTTGTGAAAAATAACGTAAAATCATGCACCAGTTATGTTACACATACAAGTTAAAATGAAAATGGGGACTTTAAGAACTGAAATGGGATAAAAAAATGGAATACTATATCTGGACCAAATAATTCAAAAAACAATTTCTCAGCTGGTAAAACAGCCGCTCTGAATCCTCCAAAATCCGCCTGAATTAAATCGAGGTATCAGTACCGTGCGGTCGAGCAGCTGAGGCTAATGTTTGGTACTGACATTTAGCTAATAAAACCTTGTCCACAAATCTGCTTTCAAAGAGGTGTGTAATTCTGGGCCAAAACAGTCATTGCAAATAATTTCAAATCCCACTTGTCCTAGCGTCTGCCTCTATTTGAATTGATAATACATGACATTATGTCTTTGACAAACTACTAGAATGCTGAACAGTCCCGAGAACAGACACCAAATAGATATAAATAAAGTGTAGCTCCACTCTACGTGAAGAAAGAATGTAACAGGATATAACTGCTAATCAGTTTTTTGTATTTAAAATACAATGTGAGCCAAGCAGCTAAGCTTGTAGTTCACATGCATATATGATTACTGTTTAACCTTCAGAGGGATTTGTAATTCTGTACCACTAGCCTTGTGAATGACAAACATCTGCCACACTGCACAGCCAGGCAGGTGACACATTTTCCTTCATAGTTCAGCAATGCAATTTCCTGTGTCAAAACTCTGCTTTCAGCCTCTTTATTCAAAGGTAAAGCAGCATTGTGGGATTTGGGATATGGTGGTCTATGGAAGTCTGAGGAGTTCAGCCACAAGAGGCTGGTTAAAGACCCACTGGGCATCGACCAGAAAATAAGGAAGGCGGGAGAGTCCTTATAGTATAGTAAGAGACTCAAATATAGACATTACCTTAAAAGGTGTATCACTAGGATGAAAAAGAAACTGACTTACATTGGCTGAGGTTACAGTAACCCTTTGGGGAAGAAACTTGCAACCTTCCATGAGGACAGGTGGTGAATACTCTAACCCCATGAAGGATTATAAAGGCTCTCAATGGGCTTCTTCAGTAGGTGCTGAGCTAGGTGAGTTATAAGAGGTCTAAAAAAGCCTATCGGTGGTCCCAGCTGTAGAAATGCCTGTTGTCTTGTGTCTAGAGATGGATCTGAGTCATTTGGTTTACCAAACATTGAATTTTTCCCAAGAAAGGGACATACCCCGAAAGCTTGTCCTCAAAATTGTATGTTAGTGCAAAAAAAAAAGTATCACGGACAGTACTCAATTGTTTCTGTCCCATTGTCCAGAAACCCAGATGACTCCAATTCATACTTAGACACACGGCAATAGGAACCTCTGCTGCTCAGACCACAAAGGGGCTTTTGTAGACCTCTTCTATCTCACAAAGCAGAATTATCACCTCTGTTCAATAAGCAGGTAGATGATCTGATTAGTAGTAGAGATGAAACAGGTAGTGAGCCAGAAGCAAGTAAGCTAGCTCCTCTCAAACTCACCATTCTGTGATCCCACCTAAGTCCTCTTCCAGTTCAAATGATGCCCAGCATCAATATTACTTAGATATGCATGGATCAACCTAAATTATCACCCTTACGAGGTGTACCAACATCTCTTTTTAATTGGTAGCATAAAAAAGAAAAAATCAAAGACTTTTTGAGTACAAGAATACCAGTCTTTCACAAACATCAACAAAAAATATTTAGTCTTTATTACTTAGTCTTTATTATCTATGAAGAAAAAACAATAAAAATGACTGGTATACAGGTGCATCTCAATAAATTAGAATATCATCAAAAAGTTAATTTATTTCAGTAATTTAATCCAAAAAGTGAAACTCATACAGTGCCTTGAAAAAGTATTCATACCCCTTGAAATATTACACATTTTGTTTTGTTACAACCAAAAATTTAAAATTTATTTTATTTTATGTGATAGGCCAACACAAAGTGGCACATCATTGTGAAGTGAAAGGAAAATGATAAAGGGTTTTCAACATTTTTTACAAATAAATATCTGAAAAGTGTGACGTGCATTTGTATTCAGCCCCCCGGAGTCAATACTTTGTAGAACAACCTTTCGCTGCAATTACAGCTGCAAGTCTTTTTGGGGATATCTCTACCAGCTTTGCACATCTAGAAAATGACATTTTTGCCCATTCTCCTTTGCAACCTGGGCTTTCATAGCACCTCAGCAGTGCCACAGGCTGAACGCGTCCATGCCACGCCACATTGATGCAGTAATTCAAGCAAAAGTAGCCCTGACCAAGTACTGAGTGCATACTATACTGTACATGGACATACTTTTCAGTAAGCCAACATTTCTGTATTAAAAATCCTTTTTTTTATTAATCTTATATAATATTCTAATTTTCTGAGATACTGAATTTTTGGGGGGTTTTCACTAGCTGTAAGCCATAATCATCAAAATTAAAAGAAAGAAATGAGTGAAATGTATCACTCTGCAAGTAATGAATCTCTATAATATATGAATTTCACTTTTTGAATTAAATTACTGAAATAAATTAACTTTTTGATGATATTCTAATTTATTGAGAGCACACGTATATTGCATTTCATTCCTACTGATACCTTCACATAAAAGCTACCATGTATGTACAAAATATATATATTATTAGTATGAAGAGCTTTTTTATATATTACTTCTTAAGGTGGGACTATGGCATGCTCTCAATGCGTTTCATGAACCAGAAGTCCACTTTTTCAGGAGCACACAGAAGGTATAAATGTGTAGCATGAACCAAAAGTATACACACGCTTCATGAACCAAAGGTTTAGTAGGACATGAAGGTATAAACATGTTTCATAAACCAAAGGTCCATTTCTTCAGATGAATGTGGATGGTATAAATTTGTTTAATAAATCAAAGGTCCACTTCTTCAGGAGGATGCAGAAGGTATAAACACATAGCATGAACCAAAGATCCACTTCCTCAGAATGCAAAAGGCATGAAGGAGCTTCATGAATCAAAAGTCTAATTTTATTTTTAATTCTATAAACCAAGGATTCATGTCCTCAGGACGCAGAAGGTGTGAACCCATTGCATGAACCAAATGTTCACTTCTTCAGGAGGACATGGCAAATATAAATGCATTTGAAGAAACCAAAGGTTCACTTCGTCAGGACTGTGGAAGGTATAAACACGCTTCACGAAACGAATGTCCACTTCTTCAGGAATACATGGAAAACACGAGTTCACATAGTCTGCCAAAAATCCACCTTTTCAGGACAGTGGAAGGTATAAATGCATTTCATAAACCAAAAGTCCACTTCCTTAGGAGGACACAGAATATATAAATGCATTCATTGAACCAAAGGTCCACGTATTCAGGAGGATGTAAAAAATATAAATGCATTTCATGAACCCAAGGTTCACTTCTTCAGGAAGACACAAAAGGTATAAATGGTTTAAGTGAAACAAAGATCCACTTCTTCAAGAGAACGCAGAAGATGTAATGAACCCGCAAAAGATAAAATAAGTGACTGGAATGCACACATCAGTTTCAACAAATATGCAAGAGGTGAAACTCTGTAAGCAAATCAAAGTTCCTTGCAATCTACAGTATATGTTTGGACTGGTAAAGTTTTTTGGTTTTCTTTAACAAAAGAGGAGTTGCACTTTAAACATTCTACCCACATCAAAACACATACAATTAAAGGGAAGTAGGGAGTATAAACAGCAACATCACAGAAGACACAGATAACTGAGACTGTTTGGTAAGAGCTTCTGTATTAATTAAAAGCCAGACAAACTGTACAAGCTAGTGTGCCAGAATTAAATGTCAACCTTAAAGGAGATGCGAGAACTGTGATCATTAATTATTGTAAAAATAGTTCATTTTCAAACACTTGCAGTAAACAAATACAGTTTGAGCTCTCACTTTGTGGTAAAGTAATTTGTAGGTTGTAACAGCTGGCTGTTACACAGGGAAACCTGATTGTTTAGAAACAATGTCATGACCTCTCTGATGTTCTACAGTGAAGACCTGCACTGTAGCATCCAAATAAAGGCAAGCAGAGGGCAAAGGATTAGTCACTTTTGTGGATTGTAGACTTCCTACTGCTGATCTTCTCCCATTACTGATTTACCATGTCTCAATGTGCACTGTGGATCAGTGTAGAGATGGTCATCTTGGGCTTTGCATCTTCAAGAGATGGAGGAAGCACAGATCCACAAGATGCATGTCAAAGTAGGGAGATCCTTGCATTGCAGGTCCTCCGGTACAGCTTCCTCTTCACCGAAGAGAAGCATGAGCATATGGTGAGACTAGCTATCAGAGGCAACAGTGCTTAAATGATATCAATATAAATATGGTATAAAGCTAGGAGGCTGTAGGCACAGAAAGTGCACTGATAGTCATCAGTAGACATTCAAGGCAAAAGGTAAATTATCCAGAGAGCTTATTGGGCACAATTAAAATGTCTAGATTCATGAGAAAACAATTCTTCACTTTTTTGGGTGCTGGTCCACTTTAAAGTCGATTTCCAGTCTTTCTTTAAACTGTCAATATTTCCAATGCCCCCTGATGTACAGTGTGAAATGGAAAATATTTTTTTGTTTGTTTCTAAATGCCTTTATTATAAATTTTTGGGCAGCACCTCCTGTCCCGTCTGCCAAGGCGATTATGTCATTAGGCAATTCCCATTGACTCCTGGGATATCGGAGTCATCTATCCCAGGGGTCTATGGGAAGCTTAATAATGAAATGTAATTGACAGGCTGCCATAACAAAGGGACGGGTACTTCCGCCGCTGCCACCATTGCTACGGCAAGCTGTACTAAACAAACTGTGCAGCGCAGTGTCATTACTGCACAGCCACGAGATCAGGAGGTGCATGCTGGGTAGCCAGCTGCACCGAATCCCAGAAAAGACACAAGTCGGCTTCAGATACCCACATCCTAGATGGCTACCTGCCTGCTTCTGAGATTGGGTACATTTTTAAAGATTTTACACAAACCGGCATGAATATTGTTCTAACAGTATTCTAATTTAAATGTACATGTAATAACTATCACAGGGGAATTTAAAGAATAAAATTATTACGAGGATTAGAGCTCCGCTTTAATATCTGTAGACAACACAATGTGGTGCAGATAGAAATACAAGCCTGACAGAGACTCTAGTTGTTCTCTATCAATTTCTATCAAATCAAATTATCTATAATATATATATATATATATATATATATATATATATATATATAAAAAAATATCTGCTATTATTAATATATTTTTATATATAATTTTTTAGATTCGTATTTTATACAGATATTGTTGTCATTCATTATGCCCATATTTGTTAGAAAGATATACAAATTAATGCATGTTAGGTGGATCCCATCACTGTTGCATGGCCCCTAGTTCCCCGGTTGTGTCCCTACACAAATTGAAACATGAAATAAGAAATAATGAATGAATGAAACAGATAAATTGTTCTATTTTCTTTTTTCCCCTCTTCATTCTTTCCTTCATTATTCGGTACTTGCTACTTCCTCTCGATTTAGATTTCTGTTTCTCTCCTGTTTCTGCCTTTCTGTACTCACAGCCCAACCCGCTATCTTTCTTCTCCTTTTTCCTTTCTTCGTTCAGTCTATTTCCCCTTCCCATTCATCCACACCACTATCATTTATTTGGTCATCTGGATTGCTCCTAGATATTCTAATCGGTGTGTATTCTTTGCTTCTTTGCTGTATCCCGCGATCTTCGGAGAGCACAAGCGGTCCCTTCCTTCCCACTCCTCCCCTTCCCTTCCCCCTGTTTGGCTCCCTGATCTGACAGCTCATATATACCCTGCGGTCACAGGGGTGGGCTTGCTTGACAAAGGAGGTGGAGCTACTGAAACACATTGCAGCCCACCCTCTGTCCCATTCACAGCACCTGTCACTTCTCCCTACTATCGGCGAGAAGGCACACATCCACCACTGCGGGTCTCTTCCCGGGCCATGCATAGTCCATTGGATCTGCTCTTCTGATGCCCCTGGCTCCAGTGTTTTCTTCTGCCACACTCGCTGAGGGATTTTAAGATGTAAGTTTCTTTATTATAAAGTACTGCTGCTTTTATCTACTCTGACTTGGCGCCCTGCTTGTCGTTCTTTTTTATTTCTCACTATTCCTATTGGGGATATTCTCCCTTAGTTCCTGTCAGTTCAGAAAGTAATATAAATCTTTCCAATGGAGACCCAAACAATAGCACACATTTTAATAGGGAAGAGTTAGAACTCTGAACAATGTTTTTGATGCTGCTTATGCCTCCATGTTCCAGTGGTTATTGTTGCCCTCATTTCCTATCTGGGCATCAGGAACAGGAAGAAAGGGAAAATCCTCAAAATGGGTTAACTTTTCTGCTCCAAGTCAGTATTCGCATATCAGAGTGTCCCAGGTTTCAGACATTATGGGAGTAAAAGAGGCATTTCACTCCAGTTGCATCTT